>NC_089845.1:94651664-94975831 GCF_035609145.1 Eleutherodactylus coqui | reverse complement strand
GTGAAACTAAATACCCCCTCCAATGTGACTCTTCTTTTTTTTAACACCTATACCATTACCTTTGAATTACTAGTGATGCTCAATTTCCAGAGATTTGGATTCCATATCTATATATTACACTAGAAACGCCCTTCAAAGAAGAGCTATCATGTTGTGGACCAGCAGAGCTGCCGTACAAAGTTGTGCAGCCGGCCCCGCTGACTCAAGGACATGGCAGATTCCCTATAACATGAGAATGGTTGGTGTAATAAAGAGCAGAGAGGCAGACCTGGATGCCATCTTCTTCAGGGGACCATGTATTAATCCAGTGGTCGATGAGTAAATCTAACTTTCTGCTGGGCTTGGAAGGTGTAGGGAGTCATAGACAATGCTCTCTGGGAGAACTTGCAAGTTGGCTCTCCTCCAGAAGGAAGAAAACTGTCATTATAATGCCATCTGTAGGTAGCTACCATGGAAGGGTACTTTTATATGGCACGGCTGTCAAGTGTTCAAGCACCTGACAACTGTCCCAACGATTACCACTGCTGCGCTTAAACAGGAGCAATAATTGCTCACTGAATAGAGGAACAGGCTGATAGTCTCTTAGTTTTAGGTGAGCTGTAAGCCAAGCGACTCCAACAACTGAGGCTCTCCCTCACTTGCCCTGTTGGTTCCCATGGGCCAATAGTCATTCTTTTGTAAGACATGTGGCCCACCCGGTGCACAAAGCATGGGCAGCCCTGTTTTACATCATCAGTTTGTTCAAGTACAGGCTTTGTGTTCTCTGACACTTTTGGATGGGCCGGTAATAGAAATGAGGATGGCGGGCTGAATCTGTGGTGACTGCTTCATTCTTAGTGGGATGCCAACAAACTTTAACATAAATAAAATAATCCCTTGTTTCATATTGATATCTATTATATTTTGTCTGTTTTAAGATGAAAAATAATATTCTCTTACCAAGAGTTTAAAATAAAGTGACTTGGTTCTGCTGTTAATTATCTATTGTCATGTAGGAGATATAAGCTAGGCTCTTTGGCCTTTTTAATGGAGGACAACATGAGGGGACATCCTCTTGGGCACTTTTCTTAGGTGAAGAGGACTCATTTGATGTGCGTCTTATATGATGTATATGTGATTGCTCTGCCTATGCTAGATCTGCCTCCTAATATGATACTGTTCCAACTTCCAGTCAGCAAGCATCATCACCTCAGTCTTGAATCCATTTTCGGCTTGCCCCATAGGACTGTCAGTTTTCTCCTAACATTGCTGCTGTAACAATGGTGTATGAACTCTTCCTTATACAAAATGCCACCGCGATGCCAACAGATACAATATTTCAATATTCTTTATGGAAGTGTAGGATTTATTAAGATGGTTATATCAAAGTAGAACTTATCTACATTCTTGTAACTCTTTCCACAGGGTGACTGACCTCAAGCATGCTATTCAGGCTAAGTACAAGATTGCTGTTCAGCACCAGATACTTGTTGTAAATGGGGGAGAATGTATGGCGCCGGACAGGAGGGTCTGCAGTTACAGCGCTGGTACTGTAAGTATTCATCTTTCTTTCCATTTTGGTTTAGTGCATCCTATTTACCCTTGTGTTCATTAAACGGTCTCATGAAGCCAACCTCTGTCCATATGCTTATTATGGCATATGGATGTTATGAAGGATTCCATTCAGGAACTATGTCTCTGGCAGACTCTTAAGGGTGGGTTCACACCTGTGCCCGGGGTTCTGCTTTCCTGCTCCGATCAGGACCGAAAGGGAATTTAAGAGGGAGTCCCCGTGGCCAAACGGCTCCGTCTCAGGATGGAACCAAATAGCGCCGAACAGGTCCCATTGACTATAATGGGGTCAGTTGCAGCGTTTTTTTCTCAGTATTTTGAGCCAGATCTGCAGCGTAACCTCCGACTAGAGATTCCAACCACCCTAATTGTCTACGTATTGCATAGATGCCAAGTCATCAGAATGGCCACCATGTAAAGCTACGTTAGTACTGAAAGGGATCTGCCTGGTCGAGCTTTGCCTGGATAAATGAGGTTTTATTGGGTGTGTTGGGAACCAGACTGCATTGCCCATGTCTGTAGTAAGATAACACTATTAAAGGGGTTTCCCATCTTAGACATTTATGGTATAGCCTCAGTTATGTCATAAATGTAGGTTAAGTGCGGGCCCCACCTGTGAGACCTGCACCTGTGTCCCTCTCACGCCTCACCGGCGCGGCCACTGGTGGCTAGGAGGAAACTGGCTGTTCTACACTGTTTACTTAATGCACATAGAAGTGAATGCGAGTTACGGAAACCGCAAAGCACAGGACGCTACACTGTCACTGCAACTCCAAGCTGGACATGCTACACTGTTTTCAGAGCTCCCATTCACTTATATAGGAGTTACGGAAGTAACATAGAACAGCCAGTTTGACTGGGTCTCTGCCAGGGGCCGTGGCAGAGGCACTGGCATTCCCATGTAAGCCACGTTTGTGCTTGGAATACCCATTTAATTAGATGTAAGTATGTAAAAAAAAATAGCTTTTTTTTTTGTTTTGTTTTTGGATTTCCTTTTTGCGCTGTCCATATAGACAGTGCAAAATGTGTGTTGCTATCTTTTCTGCTTTACGGTAGTTGCAGTGATTGACTGCAGCTTTAAATGACTTCCGTGTATAATGTACAACGCTATGAAATGTAATTTTGTTCACATTTGTGCCTACCCATTTGTCATTCTGTTTTTCTACTTGTTTTGCTGTCATAGGACACTAATCCAATATTCCTCTTCAATAAAGAGATGATATTATGTGAACGGCCTCCAGTTATTCCGAGGACGACGTTCTCTGCAGAGAATGAAATGGAATTAAAAGTTGAAGAGTCCCTTATGATGCCTGCTGTATTTCACACTGTCGCCTCCAGGACACAGCTTGCAGTGGTGAGAAATGTCAACTTTTTCTAATAGCTAGTGGTAAAAACATAATAAACTCCATGCTAGACCGAAGAGGATATACCAGTTATAGATGATTTCTGACTTAAGATAGAATAATGATCGTGTCCTCTATAGACATGAGGACCGCCAAACTATTGCCCTTGTATTTAACGAGGTTTTGCCATAACTTAATATTGCTTCACAATCATTCTGTCTTTCCTGGTTGCTGCTGACCAGGACATGTGACTGCTGCAGCCAATCACTGGCTATGGAAGGTCACTGCTGCTGCCATTGATTGGCTGCACCAGTCACATGTCCTGGTCAGCAGCAACCAGGAAGGACAGAGAGTGATTGTGAAGGGATTTTAAGTTGTTGGAAAACCCCTTTAAGGCACGGCATCAGAATACTGACAGGTGTTCCTCACCGTTAGGAGTTGGAGGGCCAGCTGTCTGGTGGCTGCTGGGTATCTACTCTAACAATGGGGACCAGAGAAACTGCTGATTTCAATGCAACATGTAAAATGCTGGCAGGGAGGAGCTCCCTCTGTCAGCCATTAGACTCCTGCTATGTGTTCACAGGGTCCCATTGGCTTGACATGGCACCTTGAGGCTTGAAGATAGCCTCCAGGCCTGCCGTCTCCAGTTGCCTATGAGGCTTAGCCTCTGGCTGGGCATCGTAGGCCATTATAATGCATTGCTATACTTCACTATAGCAGTGTTCTACCAACAATCACATATAGTGACATTCACGTCCTATAGTGGGACAAATGAAGTCAAAACCCTCTTTATTATGTACATTTAAAAAAAAAATCACAAATTTGATATCACTGCATTTAGAAAGAGCCACAGAAAAAAATGTAACTTATTTAACCAGCACCTTGCATGTTGTTAAAACAAAAGTGGCAAAATTAGCTAAATTTGTATATCTCCCTTCATTAGAAAAATGGAAGGCGACCAATACCGTTGTCGGAAAGCAAATGTTAGAGATCTTTGTGTGCAACAATACAAAGGTACATCTGTAAAACAAAAAAAAGGGTAAAAAAGTAGCAAGGTATGAGAAAAAAAAGCTATATAAGGCTAACTTCACACAAGCGAGTGTCCGCCAACATGCGATTTCCCTGCGTTTTATCTCGTTACAGAACTAAATAAAAGATTATCAAAATGTTATATGTTTCCCACAATTTGGATAAATGAAAATTAGAACCTCAAAAACAAGCCCTCCGAGCTCCATCGATGGACGAATAACATGTTATGGCTCTTGGAATGTGGCAACACAAAAACAAGTCTTTAAGAAAAAAAAGTCTGTGTCTGGATTCTGGCTTGGTTTTCAATTCCCATTCATTGCTCTACAGACCTGTATATAGGGTCAAGCATTGATTTGCCAGAATGCTGCCCTCCAATAGGTGGCGCTGCAGGGGTATTGTTCCATCTTCCTTATTTGGTGTACAAAAATAGCAAAACAAAAAACAAAAACTGTATAAACTTAGTGTTGCCAGAATCGTTTTGACCTGGAGAATAATGTTATCACATCATTTATTCTGCATGCTGAACCCCATAAAAATATAAATAAAAATGGTGGGATTTTTTTTTCCAATTCCCACACAAATTTTTTTTTAAAGGTTTTGCAATACATAATATGCACCCAAAAATGTTTGTATTAAAAAAAATATAACTTGTCCTATAAAAGCAAGCCCTCTATGTCTATGTAAAAATTAAAAAGTTGTGGCTCTAGGATTGCAAAACCGAAAGAAGCTGACAGATTGGTTGGTCGTTAGGGCATAAAAGGGGTCAGTCACTTAGGGGTTAATCGGACTGTGCCATTTGGGCAACCTTCTCATATCTGCAATTGTAGCATGTGGACTTTCTAATTGGGGATCGCATTTAGTTTCAACAAAAGTTAATGCATGTTTCCCAGATAGGCTATACATGCCAAATTATACCCCACGTAGACGAAAGGTGTCATACCTAACAGTATAACCAAGTAACATGGGAACAGATAAAGGCTACAAAGAAAAAGCAGATAGGGATCCCATTAAACCAATCAAGAAATACATACTGATTGGTTACGAAGAACATTAAGGCCTCATGTCCACTGCTAAAATAAAATTAAAAATCCGCAGCGTTTTTCCCGCAGCGTGATCCGCGCCCCATAGGGATGCATTGGACACCCGCAGGTAGTTAAATACCTGCGGATGTCATTTTCCCCTGAGGCGTGGATGGGAAAACACCCGCGGCATGCTCCATTTTAGTGCGGGTCTCCCGCCGGGACAGCTCCCGCAGGCTTCTATTGAAGCCTATGGAAGCCGTCCGGATCCGCGACACACCCGCACCTGAATTTCTGCTCTCCGGGCCGAAGAAAAATCCGCCCGCGACGGAGGGAAGATCCACAGTGTCCGGACAGGTAAGTTTAATCTTCTTTTTAGCCACATGTCCGTGGGAAAGGAGGGACCCGCTGCGGGATTCTGCATGAAGAATCCGCGGCGGGCCTGAATTTCCCCGTGGACATGAGGCCTAACTACTTTTCAGTTGACAAGTCCCCATATAAAGTTGTAACTTCATTGTTCCTGAGCCTCCAACTGTTTTGTAATTGTTATATGACTGCAGTCTGTATGTAGTTCAGGCTCATTCCTTCTTTAGCATTGATGCTGGATCTCATGGGTGAAACTTGTTTTCAGCTCTCTTATCACCTTTACTATTTCTAGATTTAGTCATTTGGAGTCCTAATGATTTAATATAAGTTCTACACCGTTTGAGCGTTCTTCTTTATGCATGTCATTTGGGCAGAAGTATCCACTTAAAGACTCTTCTTTCTTTTCTAAACAGGAAATGTATGAGGTAGCCAAGAAGCTTTGTTCCTTTTGTGAAGGTCTGGTTCATGATGAGCATCTACAGCATCAGGGCTGGGCTGCCATTATGGCCAATCTAGAAGATTGTACGCATTCATACCAAAAGCTGCTTTTCAAGTTTGATAATGCCTATTCAAAATATATCCAGTCTGTAGATGACATAAAGGTGAAGTTAACAAAGTAAGTTCTTAGAATTTGTGCCTAGTATATCATGTGTTAAGCCGTGGTATGATACATACTTTGTTTTGATGATTAACAGTATTCACTCCATAGTTCTACATAGTGATATGCACACCAATTGTTTGTTTTCTGCATTACATATTATCTATACTCATTATTTTTCACCCTTTAGTAGAGATGAGCGAGCATGCTCGGTAAGCGCAGTTACAAGGAGAGCATCGCTTTTTTCGAATAACTGCTGGCTCGTCTGTGAAAATTCGGCGGGGCAGGGGAAGAGTGAGAGAGAGCTCTTCCACCCCCCTCCCCCGATCCCCTCCGTAACCGCCCGCGGCCCACCCGAATTTTCACGGACAAGCCAGCAGTTACTCGAAAAAAATATATATATAAAATATATAGGATTTCTGTGTGAGAACATTTATTTAGATCAAGAGAGGTGCCCCCCCTCCCCTCTGCATTTGCCTGTTATATTTGTGTGCCATCCAAACCAGTTTCATTTTAGCCTGATGAAGGGTGGATAACAGAACCACCCAGAAGCTTGCTGTAACATCATGTGTTGTTGTTAGCCAGTAACCCCTTCCCACTCCAGGACGTACATTTACGTCCTGGAGTGTCGGGGTATCAATGAAGAGAGGTCATGGGGCAACCTCTCTTCATACAACGCGGGCGTCAGCTGTTTATTACAGCTTACACCCACAGGCATAGCTGCTCTCAGCCGTGCGGCCGATTGCGGCTAATAACACTTTAAGTGCCCCATACGGTGTTCGGGGGACCCGTTCACCCCCCCCGCGGTGAGATCGGGGGAGCCGTGCAGGTGTCATGGCAGCCCGGGGGCCTTCTGAAAGGCCCCAGGGCTGCGTCAGCGGACTGCCTCTCAAAAAGCAGTATGACGTAATGCCATAGCATTACGTCATACTGCAGCAGCGATCAAAGCATCGCATGTTGTAGTCCCCCAGAGGGACTTAAAAGTAAAGTTAAAAAAAATCAATAAAGTTTTTTTAATTGTTAAACGGAAAAAAAAAAAGAGTACTTAAAATTTAAATCACCCACCTTTTGCCATATCTATAATTAAAAAATCTAAATCATAAAATAAAAATAAATATTTGGTATCGCTGCGTCCGTAAAAGTCCGATCTATCAAAGTAGCACAGTATTTACTCCGCACGGTGAATGTCGTCTGAAAAAAAAGGTTAAAAGGTATCATATCTACAAGATTGCTTGGTTTCTCTTACTGAAAATATTCACATTTTACTCGACTGGCTAACACGGTACCAAACCTGTTTTCATATTAGCTAAAACTCAGAGATATATAAATGATTTTCCTCTGTATCCCAGGAGTTCCGTTATCTCCTCCTTGAGTATGGCTGGGAGACAACTAACTACAGCAGGAGCCTTATGCAGTCTGCAATGTTAGAGTTGGCTTGTGCAGCCCCTTTATGTAGGCAGAGAAATCGTTTGCTAGTTCACTCGCTAAGTTGTTCAGTCATTCCCATTCACTGTATAAGGGCGCTTTCACATAACCATTTTTATGTTCAGTTTTTTGTGAGCCAAACCCAGGAGTGGGTCCAAAATATGGAAGACATACAAATCTTTCTATTATACTTTCTCTCCACTCCTGCTTTTTTGGGTCACAAAAAACTGAACATAAAAACTGACGTGTGAAAGGGCCTCAAGTGAATAAGAAGGACTGAACAATCCCTATTTAAACTAAACAATTGGCAAACAAGCCAACAATGAGTTTCATGCTTGCATGAAATGAATAATAAACATGTTATCATTCATCGTTCAATCATTGGCTGTGTTTACACTGAACAATTATCGTTCATTTTTGCTTGTTTATACGATTTTTCGAACAATATTCATCCCGTGTAAAAGGGCCTTTAGATGTAATGCACACAATCCTGAAATACTAAATGCTTTGTTTTGAATTGATTTCCCAGTTTAGGCACCGCTGTCTCTGTCATGGCCAAGATCCCGCTGCTAGAGTGTCTAACTCGACATAGCTATAGGATGTGTTTAGATAGGTTGATGTCTTCTACGGATCGAGAAGTTGATGAACTGGACACTGAGAAGACAACGGACATGGTGCAATATGATGAAACAAAACTGAAAAATCTGGCTTTATTAGCTTCTCTTTCTACATCTGGAGAGCATGTATCACAGGAAGTACATGACGACAATCGTACAGAGCAAGAGAACACCGAGTCTCTGGAGCCTTCAGAGGATATTATGACCCAGGATAGCCCGCTGTTCAATGTTTCACTGCTGGACTGGATAAACGTACAGGATCGGCCCAATGATGTCGAGTCATTGGTCAGGAAATGCTTTGACTCTATGAGCAGAGTAAGTAGACGACGTACCATTCAGTATCATGTAATATTAAATGATGGACGTTTTAATTAGTTGGAGTCTTCCATTCTAATGTGCTATATTTGTGGGTTTGCAACTTACCATATATACTCGAGTATAAGCTTAGTTTTTCAGCACATTTTTTTATGCTGAAAAAGCCCCCCTCGGCTTATACTCGAGTGAGGCAAAAAAAAACAACAACACCCCCCCCCCCCCTCTGTAATACTCACCTCTCAGCCGGCGTCTGTGTCCCCAGCACGATGGTCTCCCCAGCGGTGCGGCAAGCTGCTTGAGAATTCTCCCCGCTGTCATCTCCCTGCTCGGCTTTGAATTCCCCCGCCGTCAGCACTGTGTAGGTAAGCAGCAGCGGCGGCCCCATTGAGAGCGATGCTGCATGGAGCTTCCTTCATGCGTGTTTTGGCACGTGCGTTGACGTGCAGATTTGTGCGCACCTACGCACGTGCAAATGCACGCTCGTGTGAACAAGGCCTTACTTTTAAAAAGTAACCTTTCTTTTGTTACCCAAAAATTGCTTTTATTGCTGTATTCTGAGACCACTAACTTATTTTTGTGTAAATTCGACTGTGCGGAGGCGTGTTTTTTTGCATGGTGAGCTGTAGTTTTTATTAGTACCAGTTTTGGGTATTTTGCATTTTTGGCATTCTGTACTTTTTTTTTACATGTGTACACCATATTGGATAAATATTGTGGCAGCCCTGGGAGCCTTCACTAATGTCCGGGCTACCATACTAGCCTATCAGCACCCTGTGATCTAAACCGTTAACTGCCGTGATCAGAGCTAACTTCAATCGTTGCAGTTGCCCGCTGCTGTAAACGGTGAAAAACAGCTAGTAGCCACCAGGTATGAAGCAGACACTGCGCTCCCAAGCCCACTCCATATACCCTGCATGACTGTACAGTGTAAGTTTCCATATTGCGGTCATGAAGTGGTTAATAGTTTCTTGGGTGATTGTTAAAAAAAAAGGATTGGAAGCTGAAATCCTTTTGGACTTGGGCTCCATGGTGATTTTTAGTTGTCGTATTAAGAGCAGTGAAGTTGGTTAAGTTTGCAGAAATCTGCTTCTCAGCTGGAAAATGTGTTTGTCTGAATACATCTAAAATGAGAAATGAAGCAGCTTTGCTGCAAATGTAATTAAAAATGCCCTGTTCTTTTGTTTCTACAACTTTTATGCAGACTGTATCCCCATGGAAACAGACTGTAAATACATTTTGTTTGGTAAATCTGCAATCTTCCTTCCAATTATCCCCTACTTTATGCTAATGTGTATTTGGTAGTATGGCAAGCGGAAGAGGACAGAAAGAAGAGAACATACTCAGAGTAGACCGATTCTATGTGTTAAGGTATGTTCACGTACAATTAAAGCTCTCCATTGAGCTTTCCTACAAGGGGTTCCATTTGGATGCCTGAAAACGATGTTTAAATTGAACCCACGATGGGTCCATTAAAGGGGTTGTCCCGCGGCCAAAACGAAAAAATTTTCACACCCCAGTCCCCCATGTTAAGCAAGCATCACAAACTACCCCTGTAAATCGTTTTTTTAGAGCGTTTCTACTCACCATGGAGCTGTTTCATGAAGTTATAAAAATCTTCTTCCAAGATGACCGCCGTCATTTCCCAGGGTGCACTGCTGGTCTTCTCCCATGGTGCACTGCGGGTCTTCTCCCATGGTGCACCGTGGATGTTCTTCTCCAGTCTGAGCTCCACTGCCGATTACAGCCACCTCATTGGCTGATCGGCACCACGTGACGGGGGCGGAGCTACGCAATGATGCTGAGAAGGGGGAGGAGCCAGGACGCAGCTCGTGAGCCCGGACCACCCAGAAGAGGAATCCTCTCTGCGCAAGCGCGACTGTTGCGGCGACCAGAGGAGAAGTTTGGTAGTTGCCATGGAGACGGGGACGCTAGCACCGGAGGGGGTAAGTGTATAACTTCTGTATGGCTCATATTTAATGCACGATGTACATTACAAAGTGCATTAATATGGCCATACAGAAGTGCTTAACCCCACTTGCTTCTGCGGGACAACCCCTTTAAGTTGAATGAGGCAAACTTTGAACTCCGTTTGACTTGATTTATTTTCCTCTTTTGTGGAAGACACTGTAGTGTAGTTCTTTACTGTTGGGTCGTCAAAAAAAAGATGAAAACCCAAGTTAAACTCAGTCTAAAGATTGCATCTTTGGACTCGATTTGTCTTGTAAAAGTCAATGGTTCCATTGTGGCTTCTGTTTTTAAGTACCAGTTTTTAATTTCAAATGGAACCCCCTAACCAAAAAACTCAACAGAGAGCCTTACTATGTGAGCGTAGCCCTACCATGAAGACACGGTTTGCCCAAGAGCTGTAGAGACAAAACAGTTGGAAATTTCATTACGGCCTATCGAAAAATTGCTTTGTTTTTTATTTTAAATGAACCAAGAAAATAAAAGTTATGTAGGAAAGTAAATATAGTCGTACGGCCTCGTTTACAGAGCGTAATTTCGGCAAAGATGCCATGTTGAAATCCATGTAGGAACCTGTGCCATTTTAGCATTCAAGTGAACGCTAGGGAAATCCACTCCATAGTTCATACGGAATGCGCATCTCGAAAACAAAGAATTGACGTCCGTTCTTGACATGTTTCCTGCACTAACCGGGGCAAAATCCGTGTGCGAATCTGCTTACAAATCTGTGGCAGAACACTGAGGCTCGGAAGCCCTAAAGTGAACAGGTAGCTCGCTGAATCGCAAACATACGTTCCCATTTCACATTTACAACATGCAGATTGTAGAATAACCTTGAATCGAAATGTTAAGCCCCTAAGAGAGATTTAGGCCTTTTTTCTGTAACATATTAAGGTCATAGTCACAGAGCACGGATTTGCCAAAAATTTACGGCAGAAATCTAAAGCTAAAATTTGGATTTTTGCAGTTAATTGGTCAATGAACAGGCACACAGATTAACTCCATTATGACTTGTGGCAACACTGAACACCCTGAGGATTTTAAAATTCGGCGTACATTCGTTATTCCATGTGAATTATGGGGTAGGAAATTCTGCACTCACAAACACTGTTGGTGGAATATCAGAGGATTTAGGTGTAAATGTTGACAGAATCCTGACCAGTTGTCATCCGGGGTGGGCTTCACACGGCTGAGAGTATTGTGCATTGAGACGCACAAATCTTATGCCAATATAAACCCCATTCTTTTGAATGCAGTCATATAAATGAGCGATGTTTTCTAGAGATGAGTGAGCATACTCGCTAAGGACAATTACTCCATCGAGCATTGTCCTTAGTGAGTACCTGCCCGCTCGGAAGAAAAGGTTCGGCTGCCGGCGGCGGACAGGGAGCGGCGGGGGAGAGCGGGGAGGAACGGAGGGGAGATCTCTCTCTCCCCCCTGCTCCCACCTGCTCACTGCCGCAACTCACCTCTCACCCGCGCCGGCACCCGAACCTTTTCTTCCGAGCGAGCAGGTACTCGCTAAGGACAATGCTTAATCGAGTAATTGTTCTTAGCGAGTATACTCGCTCATCTCTAATGTTTTCTTAATCATGAATTGGGTGAGAAACCTGCTTTTGGACTAGAATTTATTCAGCTAAACGATCATAAATTAATGTGATTTCTTAATTACATTGTTTAAATTAACTAAAATATTAATGTTATTTCTGTCCAAAAACAGAGTTTTCACCCAATTCATGATATGAAGCATGTTCAGGTGTACTTGCTCATATTTAATACCACTACAATGGTTGTTGCTGTAGAGTTGGTCACCATCAAGATTTTTTTTCTTCCTAATAACCGCAAAGAATATCTTCCCAAAATGTTATGGTAAGAAACTTCAGGGCGTCGGACATATATATAATTTTTTTCAGCTTTCTCTCTGGAGTTAGTTCCAAAAAAAAAGTTGAAATCTTTGTTTCAATTTTACTTTAACTTGTATTGCAATTAGTGTTAGGAAAATTGTTATAAATCTCCATACATTACGGAGCGAATGATATCTTGCACATCCTCCTACTCCCAATAATTTATGAATTATCAAACATTGTGGCTCTCAGTGACCTTTGGAAAATTGACATCCTATATTTCTTGACCCCCATGACCCAATGGGCCTGAAGATTGAGATTATTATATACATTCTAGTAAGAAACAAATGTGCAAACTTTTGTAAAAATCTGAGATGGTCGGTTGTGTTATCCCTTTGGTGATTTGTCCTGGAATGACCCTGTTGTACTTATTCATTCAGTTATTAACCCTTTCATGATGCAGTACCCTTTTTTTTCCCCCATTTTCGTTTTTTCCTTCCCCCTTTTAAAAAATCGGAACTCCTTTGTCCATCGATGTCGCTGTATGAGGGCTTCTTTTTTGCGGTTTTGCGAGTTGTAGTTTTCAATGGTGCTATTTAAAGTACCATATAATGTACTGAAAAACTATTTTAAAAATTCTAAGTGGAGTAAAATGAAAAAAAACCCGACATTCTGCCATTTTTCACTGCGTCTTGTTTCTACGGCGCACAAACTGCAACTAAAACAACCTGATAACTTTATTCTATGGGTTAGTCCGATTGCTACGATACCAAAGTTGTATAGTTTTGTTTTTTTTTCACTATACTACTCTTTTTTTCAGACATTTAATTTTTTTCAATTATTTTATGCGGTCATTTTGTGCGCGCAATAGCTTTTTAATTTTTCCGTCGACATAGTTGAATGAGGGCACATTTTTTGCGGGATGTCCTGTAGTTTCCATTAGTACTAATTTGGAATACATACGACTTTTTGATTGCTTTTTATTGCATTTTTTTCTGGGACACAGGGTGACTGAAAAAGTGCATTTCTGGCGTTCTTTATTTTTTTTTGGACGAAGTTCACCGTGCAGGGAAAATATTGCACTACTTTGATAGAGCGGACTTTTACGGACGTGGCGACACCGGATATGTATTTTTATTTTTTTATTTGGATTTTTTAATTATAGATATGGCAAAAGGGGGGTGATTTTAACTTTTATTACTTTTTTTACAACTAAAAAAACCTTATTGATCTTTTTTTTACTTTACTTTACATTCAAGTTCCCCTGGGGGACTACAATATGTGATGCTTTGATCGCTCCTGCAGTATGACGTAATGCTACAGCATTACGTTATACTGCAATTTGACAGGCAGCCTATCAAGCCACCCCACGGGGATGGCTTAATAGGTAGTCTCTCAAGGCAGCCCTGGGGCCTTTCAGAAGGCCTCTGGCTGCCATGACACCTGCACGGCTCCCCCAATCTCACCGCGGGGGGGGGGGGGGGGCGGGCGTGCGGGATCCTCGAACATCGTTCGGGGGATTTAAATGCCGCTGTCAGAACTGAAAGCAGCATTTAAGGGGTTAATAGCCGCGATCGGCCGATAAACAGCTGACGCCCGTGCTGTATTAAGAGAGGTCGCCTCGCAACCTCTCTTCATACATACCCTAATGCTTCAGGATGTAAATGTACGTCCTAGGTCGGGAAGGGGTTAACCTCTTTTTTTTTGTTTGTTTTTTTTGGGTGGGGGGTTTCAGAGAGCCACAATTTCATTTTACTAGCAAAGTAGCTATATGGCGACTTATTTTTTGCCGAATGAGTTGTGTTTTTAATGACACCTGATATTGTGTAGTGAAGTAAAAAATGCAATCTCACCATTATTTTCTGAGTTGTGTTTTTAGAACTCACATGTTGCGGTAAAGATGACACCTCTTTTTTTCTTTCCTGGCTGCTTGTCTAATTCTAAATCTGATTTGAGTTGATGTTATTTGATTTAATTAGATATGAGCTTATAGTAAATAAGGCCACTGCTGTATGGCGCTTCATATGCCCTAATAAGGCATGTAAATAGGTTGTCTTCTTGGGACAACCTCTTTAATCCTAGCCCATTCTCTTTCATTAATTCCTAATTCTAACTTTTCGATTTATATTCCCCCCTGGAGCCTATGTTCTTCTATGAAGCTATTAACACTTCCTCAGTAAACATAGTATGTAAGGCTGAAAAAAGACACATGTCCGTCCAGTTCAGCATATTATACTGCAGTGTTGATCCAGAGGAAGACAAAAATCCCATTAGGTAGAATCCAATCTTCCTCATATTAAGGGTGACTTCACACGAGCGTATGTGTCCATAGGTGCGCACCCCTGTACGCGCAAAAACACGCGTATGTGAAGGTCCGTGCATTGCCTTTAATGGTGCCACTGCTGCCGTGTCCCCTGCAGGGATAAAGAACACATTTGCCACATGCGGCAGATGTTTCCTTCATCCCCGTAGGGAATAAAGAATTCCCTGCTGCATCTGTCACATATGTGACAGATGCAGTGAAGGACTTCTTCATCCCCGAGGGGAATAAAGAATTCCCTAGCACAGTTGTCACGGATGACAGCTGCACTAGAGGATCCAGCTGCCGGCACCCCTTAACTGTTTTTCAGGAAAGGACTTTAAATATAAACCTTTCCCTGAAAAACAAGCAAACAAAAACATACTCACCTTTCCTCAGCTTACATTCATTCAGCGAGAGCTGCTTCTGATTGGCTGAGCGCCTTAGCCAATCAGAAGCAGCTCTTTTAGCAGGTAGGGATTTAAATTCCCTGGCTGCTGAAAGAACTTTAATGCAGAGTCGGGGACAGCGGAGACGGGACGCGGCTGAGTCCCGGCAGCTGAAGAAAGATGAGTATGGTTTTTTTTGTTGTTGTTTTTTTTTTTTACACCAGTTTGGCTTGTTTTTCAGGAAAGGGTTTATATTTAAAGCCCTCCCCTGAAAAACAATTACGGGGTGCCGGCAGCTCGATCCTCTAGCGCAGCTGTTATCTGTGACAGCGAGGATAAAGAACTCCTTTGCTGCATGTAGCAGATGTGTTCTCCATCCCCGCGGGGGACATGGCAGTGACGGACAGGTGTGTGTGTGTGTGTGTGTGTGTGTATGTATATGTATGTATGTATGTATGTATGTATGTATATGTGTGTATGTATATATATATTGTATGTATGTGGATGGATGTGTGCGTGTGTGGGATATATATATATATATATTTTTTCAGGGAAGAGCTTATATTTAAGCTCTTCCCTGAAAATCACTTCAGGAGTGGTGGCAGACCATTGCCTTCAATGGAGCCCCCGGCAGCAGCTGCGGCTCCATTGAAGGCAATACGTGCCTTCCCTATGAACTCTTTTAGTGAGCTTACTATTACTACATCCTCAGGCAGAAATTTCCAGTCTCACTGCTCTTACAGTTAAGAACCCCTTCTATGTTTGTGTAGAAACCTTCTTTCTTCTACATGTAGAGGACATCCCCTTGTTACAGTCACATTTTATGTTACAAATAGATCATGATTCCTGAATTAGAATGATGATATTTAATGGAGAGTTTACTTTATCAGTCTTTGTTGCATCTGACATGTCTTTTTTAATAGAATAGTTAATATACTGGAGAAAAAAACTATTTCATAGATTTGTTTTCTCCTCATCACCCTCTACAATTCTTTTCACATTATATTTAAAGGGCCAACCCTTTGTTTTAATCTTTTTACTGTTTAAATAGTTGAACAGTTAAAGATTAGTTTTAGGCCGCCTGCAGACGGGCGGGTCGGATCCGGCGGCGAGAATTCTCGCCGCGGGACCCGACCCCACCGCCTGCAGGGACAATCGCGTACTCACCCTCGCCCGGCGGCCCCGGCTCTTTCATGTGCCGGCTGCCGAGCAGCCGGCGCATGCGCAGACCGGAGCCAGCGGCCGGGTGAGTGACGCTTCTGTGCGAGGCTCTGTGAGCCCCGTACAGAAATAGGACACGCCGCGGTTTGTTTGCCGCGCGACATTTCGCGCGGCCAAACCGCGGCCGTCTGCATAGGAGTGCGTATTGTAATGCACTCCTATGCAGGCTTTCAGTGGCGGAAATCCCGCGGGAAATCCCGCCGCGGGATTTCCGCCCGTGTGCAGGCGGCCTTACTCTTTGGCATTGAGTCTCTCTGCCTCCACTTTTGGTATTTGTTTACTTATTTCATTATTTATTTTTTTTCCTTGTAGCTTGTTAGTGCTTCTTCAGTACCTTTTTTGTTTTAGTAGTTTAAATGCTTTCTTTTTGTTGTTGATTGCCACTTTTACATCTTAATTGAGCCACATTAATTTTATCCTATTCCTAGCTATTTTATTTCTGTAAGGCCTCATGTCCACGGGCGTGTCGGACTCCATATGCAGGAGCCCGTAGCTGAACCCGGCCCTGCCTGCAGCCGAGGACCATGCATACTTGTCAGGGTCTTCACTGCAGATGTGTGTGGAAGCGCCGCCGCACGCGTGCAGTAAGGTTTCTTTTTTCTTAAACCCCTGCTTTGCCACCGATCGGACGGCTTCTATTGACTTCAGTGGAAGACGTTCACAGGGGACCCGCACTGAAATGAAGCATGCTGTGA
Organism: Eleutherodactylus coqui; assembly: GCF_035609145.1. NCBI lineage: Eukaryota > Metazoa > Chordata > Amphibia > Anura > Eleutherodactylidae > Eleutherodactylus > Eleutherodactylus coqui. The sequence continues at coordinate 94,959,155 of NC_089845.1, read as the reverse complement.
TTTATTTTCCAGACCAAATGTTCCGCAAAACAAATCTGCGTGCTTTAATTGAGCTGCGGACAGCCATGTTTCTCCATGGGGGGCTTGAACTGCGGATTGTCCATGCTGGTTCTGCAATTCACGTCCGCCCGTGGGCATTTGGCCTAAGGTATGAACCGCCCGCTCACACTGAGTATTTTAGATGGTTTCAAAAATGTATTGTCTGTACTCTTATGTTCGAGGACATTGTTACAGTCAGTATAGTTAAAGGCTTTTGTAAAGCTGATTGAACTTTGCCTTCCTGAAGTGTAGTATTTTTGTTGGCCCCTCTTTCCCCCAAGCAAAACACACTATTGAAAGACAAGTGGAAATTTATTATATTTATGCTCAATATATCCTATATGTCTCCTGATCTGCACCCCTGTTATTCTGTCAGGTCTATTGGTTAATATTAGGTCCCAAATGGCTGTCCCTCTAGTCGAGTCCTGTACAAGTTGGGTAAGGTAATTATCTTTAGTAATCAACAGGAAATTGTTACGTTAATGAGATCCACAGGCTGGTTTCCCTGTTTATATTTGGATAGTTAATGTCCCCCATAATAAGGACCTCATTGTGATTTGCTGCTTTATCTATTTGCCTCAGTAATAGATTTTCAGTGACTTCTATTATATTTGGTGATCTGTAGAAAACCTGTATAGGATTTTATTATTGTTTTTCCCTCCATGTATCTCTACCCATAGACACGCCAAATGTTCACCTCCCTCACAAATACCTCCCATAGTGTGGGCTTTAAACAGGACTTTACGTAAAGACAAACCCCCACTCCTTTCATATGGCTGTATTCCTGCACCCTTTCAGCATTTTACATTTGTATGACATCTGCCTTACAGATAACTATATGGATAACAGTATACAGGAAAACATTAATATACTTAGTAACACATTAGGTTAGACATGTGTCCATCTAGCTCAGCCAATTATTCACCAATGTTGATCCAGAGGAAGGCAAAAAAAACCCAATAATGTTAAAGCCAATTGTCCTCATTTTCCAACTCCAAGTCTGGCAATCAGAATAAATGAGAATAAAACCACTGAAATATACTTTATTATATACATGATATTAACATTTTACAGAAGGCGACCACAGAATGAGTAGAGGTACAAGTAGCTTCGGGGTCAAACCTGATATAAGATCCAACAGCTTGTCATTCGATACTTAGTACATATCTAGTTTTGTCTACGGTTGGGCATAACATCATGTGTGATTATATGCAGCTCTAAACGGTTTTAACTGTAAAAATACTTAGTTGGTGAATCACACTGAAAATGCAAATCGTTTTGGAAGTTGGTTCCATCTGAAGCTGGCTCGCTAATGAGCTTAACTACTGGCACCACATGAAAGTAGCTAAAATTATCAATAAATAAGGTCGCTATTGCATAATGTGAGCGAGGGTAGAAGCGTCTGGTAGAATCCTGTCTGTTTGTGTTGGAGGCACCATGTAAGGTCACAGGAGGAGGTGGCAAGTCATGAAATGGATCATTCTCTTTCACTTAGCCAATTCTCTCGCTACAGTCTTAATCACTCTGGTTGATAAGCAGTTTCTTCGTAAGAGGTTCGATTGTGTTTTTCTAATATGTACGTCGAATGGCAAACTCATCCAGAACGACAGAACAAATAGAGGATCCTGAACATACTTAAATCATTTGGTCACGGTTGACATAGTTCAAAGCCGGATTATGAACATTTTCAGAACGGTTTCCTCTAAATATCCCATAAAAAGTAAATTAAAAGCCCCCAAACTAAGTGGAGAGCTTGATTTCCTTCATTACTTCATATCTCTTGATCTTGGCTACCACTGAAGTCAAGCAGTGGTTTTCCCATAATGAAGAGAATTACTGTATCAAACACTGAAGGGACAGGGTTTTATTCGTAGTGACAGCTCGTAACTTTCTATGTGCTGATAACTCATGTCAACTCATCTTATGGTCTCAACTTGAATGAGCAACGAAAATGAGAATTAAGCGCTGTCAGTGCATTTTATGATATATCGTCATTGTGCCCTCTAGTTGTAGTGTGTATAATGTACTTGAAATTTGTGTAATTGGCACATTTAATTTCGTAGGACCACTAAGTGATCTGCCGTTGGGGTGGCGTGCTTGCTGCTGTAGTGAAGGGTTCTGTACGGTCTCCTTTACCTATTCCGCTCCTCATCACGCTACTTGTTTATGTTCTTCTCTCTCTCTATTGGAGCTTTATGTTAGAAACTAATTGATTGACATAAAGCCGTTAATTTAATCCTTTAGGAATAAGGTTTTTTTTACAATTTTATGTATGTGATGGTTTTATGGCTGTTCCTTTTCTTTTTTGCTTCGGTTACCAAAATTATTTCTGCTGTATTTTTTTCCCATGACATAAAGAGCTATTTTTTAATTCCTTTTTTCACTTATTTTTTCCCTCTTTGTTTTATTAGGTGAAAATATACAAAAAGAGAAAAAATTATAGTTCTTTATTTTTTGAATTAGTATATTTACGCTAAAATGAAATACAAGAAGGGCTTCTATTTTTGTTTCAGACATTTTGCGATAAAATTTGTTAAGTCTGATATTACAGGGTGGATATGGCGACAGTTTAGACTGGTGTGGGTGGTGGGTTGTTTTCTTTCTAATATAGATATTTGTATTCTGTAGTGTTTTTGTTTTTTTTAAATTATTATTTTTGTAAGTCTTTTTTTAATGTCTTTGTCCCCCATGATGCCCTATAAGACTTCTAGGAAACTTTCACAATGTTTTATTATCTTTGAAGTTTTTCACCTTAACCGGGGCATTCACAGAAGCCCCAGTTACAGGCGCAAACTTTCCTTTGAAGTGGCGATAATCATTGCCAGGGCTGATCTGAGTCTGCTAAGACCCAGCAGCTCTGCCATGGCAGGGAGCACCCGGCCATCACCAATAGAGGAAACTGCTCTGCCGCTTCCTCTATTCTCTGTTTAGCACTCATGGAGCACTATGTAGCCTATAAAGGAGAAGGCAGCAGTGGTTAAAAACTGCTTCTGTCTTCTCCACTGGGTCCCGCTAGACTGCAGGAGCTTTGATGCTTCACTGTATTTTTAGTATTCGCTGGGATTAAAGCCCAGGACCAAGCATCATATATTTACAGTGCGTGGTCCTAAATGGGTTATCAAGAGGCATAGTTGGAATATTTTCATGTGAATGGATTGCAACTGAAAAGGATAAGACAACAAATATGGCAGTACTTTCCTGTTCTTGGCTCTGGCGATCCAGTTTTGCAGTCGGCAGTCCTCCCAGTCTCTGACAGCAGAAGTCAGGTGACCGCCGCCTGCCATTCAGAGGTCACAACGTTATTGCCCATTTTCCTAGCATCAGCGCTCACATGAGTTCCTAACAGTGATGACGAAGCTTCTGATTGGCATGCAGCGTTCACCTGTATTTTGCATTCAAAAGAGACGGAGAGAACTCCGAAGGCTGCAACGCTGGCTGTCTAAGGACCGGTAAGTTCTGCTGAATTTTATTATTTTTGTACATCTGCACCTGTCTTTAGAATGTGAAAAAGTAACTGCATAAACCCTTTAACAGAGAGAGGGAGCTTCTTCTGTGACATCGCTGGCTCTCGGCCATCCAATCATAGTGTGCATATGGGTTGCCATGGAAACTGGATGCCAGTCTATGGCCTCTGGGTCTGCCATAGCAAGTACTGGCAAGAAAACCAGAAATAGACTGTAGTATTTCTGCAAAAGCTATGTTTTTGAAAGCAATGATGCCAAAATTATTTGTTTTCCAAAAAGGGTTTCATTGTGCAAAAGTTAAAAAACCTAAAAAATATATATTTTTTGTAATCGTACCGACCCGCATATACTTAAAGGGGTTGTCCCGCGCCGAAACGTGTTTTTTTTTTTTCCAACCCCCCCCCCCCCCCCCCCCCGTTCGGCGCGAGACAACCCCGATGCAGGGACTTTAAAAAAAAACAGCACAGCGCTTACCTGAATCCCCACGCTCCGGTGACTTCTATACTTACCAGTGAAGATGGCCGCCGGCATCTTCTCCCTCCGTGGACCGCAGCTCTTCTGTGCGGTCCATTGCCGATTCCAGCCTCCTGATTGGCTGGAATCGGCACGTGGCGGGGCGGAGCTACACGGAGCCCCATTGAGAACAGAAGAAGACCCGGACTGCGCAAGCGCGGCTAATTTGGCCATTAGACGGCGAAAATTAGTCGGCTCCATGGGAACGAGGATGCTAGCAACGGAGCAGGTAAGTAAAAAACTTTTTATAACTTCTGTATGGCTCATAATTAATGCACAATGTACATTACAAAGTGCATTAATATGGCCATACAGAAGTGTATAGACCCAGTTGCTGCCGCGGGACAACCCCTTTAATGCCATTAAAACAAAAAGCATAACTGATGTGTTCTTTTTCATTCCTCCCAACAAAATTAATAGGCGTTATACAATACACTATATTTACTCCAAGATGGTACCAATAAAAACTATATCTTGCCACGCAACGAGCAAGCCCTCATGCGACTGTGTCAACAGAAAAATAAAAAAGTTATGGCGTTTTTGAAAGGTAGAGATGAAAATTCCAAAAAATAGTTGCGCCTTTGAGTACCAAACTAGGCCCCATCCTTAACCCCTTCCCGCTGCAGGGCGTAAGTTTACGTCCTGGCAGCCTGGTACTTCCCGCAACAGGACGTAAACTTATGTCCTGGAGATAGCGCGGGATCACATATGATCCCGCGCTATCCCACAGCGGGAGCCGGCTGTCAGTCACAGCCGGTGTCCCGCTGCAACAACGGGGGGGCATCGGAGATGCGCCCCCCGCTGTTAACCCCTTCCCTGCCGCGATCTAAGTAGATCGCGGCAGGGAAAGAGTTCACAGAGGGAGCGGACTCCCTCTGTGTCTCCGGCCGGAACTCGCGATGTCATCACGAGAGCCCGGCCTGTCACCATGGCAACAGGACGCCAGACACTGGCGTCCTGTATTGCCTATGCCTATGATCGCTGTATGAGCGATAAGGCATGGCAGAGCAGTAGCTCTGCCATGCCTTATGACAGCGATCATCGGTACAGTGATGTAAGTCACTCAAATTATGTAAATTATGTAAAAAAAAGAAAAGAAAAATGTAAAAAAAAAGTTAAAAAAAACCCTTTTTTATGCTTTTTCTCAGATTAGCATAAAAAAAGTTACAAAAAAAATTAAACCCCACATATTTGGTAATGTCGCGTCCGTAACGACGCGTACAATAAGTTGCACATGCTTTTGACTGTGCACGGAAAAAAACACTAAAAAAAACGCTAAAAAACTGAGGCAAAATGCTAATTTTTAGCATTTTACCTCCCTAAAAACGCAATAAAAGTGATCAAAAAAGCCATATGTACCCCAAAATGGGACCAGTAAAAACTACAGCTCGTCTCGCAAAAAATAAGCCCTCATAGAGCGCCGTACATCGAAAAATAAAAAAGTTACAGGACTTTGAATGCAGCGATTTAGAATAGAAAAAAGATTTCCAAAAAAAAGGGATTTTATTGCAGAAAAGTGGGAAAATCTAAAAAAAATGTAAGAATTTTGGTATCGTTGTAACCGTACCTGTCCTCAGAAAAAATGGAATGTCTCATTTATGCTGCATGATTAATGCTGTAAAAAAAAAAAAAAAAAATCTATGGCAGAATTGATGTGTTTTCTCTCCCTGCTATCATAAAAAAAAAAAAAAAAAGTTTTACAATATAGTCTATGTACCCAAAAGTGGCACCGATAAAAACTACAGTTCGCCACGCAAAAAACAAGCCCTCATACGGCCGCGTCGACGGAAAAATTAAAAAGTTATGACTTTTGATAAACGGAGAAGAAAATCCGCCAAAAATTGTTGCGTCTTTAAGCCCAAAATAGGCCATGTCATGAAAGGGTTAAAGGGTTTAAATGAGTGTAGTTGGTGGGGAACTACCAGCAACTACCAGAATTCCTGTTGTACACAAAGGAGTTTTTCATTATGTTAAGAAAGTGATATTACAAAAACTGCAGTAATGTGTCATCCACAAGAACCTCCAGCATGTCTCATCAGAATGGCATACTGAGGCTGTGGTAAATCTCGGTTACGCCAAAATGGCACTGTTTTTGTCAAATTCCAGATTTTCAGAATGTTTGAATATTACTGGCCTATGATCATTATAAATTTTGATGACCAATTTTATATATTATTTGTGTCCTTTATTAGGTTATTACTTACATATATCACATGCCCTGATTGTTATGTGTATTCTCTAAGCTTTCTTTTTGCTTTGAAAATTGCAGCTGGACCCGCGAATAATTCAACCGTTCCTGGCTGAGTGCCGACAAAATGTTGCCAAATTGGATAATCAGAATATGAAAGCCATCAAGGGGCTTGAAGATAGACTTTATGCACTGGATCAAATGATTGCTAGCTGCAGTAGGTTGGTTAATGAACAAAAAGAACTTGCTCAGGTAAGTGTGCATAGGCTCAGCTTTATTGTAAGCTGTTTATTCTGCTCAGGATGTAGTTTCAGATAATGTGTGTATGTTCACCTCTGACGATTTATTGAAACTATTGCAGTCGGTCGCTTATTATTGAAATACAAAATGTTGTGTGTTCACGAAGTCAGAGACAGGCCTCAGCACACGGGCACACACGGATTCTGCTGCTGAGTCCATCGCGGGTCTCCTCCGTCATATCCTGATCTTCTTTCTTCAGCATGGCGGATGCGTCCGGGCACGCCAGCTGGCGCATGCGCAGTGACTTTTTAAGAATCTCCTGCTTTTCCGCGGATCCGCGGCACGTCCGCAGTGACAGCTGTGGGTGTGCCGTGGATCGGACGGCTTCCATTGACTTCAATGGAAGCCGTCTCTGCAGGATCCGCAGGAAAATAGAGCATGCTGCGATTTCTTCCCATGTGTGCAATCACACGCCGGGAAAAAAAAATCAAATCCGCATGCTTTTAGCTGCTCTGCAGGCACCCATTTCTACCTATGGGCGGCTTGATTTGCGGATCTCCAGCGCAGGTGCCACAAATCAAATCCACATGTGTGCATGAGGCCACAATAGAAAAGTAATTTACTGGAGTTTTTTTTTTTTTTTTTACTTCATATGAACTTGAAAACTGAACTATTTGGAATTATTTGTCAAATAGTAGTAATTAGAGATGAGCGAGTACCAAATTGCTCGGGTGCTCAGTACTCAATTCGAACTTTCCGTAATGGTCGAGAGATCGTTTCAAGTCACGGACCCCATTGAAGTCAATAGGGAACTCGAGTATTTTTGTATGGGACCGATGCGCCGCATAGGTGATGACTTGTGAAACACCTGAAAACATGAGATAGTCATGGAAACACCACAGAAACGGATAGGGAACGGCAGGGGAAGCATACATAGCTGCATCTGAGGCTCCTAGGCCCACTATTAAGCCAAAATGGGGGCAAGAGCCTGGTGGTCACCCCCCTAACTATTTACTTGGGACAAACCCTCATTAGCAAGACGCACGCGCTGGCACATCTTAGCTAAGCACCACACTAGCTGCAACCAAGGACAAACACCGCCTGCGGGTGAAACCGCTGCCTCTTCTCCTGAGTTACATGCTGGCATTGCTGTCCAACCCTCCGCACGACCCTGCGTCCACAGCGCACACAAAATATTCCCTGCGCAGCATTTAGCTGGCCTCATGCCACACGCTCGCTTCATAGCCACACCACCCTCATGTCGATTTATAAGTGCGTCTGCGATGAGGAACCAGAGGCACAAACTGCAGAGGGTTGGCAGGGCCAGGCAGCGACTCTCTTTGAAAGTATGGGCGTAAGCCCACAATGCTGATGAGAATTGATGATAAATTGACATACGATCATATTTCCAATCCGTGCCACCTCCGTCACAAAATTGTCAGGAGCCGCAAACGTTGCCCTAAAGGGGGACTCAGATGGCAGCACTTCTACACATCTAGCGCATACGAACACCAAAGATTGGTTTGAAGCCGGAGGTGTCATAAAAGTAGCCACCACACGTATACAGTGACCCTGTGAAAGTCTCATGAAATCCGTTTCCTGTGAACGCTCCAGTCCAGTATCTCGGATAACTGTCGTAATTTCTAGCACGAGAGATAATACATGTCACCCAGCACTGCTCCCCAGACCCCAAGCAGGAGGAGGAGGTGACATAATAAGCCCGAGAAACCATGACCGAGCTGGGACCCGCAATAGTCTGTGTGGGAAGTATGTGAGTGGGCCCAGGGCCGAGCCTCCACCTTGTGTGACCCATGTGCCGTGAGTTACATAGCTATGAGAAATCCATGTGTCCCCACACACTTCATTCTGTGTAGGTGTCGGATAGCAGAACACCGCAATGGGGGAAGCCTTCTGCGCCCAACCCAAGTCATTCAGTGTATTTGTGCCAGATAGCTAAAACACCGCAATGGGAAATCTTTGTGCACCCACAGCATATGCGAGCCCCTGCAACCCAGAAATAGTATTACACATAAAGAAATCAGAGTGCCCAAACATGGCAGAGTTTCACCCCGCCTAGGACCTCGGCCCACACTTCTGCCCTAGTTACTGTAGTTGTGCCAGATAGGTAAAACAACGCAATGGGAAAGCCATCTACACCCTACCCAAGTCAGTCAGTGTATTTGTGCCAGATAGGTAAAACAACGCAATGGGAAAGCCGTCTGCACCTTACCCAGGTCAGTCAGTGTATTTGTGCCAGATAGGTAAAACACCGCAATGGGAAGTCTTTGTGCACCCACAGCATAGGCGAGCCCATGAAACTCAAAGACGGTATGACACATTAAGAAATCAGAGTGCCCAAACATGGCAGAGTGTCACCCTGCCAAGGACCTCGGCCCACGCCCTCAGTAATCGTGGGCATAAAGCGGACTCGGATGCTAGTACAGCTGTGAACGTCTCATTAAATCAGTTGCGGTTGCTTTCATCGCTCCAAAGACTGAATGAACCACCAAGAAGTTCCACAGGCCAAACCTGGCGCAGTTGATTTTCCCCCCCAGGACCTCGGCTTCTGCCCACATTCTCAGTAATCGTGGGCCTAAAGCGGACTCGGATGCTAGTACAGCTGTGAACGTCTCATTAATTCAGTAACGCTCCTTTTGTTTGGCCCAAACCAGTGTCTCAGATAACTCTGGTAACACGAGCAAATACATGTTGCCCAGCGGTGATCCCCAGACCCCAAGCAGGAAGAGGAGGTGGCATAATAAGGCCAAGAACCATGACCGAGGTAGGACCTGCAATACTCTGTGTGGGAAGTGCGTGAGCGGGCCCTGGGTCAGGCTCGGTCCCAGCCTCCACCTTGTGTAACCCAAGGTGCCATGAGTTACATAGCTATGGGAAATCTATGTGTCCCCACACACTTCATTCTGTGTATGCGTTAGGCAGCTGAACATCGCAACGGGAAACCTTTGTGCACCCACAGTATAGGCGGACCCCTCAAACCTTTCAGTAGGAAATGTTATAGGCAGACCCCTGAAACTTTTCTCTTGCAAGAGTATAGGCGAACCCCTCGAACCTTTTAGTAGCAAGTATATAGGCGAACCCCTCGAACCTTTTAGTAGCAAGTGTATAGGCGGACCCCAGTAACCTTTCTGTAGCAAGAGTATAGGCGAACCCCTCAAACCTTTCAGTAGGAAGTGTATAGGCAGACCCCTGAAACCTTTCCGTTGCAAGAGTATAAGCGAACCCCTCAAACCTTTTAGTAGCAACAGTATAGGCGAACCCTTCCAACCTTTTAGTAGCAAGTGTATAGGCGGCCCCCTGTAACATTTATGTAGCAAGAGTATAGGTGGACCCCAGTAACATTTCTGTAGCAAGTGTATAGGCAGACCCCAGTAATGTTTCTGTAGCAAGAGTATAGGCGGACCCCAGTAACATTTCTGTAGCAAGAGTATAGGCGGACCCCAGTAACATTTCTGTAGCAAGAGTATAGGCGGACCCTTGTAACATTTCTGTAGCAAGAGTATGGGCGAACCCCTCAAACCGTTCAGTAGCAAGTGTATAGGTGGACCCCTGTAACATTTATGTAGCAAGAGTATAGGTGAACCCCGCAAACCTTTCAGTAGCAAGTGTATAGGCCGACCCCAGTAACATTGCTGTAGCAAGAGTATAGGCGGACCCCTGTAACATTTCTCTAGCAAGAGTATAGGTGGACCCCAGTAACGTTTCTGTAGCAAGAGTATAGGCGAACCCCTCAAACCTTTCAGTAGCAAGTGTATAGGCGGACCCCTGTAACATTTATGTAGCAGGAGTATAGGAGGACTCCTGTAACATTTCTGTAGCAAGAATGTAGGCGAACCCCTGAAACATTGGTGTACCAAGAGTATAGGCGAACACCTTTAAAAATTTGGTTACCAAAAGTGTAGGCGAAGGCTGGAAAAAGTAGTTAGATAACAGTATAGGCAAGGGCCTGAAAAATTGGTGTACCAAGAGTACAAGTGTACCCCTGAAAAATTGCTCAACCGCGACGGCAGGTGAAACCCATAAACATTTTTTAAAGATACAGCTCGCTGTTGCTTAAAGGGGTTGTCCCGCGGCAGCAAGTGGGTCTATACACTTCTGTATGGCCATAATAATGCACTTTGTAATGTACATTGTGCATTAATTATGAGCCATACAGAAGTTATAAAAAGTTTTATACTTACCTGCTCCGTTGCTAGCGTCCTCGTTCCCATGGAGCCGACTAATTTTCGCCCTCCGATGGCCAAATTAGCCGCGCTTGCGCAGTCCGGGTCTTCTGCAGTCTTCTATGGGGCCGCTCGTGTAGAATGCCGGCTCCGTGTAGCTCCGCCCCGTCACGTGCCGATTCCAGCCAATCAGGAGGCTGGAATCGGCAATGGACCGCACAGAAGCCCTGCGGTCCACGGAGACAGAGGATCCCGGCGGCCATGTTCAGCAGGTAAGTATGAAGACGCCGGACCGCCGGGATTCAGGTAAGCGCTGTGCGGGTTGTTTTTTTAACCCCTGCATCGGGGTTGTCTCGCGCCGAACGGGGGGGGGGGGGGTTAAAAAAAAAAAAAAACGTTTCGGCGCGGGACAACCCCTTTAATTTGTAACTGAGCCTGGAGGCAGCCCTCCAAAAAAATTGGTTTCAGTTAAAGTATAAAAACTTTTGAAACTTTTAAAAATTGTAATAAGCTTTTAAACAGAGCCTTTTGGGCCGCAGAAAAATTGGCAGTTCATCGTGATGACATGCTGTTTTAGGAGGAGGAGTAATAATATCCAAGAGGGATTGACAAAGCTAATTCCCCCTTTTTTTGTGGTGATAGAGGATGCATTTTTCTCCTGTTTCAGCGAAAAGAATCATTAGGTTCCGCTGCTTTCCGCCGGTGGAGAAGAGAAGTCTGGGGAAATCCAGCCTTTGTACATCTTTATGAGTGTAAGCATGTCGGTGCTGGCAGTTGACAGGCGGGTACGCTTATCCATGATGATTCCCCTAGCTGCACTAAACACCCTCTCTGACAAGACGCTAGCGGCAGGGTAGGCCAGCACCTCCAGGGCGTACAGCATGTTTTTGAAAGCCTCTGTTTTCACAAGCCTGTACGGCAGCATCTCCAGGCTGATTAATTTGGCAATGTGCACGTTTAAAGCTTGTGCATGTGGGTGGCAGTGTATTTGCGCTTTCGCTCCAACGCTTGTGTTAGCGACAGCTGAACGCTGAGCTGAGAGACATTGCTTGATGGAGTGGAGAACCGTGGAGGTGAGGGTGTGAGTGCAGGCCGGGAGGCGCTCGTACCTGCGTCCTGGTAGGGGGATTGGATCTGTGTGGCAGGTTGTGGCACAGGGCAAGAGGCAGTGGTGTGACCCGGAGGCAGTGAATGGCCTTCGTCCCACCTTGTGGGGTGCTTGCTGGTTGGGATGAGGCTGGTAGTGGTGTCTTCCCAGCTGATCTTGGTGCGACACAGGTTGCACACCACAGTTCATCAGTCGTCCGCCCTCTCACTAAAAAGCATCCACACCTTTAAACACCTAGCTCTCTGCACAGAGGCTTGCTGCGAGGGGGTGCTTTGGGAAACAGTTGGGGGATTCTTCGCTCTGGCCTTGCCTCTACCACTGGCCACTCCACTGCCTCTTCCAACCTGTCCTGCTGCTGCACTTGCCTCCCCCTCTGAAGCCCTGTCCTCAGTAGGCTTAGCAAGCCTGGTGGGATCAGTCACCTCATCGTCCAGCAGCTCTTCCTCCGAATCCTCTGTGCGCTCCTCCCTCGGACTTACTGCCCTTACTACTACCTCACTGACAGACGACTGTGTCTCATCATCCTCATCCACAAAAAGCTCTTGAGACAGTTGCCGGAAGTCCCCAGCCTTAACACCTGGACTTCGGGAACTTTCCAAAGGTTGGGCATCGGTCACGACAAACTCCTCAGGTAAGAGAAGAACCGTTTTTTTCCCACTCATGGCGGGCACCCAAGAACACTTGCTGGGAGCCTACCTGCTCAGAATATGTCATTTTCATGAAATGAGGAGGCTGGGAGGAAGGAGGAGCAGCCAGAGGATTCAGAGTTGCAGTCCCTAGTCTGGGAGTAGTGGACTGCGTAGAAGAGTGGGTGGTCGATACATTGCTGGATGCGTTTTCTGCCATCCACGACAGGACCTGCTCGCACTGCTCTGTTTGAAATAAAGGTCTACCTTGCGGACCCGGAAATTGTGATATGAATCTGGGGAGCCCAGAAACTTGCCTCTCTCCTAATCCCTCAGCAACCGGCTGTGATTCACCCCGCTCAGGAACTCGGCCTGTGTCCACACCCTCACTTGGACGTCCACGTCCTCGACCCTTACCCCTACTCATCATCATGGCGGATTAAGGATAGAGCAGGGCCCAAATAAATTACGCCACTGTACAGCGCTGACAACTGTGGCTTAATTCACCACGCACAGAGACTTGTAAATAGTGGAAGCTCTGTGCCGTGACTTGAAACAATTAAACCACTGTCTTGCGCTCATACCTAGGGGTAATTTACTGCTCTTTGAGAATTGTGGGTAAGAGAGGCTGTATGGAGTGGGAGAAGACTCTAAAGCCAGTGGATAGTGCTGGTAACTGCGACTATCTTAACCCCCACCCCCCTTCCCAAGGATAGGGTATTGTGAGACGCTCTGCACAGTGGCAGAGCTGAAATACTCTGCAGTGGCCTAGGAAATATTAAATTACTGTTTCATGGTGAGACCTCTGCGTAATGCACTGCAGACTGAGAATGGTATAACTGAAATGGTGTTCGTCTCGAGTAATGAGCATCTCGAGTACCCCAATACTTGAACGAGGAGCAAGCTGGGAAGAGCATGCTCGCTCATCTCTAGCAATAATTATTGTGACAGGATGACAGGACTTAAGTGGATGGGTAGTATAATTCTCCCAGACTCCTGTTATTCTGTAGAGCAGACATGAGCAAGCTCACCTGCTAGTTAATTAATGGCCAACTCCACTGCGTGTGTGTTAAAAGGGCAGATGAATTGTGCAATCAGCCTCTCTCTCTTTCTCTGTCTCTCTCTCCTTCTCTGTCTCTCTCTCCCTCTTCATTTGCCTCTCTCTCTCTCCCTCCCTCCCTCCGCTGAAGAGACTGCTGTACTGTGAAAAGTTGTGTGACTACAGGACCTAAAATTGGACTTGGGTCACTTATGTGGTAGGAGAGTGAGAGAGATCTTTCACCCCCCCCCCCGCCCCCCACATTTTCTCGGACGAGTATGCAGTTACTCGAGAAGAGCGATGCTCGCTCGAGTAACTGCCTTAACCGAGCGTGCTCGCTCATCTCTACTAGTGTGTTTATCCTCAACTTTAATACTACCATTGCACATCTAAAATGTGCCCATGCATCGCACTCTGGTGGGATAGCTGTGATTGGCCCACGCCATCCACCACAAACAGCTGAAGTTGTAGAAAATCTGATGTCAGATCTTTAACTCCTTAATCATCGCAGTCAGTGTTGATTGTGTTCCTGCCAGCCCTAACAATGCTACTGCTGGGCCTAATGGGATAATTAAGACCGCCCTCGACCCCCTTGGGTTGTCTGATTAAAGCTTCTGCTAGAGCATACCTATGTTTGCCATAATGGATGCTTTTACATGTGCTGTCATATAGATATGTGACAATGTTATGTTTACAAGAAAATAAAAGTAAAGGACGAAAAGAGTAAAAAATTTTTTTTTAAATAAGTAAGAACACAAAAAAATCTCCAGAATTATATTTTCCATCATTTAATATAATTTTAAGCAGTCACACAAAATATATAATTTGTGAATTTTTATTTCCAGATATTCTTTTAGTCCCGTACAATGAACTTACGCCTTATGTTTATTTAACAATGAACTGTAATAAAATCGGATTAAAACAACTGACAGAATGAGAGAAGGCAAAATGAGCTGTAGAGTGGGAGTTGTGATATCACCCCACTGAAGTAAATTGCAGTGCCATTTCAAGAATGGCATTGTGTATGGTGAAAATAAAACAAAGTGACCGATGTGCTTTAGTATAGCCCAGGACACTTCAGTCTAGGGCTCTGTAGGACACTTTGAGGTCAGTAAAATATAGCACATCCTAGGGATATTATATAACCTGTATTTGTGGGAAAACTCATTTAAGCTGCATGGTCTCTTTTGTGCCAGATTTTAGTGTAATTTCTGAGAAGAATGTAACAGCCAGACAATGGGAGACCTAAAGAGAAAAGTGATTTTAAAATAAGGACAGTTGAATAAAATTGGACTCCGTGAATGTTCCACGTGGAGCATTGTTACTTGTACCACTAGCTGTCATCCTTTAGCCAAGAAAGTTCATAATCACACGCTCAGTGTGCGGTCACTGAAGTGTTTTCCACCCTGTACACATGCTTATCTGTACCACTGTCTCTCTTTGTAGTCTTATATGTTTCTCTCTTTCTCTTGCTCTGTCCCTTTTTCTGTTCAATTGTGTCCATCTCTCTGCCGCCTTTCTCTGTTCCGTTGTGTCCATCGCTCTGTCGCCTTTCTCTGTTCCATTGTGTCCATCGCTCTGTCGCCTTTCTCTGTTCCGTTGTGTCCATCGCTCTGTCGCCTTTCTCTGTTCCGTTGTGTCCATCGCTCTGTCGCCTTTCTCTGTCCCGTTGTGTCCATCGCTCTGTCGCTTTTCTCTGTTCCGTTGTGTCCATCGCTCTGTCGCCTTTCTCTGTCCCGTTGTGTCCATCGCTCTGTCGCCTTTCTCTGTTCCATTGTGTCCATCGCTCTGTCGCCTTTCTCTGTTCCGTTGTGTCCATCGCTCTGTCGCCTTTCTCTGTTCCGTTGTGTCCATCGCTCTGTCGCCTTTCTCTGTCCCGTTGTGTCCATCGCTCTGTCGCTTTTCTCTGTTCCGTTGTGTCCATCGCTCTGTCGCTTTTCTCTATTCCGTTGTGTCCATCGCTCTGTCGCCTTTCTCTGTTCCGTTGTGTCCATCGCTCTGTCGCCTTTCTCTGCTCCGTTGTGTCAATCGCTCTGTCGTCTTTCTCTGTTCCGCTGTGTCCCTCGTCCTGTCGCCTTTCTCTGTTCCGCGGTGTCCCTCGTCCTATCGCCTTATTTGTTCCGCAATGTCCCTCGTCCTGTCGCCTTTCTCTGTTCCGTTGTGTCCATCGCTCTGTCGCCTTTTTTCTGTTCCGTTGTGTCCCTCGCTCTGTCGACTTTCTCTGTTCCGTTGTGTCTATCGCTCTGTCGCCTTTCTCTGTTCCGTTGTGTCCATCGCTCTGTCGCCTTTCTCTGTTCCGTTGTGTCCATCGCTCTGTCGCCTTTCTCTGTTCCGTTGTGTCCATCGCTCTGTCGCCTTTCTCTGTTCCGTTGTGTCCATCGCTCTGTCGCCTTTCTCTGTTCCGTTGTGTCCATCGCTCTGTCGCCTTTCTCTGTGCCGTTGTGTCTATCGCTCTGTCGCCTTTCTCTGTGCCGTTGTGTCTATCGCTCTGTCGCCTTTCTCTGTTCCTTTGTGTCTATCGCTCTGTCGCCTTTCTCTGTTCCGTTGTGTCCCTCGCTCTGTCGCCTTTCTCTGTTCCGTTGTGTCCATCGCTCTGTCGCCTTTCTCTGTTCCGTTGTGTCCCTCGCTCTGTCGCCTTTCTCTGTTCCGTTGTGTCCCTCGCTCTGTCGCCCCTCTCTGTTCCGTTGTGTCCCTCGCTCTGTCGCCTTTCTCTGTTCCGTTGTGTCCCTCGCTCTGTCGCCTTTCTCTGTACCGTTGTGTCCCTCGCTCTGTCGCCTTTCTCTGTTCCGTTGTGTCCCTCGCTCTGTCGCCTCTCTCTATTTCGTTGTGTCCCTCGCTCTGTCGCCTTTCTCTGTTGCGTTGTGTCCCTCGCTCTGTCGCCTTTCTCTGTTGCGTTGTGTCCCTCGCTCTGTCGCCTTTCTCTGTTCCGTTGTGTCCCTCGCTCTGTCGCCCCTCTCTGTTCCGTTGTGTCCCTCGCTCTGTCGCCCTTCTCTGTTCCGTTGTGTCCCTCGCTCTGTCGCCTTTCTCTGTTCCGTTGTGTCCCTCGCTCTGTCGCCCCTCTCTGTTCCGTTGTGTCCCTCGCTCTGTCGCCCTTCTCTGTTCCGTTGTGTCCCTCGCTCTGTCGCCTTTCTCTGTTCCGTTGTGTCCATCGCTCTGTCGCCTTTCTCTGTTCCGCTGTGTCCCTCGCTCTGTCGCCTTTCTCTGTTCCGTTGTGTCCCTCGCTCTGTCGCCTTTCTCTGTTCCGTTGTGTCCCTCGCTCTGTCGCCTTTCTCTGTTCCGTTGTGTCCCTCGCTCTGTCGCCCCTCTCTGTTCCGTTGTGTCCCTCGCTCTGTCGCCTTTCTCTGTTCCGTTGTGTCCCTCGCTCTGTCGCCTTTCTCTGTACCGTTGTGTCCCTCGCTCTGTCGCCTTTCTCTGTTCCGTTGTGTCCCTCGCTCTGTCGCCTCTCTCTATTTCGTTGTGTCCCTCGCTCTGT
This sequence comes from Eleutherodactylus coqui, assembly GCF_035609145.1. Taxonomy (NCBI): domain Eukaryota; kingdom Metazoa; phylum Chordata; class Amphibia; order Anura; family Eleutherodactylidae; genus Eleutherodactylus; species Eleutherodactylus coqui. The sequence continues at coordinate 94,942,285 of NC_089845.1, read as the reverse complement.
CGCCTCTCTCTGTTGCGTTGTGTCCCTCGCTCTGTCGCCTTTCTCTGTTGCGTTGTGTCCCTCGCTCTGTCGCCTTTCTCTGTTGCGTTGTGTCCCTCGCTCTGTCGCCTTTCTCTGTTGCGTTGTGTCCCTCGCTCTGTCGCCTTTCTCTGTTGCGTTGTGTTACTCGCTCTGTCGCCTTTCTCTGTTGCGTTGTGCCCCTCGCTCTGTCGCCTTTCTCTGTTGCGTTGTGTCCCTCGCTCTGTCGCCTTTCTCTGTTGCGTTGTGTCTCTCGCTCTGACGCCTTTCTCTGTTGCGTTGTGCCCCTCGCTCTGTCGCCTTTCCCTGTTCCGTTGTGTCCATAGCTCTGTCGCCTTTCTCTGTTCCGTTGTGTCCATTGCTCTGTCGCCTTTCTCTGTTGCGTTGTGTCCCTCGCTCTGTCGCCTTTCTCTGGTCCGTTGTGTCCCTTGACATTGTAGACACAGAACTGTACCCTGAATACCGATTTTTCCGACTGGAAGCATATAGTTAAGCGCCAGCTATTCCCTGTAATCAGATGATTTTCTCTAGCAACTGTCTTCGGCTGAATAGCATAAGGGCAGACTTTGAAGAGAGATTTTCTATTATGCATGTTCAAAATCTGTTAATTAAATATATTGCAAAAAGCATTAAAATCACTTATTCTTTTCATTAATGAAAATTGAAATTACATTTACACTTCAAAGTGTAAGTTCATTACGTAGTGTAAAGAGTGGTCCCATTTCCTTGTAATATACATTGATTGATTGACCTCCTGCAATAAAGCTCTTGAAAAGTGCCAAAAGTGCCTAGTCTATGACCTCTAGAACATTGTTTTGTGTGGTGGATTACATCAATATTATGATCTTTAAATGACAGTAAACATATTAATCGGCTACAACTTTCATAGCTTTTAGCCCCTTGCTAACTGAATCACTCATGTAGGTAAATGATGAAGAATGTTATTAGCTTGCAGTGATAATAGGCCACAATGTTCTGTCTCCAGCAGTAGCAATGTCCAAAAGGGACGTGAGCATATGATTTCTAGGAAATACTTAAGTGGTGATTATGAAGTAGGAGACGAATACTGTGTGACATTTGAGTGATTGCAGGCAAACATAGTACAAAGTTTAGACATGATTCAACTTCCAGTTGACTACATAAACCATGCTAAGAATTTGTCTTGGCTATCTTATAAGAAGGGTTATACTACTTAATATAGTAATGGCACACGGTTCTGAACTGTGATCTAGGGATTTATTTGCTCGTCTTTGTAGGTGATTAGACATACTATAATTTTTTTTTTCTTTAGGTCTTGTTTTCCAGCAAAGAACCATCTATCACACTTTATCATTTATTTGTCCATCATTGTTCTATTCAAGTATTCCAGGATGTAAATATTATGTAGCTAAGAGGTGTAAAGTTAGGTAGCAAAACTTGATCTTTTGCGGGCTTTCTGAGATTGTTTTCAAGTTATTCTGGCTTTGCTGTGCTCCACTTTAGGCCCTGTGGTTACAGTCTTTGTGCCACGTTTTCATGACCATAGTTTGGCCACGTTAGTAGAGTAACTCAACTTTAACCCTTTCAGGCAATTCAACGTACATGAATTTTAGATGTGCACTGGGTTAGTATGGAGGGGGCTTGGAAGCTAAGCCTGCTCCATAGACAGCGTGTGTTGGCTGTGTTTGACAGCCTCATTTAAATGGTCTGACAAAAAGGCCTCCGTCTGTCTCCCAGACAGCCTTAGGCAATGAGATTGCAAGTTTCGCATTGTCTTGCATTCAGCCCTAGTATTTCTTAAGGCCCTTTTACACACAACCCTTATCGCTCAGAATTCGTTCAAATGGCTGAAAACAAGTAAGAATGGTTACATATAAACGTGGGCATTGTGCACTTTTCGTTTAAACTAGGATTTTAAGGTTAACTTAAAATTCATCATTAAGCCACTGAGAGATAAGGCAAACACATTTATCTCTCAATAGACTACAAGCTGTTCTCTCCACGGCATGTATACACTAGCTGGAAGGAGAACAATGCAATCTGCCGGCAGCCATGAGGAGAACAATGCAGCTGTGTACATGCTTGGTGTGTGTTTAAACACACACTGGGCTCTAAAAAAAACAACTCATGGAGGCCCTTTTACATGCAAATGAAGATGATAAAATGTTAATGGCCATTAACGCTTTATGTAAATAGATCGCTAAATCTTTCAGTCATTTTAAAGATTATCTTTGTGTGTAAAAGGACCTTTACTGATGCACATAGTATATTTAGTTTGTGCTGTGTACTGTGTAGGCTGGAAAAATTGACTGAAGACATCCTACAGAGAAGCCTGTGAAATCTCGCCTCTCTACTTCACACTTTTCCTCTTTTCCTGTAACACTATATATGTGTAACACTGATATAATGACGACTAATGCTTTATGCAAATAGATCGCTGAATCTTTCAGTCGCTTGAAAGTTTATCTTTGCGTGTTAAAGGGCCTTTACTGATGCACTTAGTATATTTCGTTTGTGCTGTGTACTGTGTAGGCTGGAAAAATTGACTGAAGACGTCCTGCAGAGAAGCCTGTGATATCTCGCCTCTCTTCTTCATTCTTTTCCTACATTCCTGTAACACTTTATATGTGTAACACTGATGTAATGATTTTGGCATACTGATACCACATTTCTTTGTTGAGGCGATCCGATGGTTTAAATTATACAAGAGAAGAAACCTTTGTGATGATGAAAACTGTATGTCCCTTTAACAGAGTAACTCTGTTAGTAAAGTAGAGAATGGATTTAGCCATTTAGGTTTTAGGTTACTAACTAACCCACACAGCTGTGATAGTTCAAGTACGAAAGGATATTACTGTTTAGAATGAGCACAGCAGAGGTAAGAATCTTGGCTTTCAAACAAGACCAGGATTGCAACAATAGCCACAATCCAGCCTGAGCTAGAGGATGTTGAAGTGAGTGCTGCATGTAATGTTCTTGCAGCTCCCACTTCAGTCTGTGAAGGGACGATCAGGATAGGAGAGTATGAGTATCACAAATCCTCCTACTGTCCCTGCTTGGGTTTCGATAACCCCAGGGGAGGGTTTGATAATAGACTTGTTCTCTTGTGGGAGGGGGAGTCCAGAAAAAGGTTTTGTACATAAGTACTTGCTCATATAATGACTCCTTTGCACCTAATTAGGCAGTTTATTGACTGCATGACCTGACCATTTAAATCGTCTAATGCCAAAGTTAATGCTGAAAACTGAATCTTAAAATGATAATCTAGAACAGCTTACACTACAACATTTATATAACATTGTGTAAGGAGATAAAGGTTTTATTTTTTTTTATTTCTTTCAATGATAAGTTATCCAACCCTCTCAATATATTCAGTTTGAAAGAGAAAATATAAGAAAACGTACCTCAATAGTATTTTTCTGTTCTTCTCAGCTGCTAAAAACTGGAATAAAAATAATCAAAAAAGTCAAATTTGCCCCAACATAATACAAATGGAAACGGCAGGTCGTCCCGTCGTAAAACAAGCAATCATGCCATTATGTCGCCGGAAAAATAAATGTTGCGAGTCTTGGAATCCAGGGATACAAAAACAAATAATTTTGTGAAATGCACTTGCATCATTTGCATTTATTTCGGGTTTATGTGCCTTATCTATTCAGTTCCTGAATTCAGTTACTTGATCTCAGATTAGTTGTACGGCCTGTTTTTATGCTGTGTTAGCCGGGTTCAGAAATGTAAAGTAAAGCCTAAGAAACAACAAAGATGAGCTTAGAGGCATTCTGTCAGCAGTTTTGCATTGGCAAGACTGATGACAGAATCCCTTTCAGTAAAAGAATAAAAAATCCCTAAATGATAAGCAGATGTACCATATATATAATATCTCTAAAAACTTATCATGCCAATGGAGGGCTTTAACCCTTTGTGCTAAGGAAGTTACATCACGCAGATTTGATGGCAATGTACTTGCATGTGCCAGCTGTGTTATGCAGCCAGCAACCCTCTCTAGCAGCTAAGATTAGAAATTACTTCAATCCTGGCTTTTTAATACCTTAGATGTCCCTTAAATTCGGTCTCATGGTGCCGATGGGTTGCTATGGCAGCAGGAGACTAAAAATGGCCCCCAAGTTCGCCATCTTGGTACACCCTTATTCTCAGAAGCAATGAGGATCCCAGATAAGAACCTTATATCGGTTTATAAGAGGTGAATAACCCCTCTAATCCCCCATCACTTAAAGTAAAGGATTTTTATAGCATCCAAATAGAGTTTAAGCAAAAAACAGAACAACTCAATTTCAAAGTTTTCAAGTTCTTTTCCGTCAGTAACAGCATGTGACTAGCAGAAGAAATTCTTCCTCCCTTGCAGATTAATGAAAGAGATGTGTGGTTTGTGCAGCTCATGTAACAGTATTGGCCTTCAGAAAAGATTGTCATTTTATAGTAGCAGATAACATTATGTCAAGGGCTGAAAAGAAGCAGTAGGTCTTCTGGCATGACTGCTATAAGGCACCGCTGTAGGATCTCTGGGCTTCGCTGAGGTTGATATATCACAAGTGGAAGGTATTTTAATTATTTTCCATTAAAGTATGAAGGAACATGATATTTTTAGTCTTTGTTGTGACTATGTAAACAGTTGAGTCTGTCAGAAAGTTATGTACATGGCGGCGGTCACATCACGGTTTTTACTATATGTCACACAGATTTGTCTGTAGGCCAGAGCGAAGAAAACAGACCTATATTCTAGGTCTCTATGGAACAAATAGAAACTTAAAGGGTTGTACCAAAATTACATTCATACATACTCTTCATAGTATAAGTGATAAAAGTCTCATCGGTGGTGGTCTCACCACTGATTCTGAGAAGTGGGCTTCCATTCCCCCCCATCATCCCCACCGTGGGCTCGCTGCATCTCCTGCAGAGAGGGGGGGATTGAATGGAGCGGAGGCTGTATGTTTGCGGTATCACTGCCGGAGATAGCAGAGTGCAGGTGCTTCCCTATTTCCGTCAGCCACATTAAAATGAATGAAGCTGCGGCATCACATTCATACTGATGTGGGAGAAGGGACCCCGCAGTGTAGAGAAGAGGGGAACATGAGACCACTGTTCTCGAAATCGCTGGGGGTCCCATCGACCAGACAGGTGATAAAAGTGCATATTGAGATTACCACTTTAGGGCCGCCTGCACACAAACAGATTTTTGCAGCAAAATCCGCGGCACGCGTCTGCACCGCGGATCTGCAGCAAATACTGATCATAGCATACTATGTAAAATCGATTCTTCCTGCGTGCTCGCAAAAAAACTATTGCGGTTTTCGTGAGTGGAGGAAAGATCGCAGCATGCTGTATTTTTGCACGGATGGCTTCCATTGAAGTTAATGCGAGCGGTCCAACCCGTGTGGACCTATCACGTAGTGCGATGCTGCCGCTGGCCCCATTGACAAGAATGCGAGATGTGAGGGCACGCCCAAAGATGGGACATGCTGCGATTTGTTTCCCGCATCGCTAATGTATATGACGCCATTCAAAAGATCGGGATTCATATTCATGCGAGATTTGTGCATCTCGCAATGCACAAATCTCGCACAATTTTCTCGACTCTGTGAAAACAGCCTTAGTGTGATTTAAAAAAAACACAAAACACCACAAATTTGGTATTTTCCTCCTCGTCTTACAAAAAAACTGATTACAAAGCAATAAAAAAGTCATATGGATCACAGCAATGGTACTAATAAAATAAAACTCGTCCCGCAAAAAAAAACAAAAAAAAACCTTTCATAGCACCATTGATGAAGAAGAAAAATGTTACGGGTCTATGAATGCAGCAATTAAAAAAATAAGATTATTTTTTAACAAAAAATGGTGCTATAGACGTAATTGTACTGACCCACAGAATTTCATTTATACCACACAGTGTATGCCATAAACAAAAAATAAAAAGTCAGAATTGCAGATTTTGCTTTTCTTCCCTTAAAAAAAAAAGTGGAATAAAAAATGTGACCGAGTCAATAAGTTTTACCACAAAAAACTTATTGACTCAAGTATAAGCCTAGCTATACTGGAGTATATACTAGGTAAAGAAAAAAAACGCAATACTCACCTCCCAGCTGGCGTCTGTGTCCCTGGCACAATGGTCACCCCAGCGGTGCGGCAAGCTACTCTAGACTTCTCCCAGCTGTCATCTCCCTGCTTTGTTTTGAATTTCGCCGCCATCAGCGTTGTGTGACGGCGGGGGAATTCAAAACCGAGCCAGGGAGATGATAGCGGGGAGAAGGCTGAAGCAGCTTGCCGAACCGCCGGGGACACAGACGCGGCTGGAGATGAGTATTGTGTTTTTTTTGATGGTTTGTTTTTTTCCTCACTTGAGTGTAAGCCGAGGGGGGCTTTTTGCATCAGTGGAGAATCTGAAAAATCTGAAGCAGCAATCAGACACGGGCCTGTTACCACCTAACACCAATTTAGGGACCATAAAACTGTCACATTCCTATCCTTGGACTAATTAAGTACTTACTCCTCTACTCATCTTGTCTGGTATTGTTTTAAGCGCAAATTAGTCTCGCTATGTCTGTGCCTTTTCCTGTGTGTGTGTGTGTGTAATATATATGCCCCATCCAGATCTATTTCGGTAGCCTGAGGAAGAGCCCTGTGTAGGTTCAAAAGCTCGCTATAAAAACACGTCTTTTTGTTAGGCATTCAAGGTATCCTATCTACAAGATTACTTGGTTTCTCTTGTTAAGAACAATCACATTTTGCTCTACAGGCTAACACCGGACCAAACTTTTTAAAGTTTTTTTCAGGAGGAATAACAGAGGAACCACACAATGTAGAATACTAAGAAAAGATGCTCCAGAATTGTTATTTCACTGAGAATAGAGCGATTTACTAAAACAGACATGTCAGTAGAGCCGACGTATCCTCTTTAAAACCTATTATGTACAGATTGTCAAAATAAAGTGTGCTTTATATTCAGCATTAATCGGAAAAAAAATTCTGTTCCTTTCAGGGATTTTTAGCCAATCAGAAGCGGGCTGAAAACTTGAAGGACCCTTCTGTGTTACCTGATTTGTGTTTGAGCCATGCAAATCAACTAATGATCATGTTAACAAACCACAGAAAACTGTTGGACATCAAACAGAAGTGTACCACTGCCAAACAGGAGCTTGCCAATAACTTACAAGTTCGATTAAAGTAAGATCGTGTCTTCTGAACCAGCGGCAGTAATTTATGTTGTAACTTGTTTTGAAGGTCATAATTTTATAGTTTTCTAATTGATTTTGTGTAAAAATAAAACTGACTACTAGAGATCAGATAAAGATGACTCCTGATTTTAACTGCACACGGACGAGCGCGATACTGGGCCGTGAATTGTGGCCCCATATCACACTCGCCATCCATGTCAAATCCCCGCAGATGCAAGGTGCTTTCATGTCAAAACAGCCTTGCATCACTTCAAGGAAGAAGCGATCCTCTTGCCGCAGCTGTCAACCGTGGCAGAGGATCGCAGAGTTTCTCCCATAGTTTACAACAGGAGACCTCGCACCGCGTGCACCCATTGAAAACAATGGGTGATGCGATGCGAGAGCACGAAGCAGGAGAGAACATGCCGCAATTTGTTTTCCGCATAGCATTGCATCGCCATGCAGGAAAACCTTGTTCATGTGTATGACCCCATTCAAGAGAATGAGGTTCACATTGGTGCGTCTCACAATGGAGAAATCTCGCACAATTTTCTCGCCCGTGTAAAGCCCCTCCTTAACTGTAAAGTACAATGTTGAAATCCTCCTTAAGGAGGTTGTACCAGAATCCACTTTTATCACCTATCCGTGGGATAGGTGATAAAAGTCTGATTGGTGGGGGTCTCACCGATGAGACCTCCACTGATCCCAAGAAGGGGGCTCCTGTGTCCTCCTATCTATGGGATCACTGTACCCCACACAATCAGAGGATTAGATTGAATGGAACAGCAGTCGTATATGCACAGCACCCCCTATTAATTTTTAATGCCGGGGATAGTTGAATGTTTGTACTCGGCTATTTCCAACTAATTAGGCTTCGCTGCATATGTTCGACCGCCGCTATATTTAATCTGACGTCACTGCAATGAAGAGTGGGTCATGGGACCCTCATTCTCGGGATCATTGGGGGTTCTGGCTGTGAGACCCCACTGATTAGGTTTTATCACCTATCCTGTTACGTCCCAGCAGCTCTGCCTTGCCAGGGGTCTCTGATAACTACATAGCGCTCACTGATCACTAAGTAGGCTGGAAAAGAGAAGACAGAAGTGGTTATAAGCGGCTTCTGTCTTCTTCTCTTCGGGTCCCTGCTGCCTCTGTTAGATTACAAGGAGCTTTGAACCAGTACCATATATTTACAATTCCACAGGTTTAAAGCCCAGCTCTTGGTCTGAGTCAGATTGCAAGATTCCAGACTACTGGGTGATACTAAACTGATTACAATTCGGGTCAGTATGCAGTTAAGCAAGGCCAGCATATGTCAGCTAAATGAGTGTGGAACTAACGGGATGCACTTGTAACAGATGGATTACCTATAATTGTATATCTTATATCACATATGCCCAACTCTGTAGCCCATGATGCGTTTCTATATGGCTTTAGGCAGGCGAGGCGGTCATAATCCACGCCGTGATGCAAGGGAATCCAGCTGAAGTATATTTGCTGTAATGTTTTGCATGTCTAATCTCTCCTAATGAGTAATCTTGTGGTATATTGCATTTCTCTAGGTGGTGCTGCTTTGTAATGCTGCATGCCGATCAAGATGGGGAAAAACTTCAGGCTTTGTTCAGACTTTTAACAGAGTTACTTGAAAGGATCAAAATAGTGGAGGCGCTTAGTACAGTTCCTCAAATGTACTGCCTAGCCGTAGTTGAAGTTGTAAGAAGAAAAATGTTCACAAAACACTACAGAGAGGTAAGTTAGTATCATTTATTTAGGTATGTGTTTTTGCTCTAAACATGAAAGCTATTATAGGGCTTTAAGGGGTTGTCTCAGAATGACAACTCCTGTTTATTTGCTCTACTAGTAATTTTATTTATTACTCTATACTAGTAATTATTAGGAAATGATGTAGTACCATTGTTTCTAGTGGTGCAATGCTCCACACAGCTCTGCTACATGCATGTCACTCACACACAGCACTGCTACATACATTCTTCATACAACAGGGATGAAAAGCAGCACAGCAGAGTCCTGCACCCCCTTCCCTGGTCATGTGACCCCAGATTGCTCACACACAGGTGACTGATCACATGACTGTGACATCATGACAGGTCCTGTAAGCACACGGCTGCTGTGGGGGTTTATTAGTATTTCATCCCCTACAAACCCCTGCGGCCTCGGTTGCTATGGAATACTAACGAACACCTAGCCGGACAGCAGCCGTATGCTTACAGTTCTTTTGATGACACTGTCATGTAATGAGGGACGGAGCATGTAACTTACTCCAGATGAAGCACTGTCATGCTCCACTTCTCTGATCATCAGGAGTGAATGAGTACATGCTCCGCCCCTGATCACATAACTGTGATGTCCTCAAAGGTCCTTCATCCAGAGGTCATCCCAAGTGAGTGAGTTATGCATCTCCTACAAAGCCCCCTCAGTTGCTATGGAATAGGACCTGTAAGGGCATCAGTCATGTGATCGGGGGCAGAGCATGTAACTCACTGACTCGGGCTGAAGGACATTTGACGACATCACCGTAATGTGATCAGGGGCGAAGCATGTAACTCACGAACGGACGGACGAGTTGTCGTTGATTATGATAGTATTTTGATTATGACCTATAGATGTCAGAGGTCTGATCCTTTTCTTGGAACCTCCTTACAATTGACTATTGTAGTCAGACATCAAGAAATAGTTACCATTGTCCCAGTGCTCAGATACCCACCGATCCGCAGAAGTGTAAAAGTAGGCAAATGAATATCCACATTCTAAAAATGGCATGTTTATTTCAGGGTAGAACATACACCAGCAGGTAATAATATTTTGCCTTTGATATAGAGTGTCTTTCAAGCCACCGATCGGTTATTGATGGCATATCTGGTGTTTCCGCCCTCTGCTAATCGACCTCATCCTGACATCTCCATCTCAGTGTGTGGCACCACTATAACTCCCAGACAGCACGGCTGCTGCCTTGGGGTTATATTCGACTCTGATCTCTCCTTTACCCTTTACATCCAATTTGTGGCCCGAACATGTCAGCTGCACCTCAAGAACATCGCAAGAATCCACCCTTTCCTCGCCGTGGACATGCTAAAAATGCGCTGTGATTGGACCGAGCGCCAGCCAGTCACAGCCGGCGCTCGATAAACCAATCACAGCCACTCAGTGATGTAATTCACTGAATGGCTGTGCATGATCGAGTACCGGCTGTAATTGGCTGGTGCTTGATCCAATCACAGCGCTTAAACAGTGCTGACAGCGGGGAATTCAAAGCAGAGCGGGGAGAATTCTCAGGCAGCTTGCCGCACCGCCAGGGAGACCATTGCGCCGGGTACACAGATGCCGGCTGGGAGGTGAGTATTGCAGGATTTTTTTTATTATTTTTTTTTAACCTCACTCAAGTATAAGCTGAGGGGGCTTTTTCAGCATAAAAAACTTGACTTATGAAAAATCTTAGCAATATGTCACCTTTATCCAACACCTTTTTATGCCTTCCAATTTGAGTGTTGCTTTTACTTGCCTTACTGCTTGGCGATCAAATTGTACTGTGGGGGAAAAATACTAGGAAATTAACTAGAAGCAAAATTCATCAGGCAATTTATGTAACATTACCCAATGTACAAAGATCTTAGCCTGCCAACTGTTGTACGTATTGCAGCTGAAAAATTCAGAGAACTTTAACAAGTAGGGGCTCATTTACCCCCTTAATGACGCGGCCATTTTTCTTTTTCGATTTTCGTTTTTTCCTCCCCCCTATAAAAAAAAACGTAACTCCTTTATTTATCCATCGACGTTGCTGTATGGGGGCTTGTTTTTTGCGGGACGAGTTGTATTTTTCAATGGTGCTATTTAAAGTACCATATAATGTACTGAAAAACTTTTAAAAAATTCTACCGTATATACCGGCGTATAAGGCGACGGGGCGTATAAGACGACCCCCCAACTTTCACCTTATACGCCGGTATTACAGTGGAGAAAAAAAAAATCAGTACTCACCTCCCCCGGCGTTCTGTCGCGCTCCGGCAGGATGTCGCTCGCTCCTCGTCCCCGGCGCAGCATTGCTTTCTGAATGCGGGGCTTGAAATCCCCGCATCCAGAAAGCTAATACACACGCCGTCAGCCAGTTACATCCATTCAATGACATCATTGAATGGCTGTGATTGGCTAAAACACACGTGGCTTCAGCCAATCACACTATTCAATGACATCATTGAATGGGTGTGATTGCTAACACACGTGCGCCTTCAGCCAATCATAGCCATTCAATGATGTCATTGAATAGTGTGATTGGCTGAAGCCACGTGTGTTTTAGCCAATCACAGCCATTCAATGCTGTCATTGAATGGCTGTAACTGGCTGACGGCGTGTGTATTAGCTTTCTGGAAGCGGGGATTTCAAGCCCCGCATTCAGAAAGCAATGCTGCGTCGGGGACGAGGAGCGAGCGACATCCTGCCGGAGCGCGACAGAACGCCGGGGGAGGTGAGTAATGATTTTTTTTTTACACTTTTTTTTTTTTGTATTACCGGCGCATAAGACGACCCCCGACTGCAGAGCAGATTTTTCGGGGTTCAAAAGTCGTCTTATACGCCGGTATATACGGTAAGTAGAGTAAAATGAAAAAAACGACATTTCGCCATCTTTTAGTGCATCTTGCTTCTACAGCGCACAAACGGCAACAAAAACGACATGATAACTTTATTCTATGGGTCGGTACGATTACTACGATACGAAACTTCTATAGTTTTTTTTTTTTACTATACTCCTCTTTTTTTCTTCAAAGACATTTAATTTTTTTTCAATTATTTTCTGCGGTCATTTTGTGCGCGCGATAACTTTTTTATTTTTCTGTCGACATAGTTGAGCAAGGACTCATTTTTTGCGGGATGTCCTGTAGTTTCTGATAGTACCGTTTGGAATACATACGACTTTTTGATCGCTTTTTATTGCGTTTTTTCTGGGAGACAGGGTAACTAAAAAAGTGCATTTCTGGCATTCTTTTTTTTTTTTTCGGACGACGTTCACCGTGCGGGAAAAATAATGCACTACTTTGATCGATCGGACTTTTACGGACGCGGCGATACCAAATACATATTTTTAATTTATTATTTAGATTTTTTAATAATAGATATGGCAAAAGGGGTTGATTTAAGCTTTTACAACTTTTTTTTTTTTCAATTAAAAAAAACTTTATTTATTTTATTTTTTTTTTTTACATTACTTTGAAGTCCCCCTGGCGGACTTTAAGATGCGATGCTTTGATCGCTCCTGCAGTATGACGTAATGCTATAGCATTGCGTCATACTGCTTTTTGACAGGCAGTCTATCAAGCCACCCTGTGTGGATGGCTTGATAGGCAGTCTGTTAAGGCAGCCCTGGGGCCTTTCATTAGGCCCCCGGCTGCCATGACACCTGCACGGCTCCCCCGATCTCACCGCGGGGGGGCCGTGCGGTTCGGGGGATTTAAATGCCGCTGTCAGAATTGACAGCGGCATTTAAATGGTTAATAGCCGCGATCAGCTGCGCGGCTGCTCGCGGCTATTGCCCGCGGGTGTCAGCTGTTATAAACAGCTGACGCCCGCACTGTATGAAGAGAGGTTGCATCGCAACCTCTTTTCATACATACCCCGCGGCCACAGGACGTACCGGTACGTCCTTGGTTGTGAAGGGGTTAAAGGGGTTGTGAATTACAAGATAAATTGTTGATTGGTGGGGGTCTCAGCATTAAGACCCCACTAATTCTAAAGGCCCATTTGCACAGGACGAGTCGGGCAAACAATGCCAGACACTAGTCCCTGTGTCTCTGTGCTCCTGTACAGGAGCTAGCACAGCTGGCTCGCACATGGAGTGGCCCGCAGGGGAGCAGGGCAGTGCAGGAGATTTCTCTCCTCTCGCTCCCTCGCCCCCCTCCACTGAGATAAACGGCTGCTGTTTAAACTGAACGATGAGCTTCAAGCTGCATAAAAGATGAGTGATGAAGCTCATCACTCATTGTGCAGTTTAAACAGTGTCCGTTCAGTAGTAAACGACGGCTGTGTTATCTCAATGGAGATGACCCAGCCAGCTGTGCCAGCTCCCGTGCAGGAGCGCTGAGTCACAGGGACGAGTGTCAGGCATTGTTGGTCCGACACTCGTCCTGTGTAAATGGGCCTTAAGATCGGGGGTCCTGTATCCCCCACTGCCTGTCACTGCAGGGATGTTTGACCCACCTGCATTGATGTCACAGGGAATGGACTGCTGGCCGAGCATGTGCAGCGCTCCATTTCTTTCATTGGGGCTGATGGAAATAGCCGATTCACTCAGGGTGAGCTGCAGGGTACTTGCACGACTGTAGCTCCGGTCATTCTCCTCCTCACAGTGGGGTGGACGGGTGTGCAGTAAGCCCCCCATTAAAGAGCACAGGGACACGTTTTTTAGGATCAGTAGGGGTCTCAGCAGTGAGACCCTTACCGATCAGCAAGTTATCCCCTATCCTGGGGCTAGAGGATAACTTGTAATTCGGGTACAACCCCTTTAGAATACTTGTAATAGTTAATACAAGCTATAACATTTTCCTTGTTGTGTTTGGATCAAATAATTTTCGTTTTGAGTTATTAATGCTAGTATTTCTACTTACAGTGGGCAAATGCCTTAGTAAAAGATGGAAAATCTCTCTATGAAAATGAGAAGGCAAAAAGGGAAACTTTTGGGAAAATCTTTAGTAAGTATTTTATTGTGTTTTTCTTATGATTTATTAGTCTGAGCTCACATCTGAGCCATGAGTATGTCATTCAGACCATATCAATAGTGTGATGGTAAAATACTATAATTCTACCGTACATTATATTCAGATCTTCCCCCACCATCCATAGACCATTATACCCTCTGGAGATCTCCTTGTTTAGGACAATGTAGTAGTAGAAAGCAGGCTGCTCCAGATGTAATTATGAATTATTTTAACGTGACCGGCTCAGCTTCTATACCCGACCACGTTGTGGAGACTACACAGCTTGCCCTCCACGTGGCCTTTCTTCATCCACACCTACATTTAGATTTGACAGAGCCTTTGAAGTCGTGAATATGGGGTCATCCATAGATAGAGCTCATTCTAGCATTTAGAAAAATGTTCCTGATACTTCGGATGGATCACCTGTAATGTGTGTGGGAACTCTGCAGCAGGTGATCATTTTGCTTGTCAATCCCCCTGATTATGGAGGGATAGATCAAACTATACATACATTTGCTCTCTTTTACATGATGTTTTAGTGTTGGTGCTGTGGCCACTAATTCCATTTCTGTTCAAACAGGGAAATCCTATTTACGAAATCGTCTCTTTAGAGGACTTGACTCTTGGCCTTCATCTTTCTGTGTATGTATAACTTCATTACTACTTCACTTTTAGCTTTTGGTCGGAAAGGTTTAGTTTCTCCTTAGAGAGACCACCTAGTGGGTGTGAGGAGACTTACAAGGCCATCCATGCTACTCTGGGAAATTTGAATATGCAAATATGCATATATATATGGTGTATCATTACCCCACCCAAACAATGCATTAAAACCGAATTTTATTTAAATGAAACATAACCTCCCCCAGCTCCAACAAAATCTAATTAAGCATGCAAGAAAAAACAAAACATTAAAGACTAACTCTTCCCCACCTTTTCACCTTTCCTTCCAGCCCACTTTCAATCCCATAAACGTTTTTACTGTACCTCTATGCAACCAGTATTCCATATTAACCCTTTCCAATCCACTGTCTGACCTCTGAAGACATTATGATTTAAGGCTGTACAGCTCGGATTTTGGAAGACATCCATCGGGGTTCTCTTACTGTATAGCCAGCCTCCCTACTGTCGGAGCCTATCCAGCGTGTCACCTCATGCAGTACTGGCTTAAGCCAGGATATAGTGCCGTTGTATAACGGCAAAAAAAGAGGAAGTCCCCTAGGAAAACCAGAATACAAATTGGATTGGAAAGGGTTAACTATCCACTATATATATAATCCCAGACCATCGTCCCCAAATTTCCTCAAACGTAGTCAAACAACCTCTTTTTTTTATACATTCTCCTTTTCAATGACACATCTCTTATCTTTGCAATAAATTCTCCCACAGTCAAGGCGGCAGGCGGCATCCAACAAGCAGTAATCGGCTTCTGTACCTGATATAGATGTTTCTGAATTCCCAAATGAGTATGCCCATCCATAATACTCGATGTACAAAATCTGTGAATTTACACTGATATCGACAAGATATATTTTCTTAGTTCTTTCTAATACCCCATTCCAAAATGTACGTAATTGAACACAGTCCCAGATCATATACATTAAATCTGTACCATCCATTTTGCATTTCAGATAGTCTAAGTTTATTCTAATACCCATATAAAACAATTTTAATGGAGTACAATGAACTGTATGCACTAAATATAATTGTAATACCCATTGAGTTTTAGATAGTTGTATCATTGGAATCATACGCGACTCTGCGGCCTATTTTTCATAGCTTATTTGGCCCAAATCTTTTTTGCATTTTTCTTTTACCATTATTGGGAATTGTTGTAAATAATAGGAAAGCATCTGACTATATAAACTATATAAATTACACCCTTTATAGCTCCAGAACACCCAAGAAAATTCACCAAAGGGTGTTGGACCCTAAGCACAGATACTGACCAGACCTGGGCAGCAAATGCATGTCATAATTGAAGAAACTGGAAAATGTAAATATGGGGAACATTGTAAAACTCTCAAAATTGTTCAAAGCTATCAACCCCACCCAATTTTTTCTTTAACTCTTCAACTGTTGCAATTGAAAAAGTATATCCAAACATTTAGAATTGCCATGTTCGTACCATTAATCCCTTTGAGCCTTCAGTTTAAATCTAGCAAATTTCTGATTCCACAATAAACTCCTAAATATCGTATGAACTCTGGAAAAGTATCCTAATGGAATCCAAACCGGAGAATTTTGGCATCAACACAATTTTAATAAGACTTTCCTTGACAATATTCTACAAGGGGAGGAAATTTCCAATCTTAATCTTCTCTTCGAACTTTCATATCAATAGAAGCAAATGGATGGAAATAACTCCCTGGGGCTTAGAAGTCCTCACAACTCGCCAATTAATTGATTTCCCTCACTATTTGTGGTTGCATATGTTCGAATGAAAAATCGACTGGCTAGGGATCCAAAGGAAGAAGTACAGATTTCCCCCAGTTAATAGTAAGACCCAACAACTTACCAAATATATATAAAAAATACCCAGAGATTTACTCACATCTCCTATATACTGCAACAGATCATCTGCATATAATAAGAGACGTTCCTCAATTTCTCCATACTGCAATCCTACTGTATCAGGTGAATGCCTTATCAAACCAGCCAGGGACTTGATTGCCAAAGCAAAGAGAAAAGGGGACAGGGGGCACCCCTGACATGTGCCCCTTTGTAACACCATCTGTCCTTCCCCCAGCTGGGAATACAGCAGTTTAACCCTTGACAAAAACTTCTCCCCAAGCCCATCATATAAAGAACAGCCTATAAATAATTCCACTCAACGCTTTCACAGGCTTTGGTAGCATCGAGTGAAAAAATCACCATACTCCCACTGATGGGCCAGTGGAGACTCAAGTATAACCTCTTTGTTTATAGCGGTTTATTTGTTTAACATAAAGCCATACTGATCCTCATGTGTTAAATGAGTCATAACAAAAAATTAACTGTTCACAAGTACCTTCGACTAAACTTTTTATATCAGTAGTCAATTAAGATATTAGACAATATGAATCATACAGTAAGTCTTAAACATAAAGACATCCATCCAGTTCAGCCTTTAAGATGGGCAGGGCTGACATCTTCCCTTTAAATGGCTTTTAAATAAGCCTTAGTCTAAGGTCTTAGTGACACGTCATTATTTTTCAGCAGTATTTGTGAGCCAAAACCACTAATGGGTCCAAAATATGGAAGAAATAGAAACTTTCCCATTATACTTTCTCTCTGCACATTCCACTCCTGGTTTTGACTTATAAAATACTGATGAAAAATACAAACGTGTGAATAAGCCCTTAGATGAAAATTGTTTTATTCCCATTCTGTTACCTTTTGTAGGCAGAATAGTGTAATTTGCACTGCTTATTGCAAACCTGATGGATACCATAACAGTCAATGATGAATGTTACCCTTCAGTGGTTTTAGTGATCATTCACCATGATAAAGGGGTGTGGTTGACAACATTAAATGGAATTGCTGTTAATGTAGTAGAAGTATCAGAAAAAAGTTCTGCGCTCGAGAAGTGAGGAACAAAAGAAGGGATAAGTGCAATGTCGAGCAGTATATCATTGATAGACACTTACTTTGAAAGGAGGGGGGTGTGATATGCAGAAACCCCCTCCTCTGAATGTCATCCACAGATATCAATTCGCATGGACGTCAGGATGCAGGATACAGTAAAGCTTTATTACAACGGCGACGCGTTTCGGTGTTATTAAAACATCTTTCTCAAACCGACCTACAGATATAAGCAACAGTTCCATGCGAATTGATATCTGTGGATGACATTCAGAGGAGGGGGTTTCAGCATATCACAACCCCCCTCCTTTCAAAGTAAGTGTCTATCAATTATATACTCCTCGACATTGCACTTATCCCTTCTTTTGTTCCTCATTTCTCGAGCGCAGAACTTTTTTCTGATAATTGTGCCATTTTCTATCTGGGGGAGTTCTGATCCTCAGGACCCCTAGTCTTTCTGCAGCTCTCCCCTTTGTGTATCAAGAGGATTGAAGTGAGGAAAGGAGATTAGGTGGAGACATCCCAGCCTTTACCTTTGCCATTTGACGTTTCCTTCCTTGCCAGCATCGATCCCCTGAGGCGCTCTCTACACATTTTCTGCATCAATGTAGTAGAAATGGTTTTCATGAACACCTATACAAGTAAAATGTGGTTAAATGGAAATTGATGTATCTTGATTGGCAGTGTTTTTCTTTTGCCTTCTTCTGGATCAACATTGGGGGGGGGGGGGGATAATAGGCTGAACTGTATGGACATATGTCTTTTATAGGCCTAACATACTGTGTTACTATGTTAAATTTCCTCCATATAGTTTACAGCACATCCCAGTATTTTCAGAGTAGGTTTTTCTCAGAAGAAAAGTATATGTATCTGTTTATTTGTGTGGAGGATTCTAATGTACGGCCTTTTAAAAAAACAAATCCATCATGTGTCCATCAATGTTGCATTTTAAAATCGGTAACATTTAATTTCTATGCCTGTTATTTCATTAAGAATTTTAAATTTACTATTTAGACACGAAAGCCAAGAAGATTTGATAGTGAGCTTCCTGATATCTCGTTAAACGACCTGCAGTTTTTACAGTCGCTCTGTCCTCCAGAAGTCCAGCTTTTCCTCAGGTATTGATTCAGATGTGATTTTAGCTCCCAAAACATTTCTTGTTTAAATTCGCTGGCTTTAAAGGGGTATCTGGTAACATACAGGGGATATAAAAAGTACACAACCCGGTTAAAATGCCAGGTTTTTGTCATGTTAAAAAATCTGACAAAGATGAATCATTTCAGATTTATTTCCACCTGCAATGGGCAATTTCATTGGAAAACAAAATGAAGTCTCAGTTGGAAAAATTTAAAAAAAAAATATATATATATGGTTGCATAGATATGCATGTCCTAAAACTAAGGGCTCATGCCCTTGGCCATGACAGGCGCCGCAAACGGAGTCCGTTACATAGACCGCATAGTCGCCTCTGGATCCACTGTGAAGCTCCCAGAGTGACGCGTCGGCAGTGTCACATTACGCGGTGAGCGGGGCGCGTATTCACGCTATACTTCCGCTGTGCTACAGCGGAAGTATAGCGTGACGGCTGGCTTCCATTGACTACAATGGAAGCCGTCCACGCATATTCCCGCGGCAAATAGGATATGCCGCGGGTTATTTCACGCTGCAGAATTCCGCGGTGGAATTCCACAGCGTGAACATTGAGCTATTAGGTTTAATAGAACCTAATAGCTACGGTGAAATGCTGCGAAAATCCAGCCGTGGGCATTAGTCCTAATACTTTGCTGATGTACCCTTCAACTTTATGACACCATTCATTGTTTTTGGGTAGGTGTCTATCAGCATGGCGCATCCTGGCAGTCTTTGTCCACTCTTCGTTGTAAAAGTGATCCAAATCTGTCAGATTGTGACGGCATTTCGCGTGTAGCGTCCTCTTCAGGTCAACCCACAGATTTTCAATAGCTTTCTGGTCTGGGCTATGGTTGGGCCATTCCAAAACTTTGATCTTTTGGTGAAGCCATTCTTTTGTTGATTTGGAGATCTGCTTTGGCTGGTTGTTGTGCTTAACAGTGAAATTCATCTTCAGCTTTTTAGCAGAGGCCTGAAGGTTTTGTGCCATAATGGACTGATATTTGGACCTGTTCATAAATCCTTCCCAGTTACAGAAGCAGAAAAACAGCTCTAAAGCATAATGCTGCCTCCACTATCTTCACTGTGGGTAAGGGGTTTATTTGGTGATGCACAGCGTTGGCTTTGTACCAAACATACCTTTTGGAATCATGGCTAAAAAGTTCAGCCTTGGTCTCATCAGACCATAACATGTTCTCCCACATACGTTTGGCAGACTTAATGTAGGTTTTGGCAAAACATAGCCAGATTTGGATGTCTTTCTTTGTTTGAAAGGGCTTCCTTCTTTTCACCCTGCCCCACAGCCCAGACATATAAAGAATACAGGAGATGATTGTCACATGCACTACACAACCAGTACTTGCTAGAAAGTCCTACAGCTTCTTTAATGTTGCTGTAGGACACTTGGCAGCCTACCGGACCAATTTTCTTTAGTTTTTTTCATCAATTTTCAAGGGACGTCCAGTTCTTAGTAATGTCACTGTTGTGCCACATTTAATCCACTTCTTGATGGCCGTCTACACTGGTATATGTAAAGCCTTGGAAATTTTTTGGTTCACTGTCTCCTCACTTATACCTTTCAAGTATCAGATCCCTTTGAAGTGTTGTAAGCTCTGTACGGACCAAGTAAGAAAATGTCAGGAAGATCCCACTAGAAGAGGTGAACTTTATATGGGGTAAATCAGAATCACTGTAAATAATGGCAGTTGTGTACTGACTACTATTTATTATGCAGTTTTTAAATGCGATTGGCTAATTTTGGACACAGCCACATCCCCATATATAAGAGGGTGTTCACATTTATGCAACCACATTATTTTAGTTTTGTTATTTTTATTTTTCCACCCTAAATCATTTGTTTTCCAATGGAATTGTGCAGATAATGGGTCACATTGAAGGTGGAAATGAATCTGAAATGATTCATCTTTGTTGGATTTCTTAACATGACGAAAACTAGGGGTGTTGACTTTCCACAGGAGAGGGGATAACTAGCTGATCGGTGGAGATCTGACCCCTTGGATCCTGCCGATCACCACAACGGTGGCCCCAACTCTCCCTGAGAATGGAGTGGCATACTCATCTGATATCTCCTTTGCCTTCTTTGAAATGAATGGAGCAGTGGCTGAGTATGCACACTGCCTCTTTACAGGTGATGTAAGCAGATGGAGTCGGGTTTAAACAAAGAAAAAATTATTTATTCTCACACGATAGAATTAGATTTATACAACACATTCTGTAGCTAAATGTGAAGTTCATGGATTAATGTAAAAATAATTGTCTTTTTGCAGTGAATGTGAAGATTAGTGTGTAAAGCATATCTATGAATACTAACTTTTTGGTTTTTGAGTTTTGTTTTTTGAGATAACTCTCTCTATTTGCCAATACATTTTTCTCTCTGCCCCTCCTGAGGTAGGTAGTGTATGTAATGTGCTCAGCTTAGGAGATGTCTCTCCACTGTCTGCTCACTCTCTACTATCTCACCTGTAGCTAAAACCTGTCCACCTCATCTAGGATTTACAATATTGTAGATTACTTTTTTTGGGCAACAGTAAAGTTTTTGAACACTTCCAAAGAGCATTCAGATATGGAAAGGGGATGTACAGGATGCGGGAAAGTTGGATGATGTCACTTATTACAGAATTATGAAAAAAATTAGTTATTTTTTATGACAAATTAATCCACTTTTCAATAACGTTGGTTACATTGGTGATATTATAATTCAAGACAATATTTATTGGCTATGGGTTGTTTCACATTTGTGGAAGGGATTCCGCTAACCTGCTACCTTCAGGGAGCAGACAATGGGAATCCCTGCGGCTAAACAGATCCGTCTTTGGACAGGGCCAGGCAGACCCCAATGGCTATAATGGGATTTTCTTCCGGTATTGTCAGCCGTATATGCTACGGAGCCTCCAGCTAGAGGTTCTGACGCAGATGTAAAGCTAGCCTAATATCTTTTAAGGCATGGGTGCACAACTCCAGCCCCCAAGACTCCCCCACAGGTCATGTTTTCAGGATATCCTACAGTAAGAACACCTGTGTAATGTCTGAGGCTACGGTTGCCACCTTTGTCACTAAAAAATACCGAGCATGGTAAAAAAAAAAAAGGGGCATGGCTTATCACAGCATTTTTTTTCTCCTTTAGGCTGCCTATCCACGGGCGATTGTTGATTGCGTTACCCGCGGCAATAATCCGGTCACGGGTAATGCAGTAAATGCTTTCCATAGCGTTGCTATGGAAAGCGCAGCTGCGGCGTCCACGAGCGGAGAATCGTAGCAATTCTCCACTCGCAGCATGCTGCGATTCTCCACAGTGATCTTATCTGTCAGATAGACTCACCGCGGAGAACTGACAGCTCTTCCCCCTCCTCCCCCCACGACGGAATATCGCTGGCAATATTCCGCAACGGCCGTGGACAGGGGGCCTTATTATTCCACACACTCTCTGCTCCGTCTCCTCATTACATTTTTCACACTCTGATCCCTCCCCTCCTCCTCATTACCTTTCACCACAGTAGCAGCTTCCTCTTCCTTCCATAGAGCTGCATTAATTAAAAGCCCCGCCCCTTCTAGTCCAGTCAGGTGACCTCCTAGCAGCCCATACACTGTAGCCCATACACTACTAGCAGCGCTTGATCTCTGGAGATGGCGGATGGAATCTTATGTCTGAGTGCCGCCAGTTCATGAGGAAATCAATGCCGGCTGTCAGCTCTGCAGTCCGGCTGTGTACCCGGCCTCCACCGACCACTCATCCGGGATCTCCCTGCAGGAAACATTCAAAAATACCGGCCTGTAATAGAGCTGGTAAAAAAAAAAAAAGCAGAACTGGCCAGGTGGCAACCCTATTTAAGGCACTGATGATAAGTACATCACCTGTGCAATACTGAGTAAATCCAGAAAACATGACCTGTTGGGCTGCCTTGTGGACTGGAGTGGTGCATACTCGCACTCAGATGTATCATTTTCGTGTTTCGTCATTGGAATGGGAAAACTGAATGCCACTGTGGAAGAATCCATCCTATGACAGAAACAAATGGCTCGTAATGGACCTCGTTGTCTGTAACGGGGTCCATCCTGCCATTAAGCTATGTTAATGGACAAAATGGCACAGCATGCTGCGCGGTTTTTGTGCCTGAAGTATGCCAGAGGTTCCGAGTGGGGCCTCAGATGTGAACAGAGCCTTGCTTTGCTTTGTACATCTTTGTGGTTTCCCATTTCTCCATTTTTAATCCTTTATTTTCTCAATATCCCCCCAGTGAATTCCTCTGTTACTGTTGGTCTGTTTCTCCCGCCTCTCTGAGCCCAACAGGTTATCTGCTGTTGGAACGTGCTTTCGAAAACTTGACGGGGATTAAGTATTCAGGAAAAAAAATCACGAAATTTATGCTTCATGCTGCTTTTTGGAATACTCTTTAGTACATTTTTCATGTTCTTATTCCTATTGACATTTCTTATTGTCACAGTGGTGAGTCATAAGAGCAAGCAGGTGGTGACCTGGATGAAAATAAATCTTATTAAATTATAGTTGCATTCAAAAGCAGCATATATGATGTCTGACATTTGAAATATTGCGCAGAACAAGATGAATCCCATTTCACTTTAGAGGGTGGAAAAGATTTATGGTTTGCATGATTGTATATCTCTATTTCAATTTTAATAGTTTCATCAAGCAGACGCCCTTGGGGATCATTGCAACTGTCTATTATTTATAAGGCAGAAAAGTGGTATTTAAAGAGGATCCGTCATAGAGATGGCTTTTTTCTTCCTGTTGGGGCATCTGCTATATGATATAATAATAACATAATGGGTGCTTTTTTTTTGTAAAGGTAGAATCATAGAATGGTAGAGTTGGAAGGGACCTCTAGGGTCATCGACTCCAACCCTCTGCTCAGTGCAGGATCACTAAATCATCCCGGACAGATATTTGTCCAGCCTCTGTTTGTTTGTCCAGTCTCTGTGCAGCTGATTGGGCTGTGGGAAGTGTTAGAAGGGCCTGCGGATTTGAATGCACTCATAGCCCACTTATGGGAGTTCTGAGACTGGACATCGGTGCAGTATTGCCTAAAATAACTTATTAGTCTATAGGAATCTATAATATATATGTTTTCACTGCATTACTGATTTTTATCTAATACATATTCAATTGTAAATTATACATCTGGTCCTAATTCATATTATTTAAATCCCTTAACACTATAGAACATAAATTTACGTCCTGTCTGGGGAGTACTTAGCGCAACAGGACGTAAACTAATGTGAATCCAAACCTTCCTGCAGTGGGAGCCGGCTGTGACAGATAGCCGTCCGTCCGCTGCAACAGCGGGGATTTATCAGAACAGCGATCCACGCTGTTAACCCCCTACTTACCACAATGAATGTACATCGCAGCATGTAAAGGATTCGCAGAGGGAGGGCTCTCCCTGTGTGACGTTATCAGCCCTCCGCAATGTAATCACGGAGGGCCGATGGGTTACCATGCCACCTGATGGCAGAAACTGGTGTCCAGGCCTGCCATGACCTATGATCACTTTTGTAAGTGATAAGTCATTTCAGTACAGACAATGCTTTATTGTAGCAATCATAGATTTTATGGTTCAAGTCCCCTACAGGGACATAAAAAATGTTTTCCAGTTTATATAAAAAAATTTAAAAAAATCCCACATATTTCATACCATTATATTCATAACAACCTTTGCAGTAAATTGACTGCACTATTTATTCTGAACAGCAGAAAAATATAACCCAACTCCCCCTTTAAAAAACAGGGACATGAGATAAAAACGCAATAAAAGTGATCAAAGAAGCCATATGTACCACAAAATGTTACCAATAAAAACTACAGCTCGTCAGGCAAAATACACACCCTCACAGAGCTCCGTCCATGGAAAATGTAAAAGGTTATGCACTTAGAATGCAACAATGTAAAAAAATAATTTAAAAAGGGGTTTTATTGTACAAAAGTAGAAGAACCCCCCCAAAAATGTTGGTATCATCGTAATTGTACCAACCCGCAGGAATAATGTATCGTGTCATTTACGCTACATGATGAACGCTGTAAAAACAAAAAAGGGGGAGGTTGGGGGATGGTACAATTAATGAGTTTTCTCTGTCCTCCAAAAAAATGTAATAAAAGTTTTAAAATACATTATATGTACCCTACAAATGATACCAATAAAAACTACAGTTCGTTATGCAAATAACAAGCCCTCATACGGCTGTGTCAACAAAAAACTAAAAATGTTATGGCCCTTGATAAGTGTAGATGAAAATCCTCCAAAAAAATGTTGCGTTCTTTGGGTCAAAATAGGCCATGTCCTTGAGGGGCTAAAGAGGACGACTAGTGAGAGTCTAAACTGTACCACATAATGCAGAAATAAATAGGGCAGGCTGTTTGAGCTTACAGTGGACAATTTTGAAGAATAACTAAACTTTTAAAATCTTCTGATATGTCATAGTGACCTGTTGGTAGTATTGATCAGTGGGGGTCTGGCTGCTGTGACACCCACCAATTTCAAGAACAACTGGACAGGAGCGCTCGGCTGACCATTGTGCCCATTCAGCTAACTTCTTCTCTGCTTGGAGTGATGTACTGGCTCAGTAGAAAGTTGCTGATCATAGTCGAATGGCGCAGCACTTAGCTTAGCTCTTCTGTCCAGTTTTTATAGATTGTTGGGGGTGTCAACATTCAAACGAATACTTCTGACATGTCCATGTCACTATTAACGTGTCTTTTTTTTTTAAAGTTTACTACACTATTATTTGAAATGAAAATCCTCCTATCTCATGAGAAGAAAAACAGTCAATTATGGTGACTGGATTTTTAGAAGTGTTCTGTGTGTATATCTGTTCTGCCTGCTGTAATGAATGAATGGTTCTGTCTCTAAGAGCCCTTTTAGATGGAATGATTATCGTTCAAACAAGCAAAACTGAACAATAATCATTTGGTCTAAACACAAGCCGAACAGCGAACGAGAATCGTTCGCTTTTCGTCTTTATGCAGACATAAAAACTATCATTGGCTTGTTCATGTATCGTTCAGTTGTAACAGCAATTGTTCAGTCCTCATTTGCTTACACAGGGACTGAACGATTCTCAATAGAATGAGCCAACGATGCACTTGTCTAGACTGTCTGCATGTGAACAAACAAGTTAGCAGTGACGCCATTCGCTCGTTCAGACGAGAATCTGTCTTATAGTATGCTCCTTCCATTTTGTATGATATAGTCTGTAACAATGCTTTGTACTTTTGTTTTAACAAGAGTTGCTCAAAATATTGAAGAATAAAAAGAGACCTCGATGATTAGAACATTCCTAGGCTCTAGAGTGAATGTCTCGGGCCATTGTGCTCTGTTCTCCAATTCTCTAAATAGTTTATTGTTTATACTTACTATACTTTTGTATTCTAAGAAGTTAATCACATAGGTTTGATCGTGTGCATGTGTTGCGTTTGCCTGGCATCTTAGATGTTAAATTCCTTATCTTGCATATTCATATCATGCTTATGTTTCTTTGACCAATGGTAATAAATCAATTATAATAGATTTGAATTATTGTAATTGAAGCATATGCCCTTATAAAAACTGCTGCCTGTCAATCAATAAACAGATCACTTTGGACTTTATTCCTAACTGTGTGGCATGATGTTAATCTCCTCAGCTCAGCTTATCCTAACTAAGAATTTAGACCCCAAAAACATATTATATAGCAAATATAATTGTTTCTACTAACAGGCCTGTTACTATGTACTTTATTGTATACATTCTCTTCCAACAAAAAGACATTTAACATTTTATGTTTGTCTTATTTTCACCTATAGGGTTCCCTTACTTTGTGATTTTGAGCCTCTACACCAGCATGTACGTGCTCTACATAACTTGGTAAAAGCTGCACAAAGTTTGGATGAAATGTCACAGACCATTACAGATCTCTTAAATGAGCAAAAGGTATGTGGTGCTGCCTGGCAGAAGGAATCATACTCTAAGGGTATATATATGCACACTGGTGTTACAAAAGTTCGCCCGGGTTTCTTGGATCGGACAGCACACGGACATCCCATCTGATGTGTGGGAGATTCTATATTGACTTGTCCACAAATAAAGCATGCTGCAATTTTTGTCTTTTACTAAAAAAAAGAAAGCCCAGGTGCATAAAGCATAAACCCATTCAAATGAATATCATGCTATTTTGTTCCAACTTTTGGGCTGATTTTTTGATCTGAAAATCAAATTGAAAAAAATGCACCACAGAAGGGGAAATAAAAAATTAAAAACAATCACAGAAAAACGGCCGTTACTTACTGAGTGAGGAGTGCATATAGATGCATCCTCCTCTCACCATGCAGGTAGCTGACTACCAAATGGAGGAGCCAATAACACCTGTGCTGGACACCGATAATAACAGCCACTCACACTGCCTCTTGATAATGAGAGGGGTGGATGCTTGGTGTTCACTCCCACACATAGTGGATACAGGGTGCCAGACCATTCTGATATATGTAGTTCACCATGCAGACCAGCAACCTATTAATGACGCCATGATAATTCGGCGGGTTGCCCTGCATATCCATCAGTGAACCACATTGGTACTGCCACCCTGGGCTCCCCCTGGAGTCTCAATGCCACACTGCATGTGAATGATAGATAATAAATGCAAGGCATTGGTCGAATGTTGGCCAAGATACATGAGCCCACTAACCACTTCACGGTTCCTTGCGTTGTAGTGGGTCCCTACACTAGTATAAACGCATCACAGAAGGGGAAATCAAGAATTAAAAACAATCACAGAAAAATGGCCGTTACTTACTGAGTGAGGAGTGCATATAGATGCATCCTCCTCTCACCATGCAGGTAGCTGACTGCCAAATGGAGGAGCCAATAACACCTGTGCTGGACACCGATAATAACAGCCACTCACACTGCCTCCTAATAATGAGGGGGGTGGATGCTTGGTGTACACTCCCACACATAGTGGGTACAGGGTGCCAGACCATTCTGATATATGTAGTTCACCATGCAGACCAGCAACCTATTAATGACGCCATGATAATTTGGCGGGTTGCCCTGCATATCCATCAGTGAACCACATTGGTACTGCCACCCTGGGCTCCCCCTGGAGTCTCAATGCCACACTGCATATGAATGATAGATAATAAATGCAAGGCATTGGTTGGATGTTGGCCAAGATACATGAGCCCACTAACCACTTCATGGTTCCTTGCGTTGTAGTGGGTCCCTACACTAATACAAATGCATCACAGAAGGGGAAATAAAAAAATTAAAAACAATCACAGAAAATGGCCGTTACTTACTTATTTGCTCCTCCATTTGGTAGTCAGCTACCTGCATGGTGAAAGGATGCATCTATATGCACTCAGTAAGTAACGGTCAAATTGAAAAAAAAGCCCATGTGCATGTACCCTCACTTACATGAAAAATTAGCTGATTCATTGCCATCGTGATTTATGTTACACGACCATCACAATTTTTGTAACTTTAGCAATATTGTTTTAACAAAAATTGACACTTGATCTCATCTCTCCATTTTTAATTTTTAGGTTTCTAATGGCCAGCTTTCCCCCCAATCTGTAACAACACCAAGGATTGAAAATGCAACAGAAACTACAACTACTACCTCATCCAAGTCTCCTCCATCACTCAGTCTTCAGGGTCCCATTTGTCCTTCTGTTGCCATTCCAGGACCTTTAGAAGAACTGTCACCAGACAGCATTGATGCTCATACATTTGACTTTGAAACAATTCCCCATCCAAATATTGAACAGGCTATTAAACAGGGTTCTTTGGATTTGGACTCATTGGCAGATAGTCCAGAATCTGATTTTATGTCTGCAGTCAATGAGTTTGTTATAGAGGAAAATCCTGTCTCTCCCAATATTAGTGATACACAGAGTCCCGAAATGATGGTAGAGTCTCTGTATTCTTCAGTTATAAATGCAATTGACAACAGACGTATGCAGGATACAAAGAGTAAAGCAAAAGACGACAGTGTTGAAAATGCTTCTTTGAAAATACTTCTGGAGAAATGTAAAACAGTCGCCCAAGAATCACAGGCTAACTTAAGGAATTTCAAAGAAGAGCTTTGCTATTTAAGGAAACACATACAAAGAGAACAGAGTGAATTTGCAAATGCTATTAAAACCGTTTCTGCTGAGATTCTAATTATGATTGAATGCACCAAGGTTTCGCTTGAAACCACCTTAAAAGCGCAGATTTTAGAGGAACGGCAGCTTTTAGAAGAATCGTATGAGAAACGACTCCACATATCAAAGCAGGATCATGAAGTGAATGAGGAAACCATTGCCAAGTTGAAACTTGACATTGCAGGCCTAAAAGATAATTTGCAGAGTAAAGATAATGAATTTTCTGCAATCAGAAGGGAAAATGAGACCTTTCTTTGTTTACAGAGTGAAAAGGATGAAAAAGTTATCCGCCTTGAAAGTGCCATGAGGGAGCAGACATGTGAAGTTCAGAAGCTGAAGCAGTCTCGGGAAGCAGCGCTGGAGGATTTTAAGAAGCTTCATGCTGAAAACGAAGAAAAACTTCAACTTCTTAAGGAGGAATTGACAATTTTAGAGCAAACACATTTAAAAGAATTAGAAGAAAATTTAAAGCTCAGGCATGGACAAGAACTTGAAAATGTAATAACAGAACATAAGTGTAATCTAGAAAAGTTGAAAAATGAAAATAAGCTCAAAATTGACCAATTGCAGGAATCTTCAGCAACCACTGCTCAGGAGAAGGAATCTCAGTTGCAAGAATTACATTCTAGACTTTCCGAGCTCTCTGACATTCGATGTAAATTGGAGATGGAGTTGGCATTTAAAGAAGGAGAAATAGATGAAATGAAGTTAATGCTTGAGGAAAGTAAAATGCAACAACAGGATGACCTAAAATGTCAACTTGAAGAGAAGACAGAAGTCCTGAAGAAGGAGATTGAAACCCTGAATAGCCTGATACAAATTCAGAAAGATGAACATGAGCTAGGACTTACCCAACTTCAAACAGTATTGACAACAGAAAAAAATCAATGTATTTCAGAGCTTTTATTAAGGCACGAAGCAGAAACCAGTTCATTGCAAAGGGACATTAACCACTTAACATCGGTCTATCAAAAAGGTCTACAAGCAGAGAGTAAACTCCAGGACGAGTTAGGTGTACTACGTAGTCAACTGGATCATAGTTTGAAAGCCCTTGAAAAACAAACGGAAGAACATGAAAAGTCTGTAAAGGAGCAGAAGGACTTTTATGAATCGTCCATTCAGAAACTTGAGGAAGAACGAGATCACATTTTGACCACGCAAAAGCTCGAAAGAGAATCACTTGTACAGAAATGTATGTCTGAAAAAGAGGAATGTGCGCACCTTGCTCTGAAAGACTTTGACATACATAGGCAAAGTGTTGAAAAAGAACTTTTAGAAAAAATTCAACTCCTTGAGCAGGAGTTAGGCAAGAGGTAGGAAGAGATCTTCCTTTCTTTTCCTAAGCTCGGTGAAAAATAATGTCAATTTTTTGTCTTTACCAGTATGTTACAAACCTTTTTAATTATCTGGGATGAGATTTGCACTGTGAACATGTTTTTTCGTCCACATATGCTAGTATTTCCGCACATAATATTTGATGAATGGTCTCTTTTTGGAACAAAGCTGTGGAATATTGCCTCAAAAAATATCTACAGATGGTTCCAAAACGGAATTTTATAAATCGTGTGACACGTTAACGTTTAACCCTTATTTGGCTAGATTATGCATTCAGCTATTTCTTTCTGAAGCTGTAGCAGCTCTTTGGCAGTGTTTGACAATGAGCAGACTTTTCTTTGAACTTATGTAGGAAACATTGAGAAGACATTGAGGAGCCAATTCGGTGCACCACCCACTTAGTTTTATGTTTTCTTATTTTTCACCTTGATCTCTATTTTTATCCTCCAAAGTTACCCCCAATTAGTTTCCTACTTTTCCCATGTCTTTATATACAGGTGAGGTTCACCCATCTTACTTATGTGCACAGCGATGTGAAACTTTTACATTAGCAAATATTACAAAGTTTCTCCACCAGGATTTCCTTAAAGTGGCAATATGGTTCACAATTAATAAAAAAGTTCATTATACATGAAGTATGTATTGATTTACTTGCCTGGTGCCCTACTTCTCGATGCTGATGCCACGGTTGGTGCCAACTCCAGTCCCCTCTTCATGTATTTAAATTGGCTATCAGAATCTCAGTCTACCCTATGGGGGCTTTGATGGTCTCAGGGCTAGCATCTGCAAGGGAGAATAGAGGATGCACATTGTGACCACCTTGCACAACTGAAGGGGGGGCTGGGAGTGGGACAAATACGGAAGCAATCTGGAAAAGGATGGCACCAGTTATAGTAACTATATATTTTACATGTATAGTGAAATTGTTACTGTGAACCAGAATGTTGCTTTAATATGTTTCTGCTACTTAAATTCCTCCTTTTTGAAGCCAAAGCATTTTGAGACTTTTACTGTCAATGGCTCCAAGGAAAAAGGCACAGGGAGTTTGACTATCCTGCTGCTGTCGTCTGATAAATCGAATGTCTCCCGCTCGTTTCAGCAGTATTCTGGCTTTTATCCTTTTTTCAGCAGAGAAAGTTTATTCTAGTGAAAGTTTTGCAGTAATATAATATTCTAATCTAGTTTTTGAGATTTGTTGTTCTGCTTATATAATGAACGCAATGATGGCCAGGGCAGATTTCTTTTCTCCTAGAAGTACACCATTAATGGTACACACTGTAGGTTCTCATTGTGAAAGCTATCAGAGCTCTAGATAATACAATTCCCTAATTAATAAACACAAGATATATTCTTTATCTTATTACTTAAAGTTCTAGGAATAGTTTGTGGTTACATGAAGACTGCTTCCACTTGGTGACGTCTTACTGACTACCTCTCAGGTTGTGGATTTGTTCGGACATACTAATATATCTCATGGAAATATTTATATAACGTGGTATATGGGATGATGCTACTAAAACCAATCTGTTTCCTACATTCATACATACATTATGAAGAAACAGGATACATAATTCTCATATTTTCTTCACATTGGCATCAGTAATGGTTAACCTACTATTAGATCTGTGGTGGTCCCACCCTGCTGATCCGTTGTTTGAAGGGGCTACAATATTTTGTCTAGTGCCATTTCCCCTCTATTGTTTAATTAGTAGCACCTGTCCCCTGGTATTGCAGTTCACTACAGCTTCATCCCATTAAAGTGAATTGGACTGAGTTACAATATCAGGCACAGCCAGTTGTGCCCGATGAACAATGAAGCGGATGCGGCTCCTTCAAGAACTGATGGGCAAGAGCTCAGAGAGTTGCACCCCCCACTAAACTAATATTGATGGTCTATCCTAAAGATAAGCCATCAGTTTGAAAGACGAGATACCTGCTTTACTGATCTAATACTCTCTAGACTTGATTCGTGCATTGTTTAATGTTAGAGTACCCCAGTTTACTCTGCATCTCTGTTGATAATGAAAAAAGTTGACAGGTGACGATGCGATTTCAAGATCTCTTATGTGCCCTAGAAATCATTTTTGGAGGTAAATGAGTTCTGTGTCATCAACAAGATCGGTAATAATTTTTATTTGTAAAAATGTGGTTTTGTTTTATACAGAACCTAGAAAAAACAAATGGGCCTCTTTGATCTTTTTTTGTTCTGTTCTGTAAGATCGTTGACATGGAAAGTAGAATTAATAAGGCTTTAATTAATAAGACATTGTTATACAACATACAAATATGTTCAGATGTGCTTTAAATCTGCTTTGCAAACCAGTCATTTGTCACTTGACCCCATGCCTGAAGTTTTGTTTTTAGGAATTGAATTCTTCACATCCAGGGCTCTACTATCTACCCCCCCCCCCCCCCCCTCAATGACCCGTTATAGTGCATGTGATCTCCAGGCCCCTCTAGTACCATGTTTCCCCGAAAATCAGACATATCCTAAAAATAAGCCCTACCATCATTTTTCAAGATTTTCAGGGAAGCTTGAATTATAAGCTTTACCCCGAAAATAAGCCCTAGTTACATTGCATTTAAAAAAATAGGAATACATTACCTAGCAGACTTAGTCCGGGTCTCTCCCACTGCTCTCAAGAGCTCCAGTGTGGTTGCCCCAGTCCTCGGCCCCCCCACACAAAATCACTTCCCGGTTACGGGATTCATAAATCCCTCCTCCACAAAGCGATGACTGTGATTGGTTCTTTGAGCGCCATTCAGCCAATCCATGCAGCGCTCAATGAACCAATATGAACCAGTGCTGCATTGATTGGCTGAGCAGCACTCAAAGAACCAATCACAGCCATCGCTTTGTGGAGGTAGGATTTATGAATTAGCTGAGCTGCAGCTCAGCCAATTCATAAATGCCAGCACCATGATGTTATTGCTGTGATTGGTTCTTCGAGTGTCGCTGCTCAGCCAATCAATGCAGTGCTTGAAGAACCAATCACAGCCATTGCTTTGTGGAGGCGAGTTTTATGAATCCTGTAACCAGGAAGTGATCCTGTGTGAGCGGCCGAGGACTGCATTAACTGCGCCGGGGCTCTGGAGAGCAGTGGAAGGGACCTGGACCGAGCCTACTAGCTAAGTAAAATAAGATATACACAAAGATAAGACCTAGTGCCTCTTTTGTGGCAAAAATTAATATAAGACAGTGTCTTATTTTCAGAGAAACATGGTAGATGCACATAAGGTAGAGCATGTATAGTACAATTCTAAGCTTATCACATTCTATATGCTCAGTACCTTACTTAAATTACTCTGCTAAGAGTGAAGGAAAATTAGGGCGGAGCTTATATCACATGGCCGGAGTATTACTGAATTCTGGAAGGATGGACGCTGTTGGTACATTAGACCAAACGGAGGTGAATGAGGCATCCTGAAGGTGCATATACACCAGATAACTAAGTGTAAAATAGATTGTCCATGAGCCCGCTATCCGCTAGCAAGCACTTCTACCAGTTTGTTTTAGTGTTTGTGAGCCTCTTAGCACTCTGACCTCCTTCTGATGGAAATATCTGACATTTCTCTATGATGTTTCAAAAGTTGTTTTTTTTTATGACAGTTACACTTTACCTATATTGTAATAATATAGAACTTAATAGCAATGTTGTTTTTTTATCATGTTTATCAACTCTCTTTTCTACGTTTTAAGTTCTTCTGGGTTTGCACATAGTCTGGTTTGTGAGCTTCAAGAAAAGCTTCATCAGGAGAAGCAGCTGATCTCTGAGCAACTTGACCAGCAGGAAAAGAAAAAAAATGAAGAACTGCAAAACCTCAGGATCTCCCTTATAGCAGAACAACAGGTTGGTAACAACAGGGCATATCGCTTTAAAGAAGCTGTGCCATCACTGAATGTTATCCCCCATCCATAGGATAGAAGATAACTTTCTGATTGGTGGAGGTCTAATTTCTGAGACCCTCACTGATCCTGAGAACGGGAGTTCTGATGGTCCTTGTATTAAAGGAGCAGTGGTCAAACATGCTCACCGCCACTCCATGTAGTTCAGTGAGATAGCGGAGGGCTTGAACTTGACTGTGACAGTCCTATTGAAAAGAATGGAGCTGCGATGACTATTATAAACCACTGCTCTATTCATGTGGAGACTTTTGGGACCCTTGGCTGTTGATTCTTTCCCCTCCCCAAGTCAGAAAGGGGATAACTTTGAATATTGGAACAACCCTATTAAGATATATTCAGGCCATATTTTGTATCGGTGTTTTGAATCCAACTTCAAAGTTAGATATGTAGAAGACTAGAAAGGAGTTTAACTGTTCCCATTATATTTTCCCTGGTTTTAGGATCTACTCCTGGCTTTGGCTTAATATACTGCTGCAAATGTTTGACCAAATCTACAATGTATGAATTAGGTTGAAGGCAGTTTTCCAGTTTTGCCAAATACAATTCTTTACAGTTTTCTAATATATTTTCTGTATTAATTTCTAACACATTTCAGGATCTCTGCTTGTAGTCTTTGAATAAGAACTTTCATTGTTTAATTTCTATGGATTATGTAATGTTCACAGGAGTGCTTCGCTTGTTAGAAGAGTTAATTCTAATAACTGTACCTTTAACAAGCTGGCACCACTGTGGTCATCACATGACCAGGACAGATGATTGTTTTGTCCTTCAAAAGAAAAATGAAGACTCACATTCATAGACAGCAAACACACATCTTGAGAACTCGGAGGAAATGAATACGCATATGGTATATTTAGAAAAATGCACAATGTTTAATTACATAATGATTATACTTTATTGGCTTAAACTGGAATACCCCTTTAATAACTAGTTTGTGAAGTCTTTCAATATTTTGCGTCTTTTGAGTTGTCACGGATTACCAAGTGTTAATCACTACTGGCAGCTAGTACAGTTCTCAATTGAGGTTGTTGCCAAGTTTTCCACACACCCTCTATGACAATATTATACAGACAAATGAGGAAGATGGAACTATCTCTGCAGCGCCACCTATTGAATGGCAGCATTCCTACAAATCAATGCCTGACCGTTTATATAGGTTAATGCAACAATGATTGGGAATTGAGAAGCAAGCCAAAATCCATACACAGACAGCTGTTTCGGGCTGTTTGCCTCTCATCAGTGGGCAGTAGGATTCTGGCTTGGCTAGTGAGAGGTCTATGACGTGAGTCGGAAGGGGTATCATCGCTCCCAAAGGAGAGCACCTAGAAGGTGAGAGGAGAGCGCATAGAGGAGAGCGCAGATGCAGCGGAAGAAGAAAAAAAGTGAACATGCTGCGGCCAGCTATTCCGCGCGGCAGCGCCGGCTTCTGCTGCCTTTTCCACTGCGAATTCGCCGTCCCTTGTGGACGAGATTTCTGAGAAATCTCGTCCACATGGCTGGGTAATCTCGGGATTAGCGGCCGCAGGCTGATTTGCCGCGGCAAAATTCCGGACGGAATTTCCACAGCAAATCCGCCCTGTGTGAACCCAGCCTCAGAGTGTCAGGTTGTCACATACTGTACTAATGTATGTCCCAGCGAGAAACCCCCGACAGTGTATGTGGTTTGGCATGGAATGGGTGCGCTGTGAGGAGGAGAAGCTGAACATTTCGAAAAAAAATTGAAAGTGCAGTTACTTTTATAATTTACTCAAAAATTTGTATACGGAGTAACAGGGAAATGGCACAATGCAGAGCTCTAAGAAATGATGCTCCAGAATTGTTCGTTCACACAATAAGTACCAAGTACTGTAAATGTACGGCGCTTGGTCCTGGGCTTAACCCTTTCCAATCCACTGTCTGACGGCATTATGATTTAAGGTTGTACAGCTCCGATGTTGGAAGACATCCTTCAGGGTTCTCTTACTGTATATTGCCAGCCTCTCTGCTGTCTAACATGTCACCTCATGCAGTACTGGCTTTAGCCAACATATAGCGCCGTTGTATAACGGCAGAAAAAGAGTAAGCCCCCTAGGAAAACCAGGAAACAAATTGGATTGGAAAGGGTTAAAGCCCAGCTATATGTAAAATTATGCGGAGATTAAAGCCTCCTTGTTCTGCAATCAATCAGAAGCAGGATGGGTTGTCAGCTCTTAGTCACAGCGGATACCTCGGAGGAGGAGGGAGAAATGGGTTTTAACCCTTTCTGCCTCCTCCTTTATTTAGTACACATCGCTCAATGAGCGTGATGTACTAAAAAAGTGAATGTGTAAATCTTTCTTCCACTATGCGAGCCAGCAGTCAGTGATCGCCAGGTGAGTTCTGGCACAGCAGAGCTACATGGTCCCAGCAGACCCTGGCCAGCTCTGAAGGTGGCTATTGTCACTACAGGGCATGTTTTTCCCTGTAACTGCGGCTACTGCTCCAGCTACAGTGGAAAAATGTCAAATTTTAAAAAAAGCAAAAAACCTGAATGTACCTCAGAGGTCTTTTATGACGTCATGGGGGACATAGTAAGAAGAATAATTACATAAATTAAACAAAATTACAGAATAAAACAACAATATATACATAAAAAAGAAAATAACCCAAAGCTGATGCCAACCAAAACTGTCGCTATATTGACCTGTAATCCCAAACCATACATATTATATATCAAAACGTCCGAAACAAAATGAGGAACTCATTCCCATACTTCAATTCAGCGTAAATATACAAATTAAAAAAAACTAAACTATAAATTTAAAAAAATATGTTTTTTTAGCTTTTTACATCCAATAAAACTAAAAAACTGGGGGGAAAAAGTCAGTGAAAAGGATATTATAAATAGCCCTGTATATCACGGGGAAAAACGCAGCAAAAATAATTTTGGTAGCTAAAGAGAAAAAAAATAGAGCAATAAAACTACCACATGAGTAAAATCCCTAAAAAGTGTCTGGTCCGTAAGTTACAAAACAGCCTGGTCCTTAAGGGGTTAATGGAAAATACCAGTATTTATTAAACTAGACATGTCAGGAACACTGGCAGATCCTCTTTAAGGGGCATGGAAATTGCAGGATTAGGGTTTATGAACCAAGAGGTTAAGGATGAACATGAGCGTAAAATGTAGACTATACGATAATCTGATTCCCTGCCGCCGCAGTGAGAAGACTTCAGGCACCATCTTCTTGGTTTTCCTTCAGCAGGCAATAACTCGTAGCTCTCAACAGTTACAAATTAAAGAAGAATGATCGAGATGCTCAGTCTACCTCCAATCATCTTGACCATGATAGTTAGATTTATGCCAGGGCTACATGGCAACTTCAGCCATGGTCTTCTAAACTAACAGTAGTCAATGTGGGTCATTTTATGAGTGGCAACACAACCCACATTGACACGTGTTGGATTAGGAAATCACAGGACTATACAGGGTTTTTTGGCTGTGTGACTTGTATCATGGCCAAAGTTGCTATGTAGCCCTAGCCGTATAGTACATTTTCTGTTTTACTTTATTCCTCATTAATTACACTGTTCATCAAAAAAAAGAGCGATTAGTATCTGCAGGGAATATTCTATGAATAATTAGATTTATGACTGGATT
The DNA here is from genome assembly GCF_035609145.1 of Eleutherodactylus coqui. Taxonomy (NCBI): domain Eukaryota; kingdom Metazoa; phylum Chordata; class Amphibia; order Anura; family Eleutherodactylidae; genus Eleutherodactylus; species Eleutherodactylus coqui. Next base: position 94,904,709 of record NC_089845.1, on the reverse strand, counting down.
GCCTCTTTGTTTCCCATAGACAAACTTTAACACTGTCTTAACAAGAGAACGACTTAAAAAAGAAAATATAATTAATGAACTTAATGAAAAGCTGAAGAGTGTTACACAGCAGCAGGAAAGAGATAAAGGTAAGTGGGCTTTATTGGAGAAGATCAAACTATCAATCCTGACATATGTTGCAGAATGTTTGAGCTTAACGTGCCATGAACTGTGTGTGTAATATACCGAGTGAGGCAAAACTCTGCACAAAACCCATTTAACTGGTGTAAAAAGGAGAAAACGGACTTCCAATGTGTGAAAGTGTTAACTGTGAGGGAGAAGACTTTTTCGTCAGCCATTTTGAAATCCGCCATATTGAATTCAGCTCAGGTTTTTTCAAATGGGAAGGAGGGCCATGTGATCTGGCTAGAATTAACTCAGAAATGCCCTTTTGCCCTATCTTACAATTGTTAAGGAGTTGAGCGAGCACAAAGCTTTGCAAAGTGCTTTACATGAAGTGTTTGATGTGTCCACCATTCTGCTGAGTGCACATGGTTAACTGTTTAATCCAGTCTTTGAACATGTTAAAGAACTGTAGAGGGTGGGATTTTCAAATTCTACACAGTTTTACATTGAAGAACATTTTTCTGAAATTGTACCACAATTTTTAGGTGCGGTTTTTTTACAGGTAGAAAATTTTTAAAAATGCAAATCAGCTCACCAGCCACCTTCCAAGCTTTAACAAAAACATGGACAACATGAAGATTTCACATGACTGACTGTTTATACTGTTCAACTTGGAAACACAGTCAGTAACGTTTTTTTTAAATCAAAATACGAACGATCACCTGTCTGTGAGTGACTCTGTTAGTTACATGTGATGTCACCTTCATATGATCAGTCGTCAGGGCTCTGAGATCCGCCCCTGATCACATGACAGTGACGTCATCATAGGTCCTATAAGCACACGGCTGCTGTCCGGCTCTGCTGGTTTAGGACCTGTGACCAACTCCAATCCCTTTCACAATATTATATTAGTAAGTGGTGCATTGGGCCAGTAGAAACACTGGTACTAGTATTCTTTATAGTGAAGACCCCAAAATATGTACTACTTCCAATAAAATCTCACCAGCTGTCTTCAATAGCACCAAAAGTCTGTGAACGCGTCTCCTTTTGTCATGTTGTCCGTCAAACTCCCATCAAGCCGAGCTTTTTTTTTCCTTATCTCTAAACATTTTTCAGTATACAGTATATTTTCTGTGTAAAGTCCTACAACTAACCAGGTCGTGTAGGGATGTCCTTCACTTGAATTTGTCATTTACTGCTTACATTCAGCTCCTTAGTAAATTATGTAAGAAATGCCTCTTCAGTCTCCTTCAGCGCAACTTGAATTCAGCCCAGATGATTTAAAATAGGAAAAAGTATTTAGTTTTTTTCATTAATACTGCCTCTTCCTGCCAGTTCAAAACGATGACCTTCCTTTAGAAAGTTCAGAACAGTAGAACATCTTTCTACTTCTCCAGTGTACCCTAAGGCCTCCCTCCTTTTTACCTTAAAGTTACATGATTTTTTTGGTCCACTATGAAGATCAACAACGGACGATTTTTCTCATGCAAATTCTGTCCTTATCCGAGACAGACGGAACTCTCACGGAATATTAACCATTCATTTAAATGAGCTCATTTACATTACCAATTTTTCACTTGGACCCATGCTCGAAGTTCGAAAAATCTCTGCATGTCTGTCCTATTTTCGTGCGAGTCTTGCAGAAGAATGGGACATGTAATGTGTGGTGTCTCACACTGACGAAGCCCGAGAGTCTTGGACGCAACTCACACTCGACTTAAATGGAGAGAGACCCCACTACCTCTCCTGTACCACTTGTCAGACTTTGCTAGTATCTAGATATGCTATTAATGTCTTTGATGAAAATCACACTTTGAATACCAAGTGAAGAAACAATTAAAAAAGTGCTCAGGGAAAATGATGGATAATAGGCAATTGGTTCTATAAAAAATACCGTATATACTCGAGTATAAGTCGAGTTTTTCAGCACAAAAAAATATGCTGAAAAAGCCCCCCTTGGCTTATACTCGAGTATATACGGTAAACTTATTCCATGAGCGGCTGTGAGACCACTCTGAGCAGGTGTGCCTTTTACACAGTCACAATCCTAAAGACCACATACCTTTTTATAAAGATGACATAAGTGGATATCCAACACAACACAGATGAGTAGCGCCCTCCATTCTGGATGTCACAAGGTGACAGGATATTGGATTGACTACTAACATACCTGAAAGCCCACTCATTCTCAGGTGAAAAGGGGGCCCTGCATGTGATGGGCCTTCCCTGTGACACCAGAGGAGTCATATTGTAGTATAATATCTTTATAGTGTTTTTTTTTTTGTAAGTTTAATGTAACTGTAATGAGGGAGATGTCAGTTCATCCTACATGACTGTATATTTATTGTCGTTAGCTTTTTTTTTAGGTAGATGTAGTGGTTAATGATAATTGCAGTGTCCTTCTAGCTTTCAGAATATAGCTGGTCATGTGATACTGGGCTGATGCATCATGGAATTGCTAGCACAGTATTGAAGAGAAAACAGGAATAAATCTATAGATCAAGACAGTGCATGATAAGCATCAGACAGGGGGCTGCACTGCATTGAAGTGACTACAATATACATAGCCTGTGGAGCTCTCCTATCAGATGATGGGCGCAGGGATGAAAAAATGTGTTTCTGATGGAGTTCTTTTTTAACACACAGGTTTTTAATATTTTTAAGCCCCTTTTTTGGTTTAGCAAAAGCCTGAAGTGGATTGAAACCATATGGGAAATACAAAGGAAGAACTTATGATTTGGCTTCCTGCTGGATCTACTTCTCAGTTTGGCTCAAAAGACTGCATGAAAAACTTCTGCTTTTCTTTTTTCAGCCAGTTTACCTTTTGGGGATGAAGGGCGCTGTAATCTCTGTGGAATGGCTACCATTTCCCGTTGTCATTTTTCCAAAATTTGAAAGGGAAGCAACATTTCCAGTAGTTTTATTTTTAATTGCATCGAGAAGTATGACTCTTATAAGCTAAATTATGTTAAAATAATATGTTTCTTAGATCCATATTACAGCGCCTCAATAATATGCAACATTGTTATTGCGTGACCTTAGGAAAGTAGCCGTAATTGTATTATGGAGTGTGTCATACTATGAATAATTGTAAACTTTCTGGAAACTGCATCACAGTGGATGATGTAACTGTGGAAGATATTCACAATGTAGACTTGGTGGTTTCCTGCTTGAGCTGGTCATTAGATAGCATCCGCATAGAGTCAGAGAGAGGTGAAATCTGCTCTAGAATGGTGACCATGGGGCCAAATATCGTAAGCGTCAAACAGCTTCATCTCACAAATAACAGCAGGTATCATTGAAAAGAACATGAATATAACCTTTATAACGCTAGGCACATATATACCCTGGACAAGTAGAATGTTCCGAATTATTCAACAGTTGAACCCACCATGAGCTAGGAAACACAACTTACATCCCTATAAACAAGCCAGATTGCCACATATTCATGAGAGCTATTAACAAATTGGAGATTGCATACCTGTATTACCATGTAATACATGGTAGAAGAAGTCATTAAAACTGCTTACCTAGTAGGGTATACGGAGTTAGTCTTTTGTATTGAAGCCTGGTTGCGCCTTAATGGCCATGTAATTTTTCAGTTTTCTTTTTTGTCATATTCCTGTAGCTGTAACCTTTTAATTTTTTGGTCAGCATAGCCGTACGAGGGCTTGTGTTTTGTGGGACAAGTTGTAATTTTTTAATGGCATTGTTTTGGGGCTACCTATAATGTAATATACACTTTTATGTTTGTTTTTTCTGGTGGAGAGGGGGCTGTTGGGAATCGAATCATTCATTTTTTACAGCATTCATCGTGCATATTAAATAATTTGGTTCAACACGATTTCAGCGATTCCGAGTTTATACAGTGTTTTTTATGTTTTATAGTTTTTTTATGTTTTGCTATTTTTCTATGCTAAAAACAGTTTTTGTGTCTTTTGAGAATTTCTTTTCTGTCGCCACATTCCAAGAACCGTACCATGGTTTTTAGTCGACTGAGCTCTTTGAGGGCTTGTTTGTTGCGGGGTGGGCTTTAGTCTTTGTTGTTCCAGTTTTTGAGAACATGTAACAGTTCGATCACTCGTTATTCCATTTTCTCTAGAGGCAAAATTAACAAAATCTGCAGGTTTTTTTTCTATCAACTACTGGGCAAGGTTTTTTTTTTTTTTGTTGGACATGAAACAAGAAAAGCAAAATCAGCTAAATTCACCGTGGCGGTTAAATAATGTACTGACTTTAATACTTTGGTCATTCTAAACACAGTGATGCCACATTTGTGGGGATGTTTTTTGTGTTTTACATACGAAGGGTATATTGTCAGGGGTGGTCTTCATGAGACCACAGTACAGTATATATTAAAGGGGTATGCAGCAATTCATTATTTATTTATTATTTTGCAGATTTAATTGAAACCCTGTCTGAAGACCGAGCTCGTTTACTGGAGGAGAAGAAGAGACTTGACGAGGAAGTTTGCAAGCTAAGGAGTTTTGTGTCTTCGTCTCACACGGCTCATGCCTCTGAGCCTAGCGGAGCTTTTGTGCCTGACCTTCCTTGTGAGGATGAAGACAGGATGGAGCCCACTTTAGAAATCAGCATGACAGCTGTTCAGTAAGTGCAGTCGCCGGTTTGGGATAAACTGTTTGAGCGGGTTCAATCTTTTACGCTTTGTATTAGCAGCAATCTACTGACCTGCAAACTGAAGACCCACAAAGAAGATACATGTCTCATCTTGTTGCATTCGGTTTTCTTTTGTGTTTTCTCTTCTTGCTGTACTGGTGTAACTACTGAGTAAATAGGCTAATATTATATATTGTTGTCCTGCCGTTTGTCTCCCCTTCTTTTTCAATCTTTCTGTTTGCAAAACCAGTTTTCGAATAGATCTGTTTTGAGTGCAAATTCATAAAAATGATTATACATTTGCTCTGCTTGCGATTGCCTTGCAAAAATTCTCAATTCTCTGCAATTTGTAATTTTCTCTTTAGCATTGCTGCTGTACAGTAGTTTAGTGGTGTGTCAAAGTGTAACCTATAACGCACTGCGCCGTCCGTTTACAGCACAGGAGGCAGCAGGCACTAAGGGCTGTAAGCAAAAGGGGAGGGGCTCCTTCTGAGTAATTTACTGCATGCTAAAAGGGGTTGTCCCACTCGTAGCTGTTTTGCTGCAGGAAGCAGACAGCTCCGTACATTATGCAGTGGCTCGGGTTGGTACTACAGGCTGATTCCTATTCACTTCAATAGTACTCAGCCTGCAGCACTAACACAATATACCAAACTATTTACTTCTTGCAGCTTTTATAATCCGGATTGTAATGGCCCGAGATACAAAAATTGAACAATTGTTTTACTGTTCTTTGCTGTTCCAAAATCCACTAGTATTATCTGTAGTTCTGTCACATGGAGGGACAGGAACTGACTACTGTGATCACGTGATGATGATCTAGATATCACAAGATTGTTGACCAGTCCTAGATGACCCCATGTCACTGACATTGCTGACAATCCTGTATGATGGTGCATTTCCATAACATGGTTACGTGGCTAGCAGTCACTCACTGCCCATACTTGTGACATCACTATAGATAGATAATACTATGTTTTGTGTAATTATGGTTATCGGCTTTTGATTTTATTTTAAATAATATGACTGATTCCCGGCACATTTCTACTTTTTTTTTTAGTGACGTTACGTTGTCAGAGGAAAAACAAAAGATTTTGCAACTAGAGAGGGTAAGTATGAGTCTCCTTGTTGTGTGGTTGTGCATTAAATGAGCTTAGCTTTTGTCTTGTTTACTAACATATACAGTTTTAGTTCATTTTAAACTGGTGTGGAAACTACAATCTAAGGCCTCTCTCACAGGGCATTTGCAAAAACGCTGCGTTTACAGCGTTTTCAGCTGCGTTTTTCAGCACAGCTGAAAACGCTGCCCATTCATTTCAATGGGAGACACAGCTGAAAACGCCCAAGAATAGAATATGCAACGCTTTCAAAACGCAGCGTTTTCAGCCTTGTGTGAGCAGCCCCATTGAAATTAATGGGAGCCTTGTACAGCGTTTAGCACAGCACTAAGTGCTGTACAAAAACCCCTGTGTGAGAGAGGCCTACGGCTCCATCAGCAATCTGCTCATCGTTTATACAGCATAAACGATGGACGATGAGCTGATCGCTCAGTGTAAATAGCAGCCGTTCAGTACTGAACAGCCGCTATGGTAAGTCAATTGAGAGGGGCGGGGGAGCGTGAGGACAAAAATCTCCTGCAGCCACCCTGCTGTGAGCCAACGATACTAAGTCCCGTGCAGCAGGTGCATGAGAGAGAGTATGTGCGGGGCCGAGTGTTGGGCATCATTTGTTCAACACTGGTCAGTCTAAATGGGCCTTCAGTCCCTCTTAACATAGTTCTACCGCATTAATACAAGTAAATAAAGTTTTTATTCTTCTATTAAAATCCACACTGCAATAACTCATGTAAAAGTTACATGAGTTTCTTAACCCTTTACTGACGGCCCCATAGTGATTTTACATCCTGCCGTTGCAGGACGTGTATGGAGGGAGATAGAGGCGCTATCTCCCTCCATACAGCACAGGCGTCAGCTGTTTATTACAGCTGACACCCGCGGGAAATAGCTGCAATCAGCCGATCGCGGCTATTAACCCTTTAAATGCTGCTGTCAATTCTGACAGCGGCATTTAAATCCCCTGACCGATGTCCGGGGGTCCCGTATTCCCCCCTTCCCCCCACCCCATTTCTCTCCACTTAGAATTTTTTTTAAGTTTTTCAGTACATTATATGGTACAATAAATAGTACCATTGAAAAATACAACTCGTCCAGCAGAAAACAAGCCTTCATACTGCGACGTCTGGATAAATAAAGGAGTTAAGATTTTTAAAAGGGAAGAGGAAAAAACAAAAATGGAAAAAAGCAAAAAAGTTCCGTCACTAAGGGGTTAAAGGAGTTGTCTTGTTAGATCATATGGACGTCATAATAGTGGGGTTCCCCTCGAACAAGCAGCTACTCGAACTGACTGCATCTGTCCATACATTGCATGGGTGGCCATTCTTCTGATAATCTGCCATGTAATACTACATTGAAATTCAGCAGTTAAGTCCATGTTGGGAGCCATACAAGGGGCAATCAGCCAATCATCATGGTGACTCCCTTATCAAAAAGTTTGTGGTGTGAAATATATTTTCCCGATTTGTATTTGAAGCTGTTCCATTTTTAGGTAATGCATGTAATTATTTATCTTTCTGGTTCCTGCTTTTCAGACATTGCAGCAAAAAGAAGAGGAAAATAAACGATTAAATCAAAGACTGGTGAGGAATAACACGATATACCAGACAGTACTTTTCTCTTTAGTGGTTTCATGCTTGTAGTCTCTAAGATAATGCTGTTGGAGAATAAACCCAGCATCTCTGGGATGACTTAGTGATCCTACACTGAGCAGAAAGGTGGACCAGATGACCCCTGAGGTCCCTTCCAACTCTACCATTCTACGATCCTCTATACAGAATGAGAGTATATTTCTTCAGTAGCTAATCGGCGGATGTCTGCCACACAGGACCCTGGTGATTAGCTGATTGCCAGGGCTGGTGTTACACTGTACAGGGCTGCTTTATTGCTAGAAGCAGACAGCTCTGTACACTGCACAGTGGCACGGTGTGGTACTGCAGGCAAAGTCCTATTCACGTCCACTGCAGTACCATGTCAGGACACTGCACAATATACGGAACTGTCTGCTTCTGACAACAATGCCGTTCTGTACATTAGAACACCAGTCCCGGTGATCATCTGATTGTCAGTTCATTACAGAACTGTATGCCAGATATGTGAATATAGCCCTCTGCAGAAGATCTTTGTTCTCAAAGTGAAACCTATCGCCCAAATAATCGGTTTAAACACACGACCACGGATGCCTCTAACCTACCATCTGGGTTAGGGGCCATATTATTCATCTTTGGAGCACAAAGAGTCTTAGAGGCTGTACTGATGGGCGATTAAGTTATTTATCACATGTCTAATTGAGCATTATCAATTGCTCAGTGAGTGTGTAGTCTTTCATCCCCCAGTGCCTGTAATCAACACTGAGGGGTGTAAGTTGGCAAGTCCACCAGCCTCTTGTGTACCTGGCTTTATTATAAGTCTGACAGACAATTATTTCCAAGTTTTGCTCCAGATTAATACCCTGCGTAGAGGACATTGATACTAATTTTTCTCTATCCCTGCTGCCTGTATTTGGTATACGGGAAATATCTGAGATCTCAGGAAAATTGCATAATTATCTAATATTTATAGCACTGGAAAGAGAGACACTGTGATACTAGTGCAGAGGGATAGCGGTTCCTGAGGAACTACCGTATCAGTAGAGAAACGCACCGAACCGACCCAATAGGAATAATTTCCTGGTTACAATTGACATTCCATCCCAAAATCAAACTCCTATAGAGATTTCTACCACGCCCGCGACCCTTACATGAGAAGTCTTGATGGCAGTGCATTTACGCAAACCATCTGTACATCTATGACTTGTATATGAGAAGTCTAGATGGTAGCGGTTTATGCAAAACCATCTGAGTTGCTCACAGATAAGTGATTTAGTGACAGTATCGGATTTTCGATCGGTCTTACTGCGGTTCTGGTTGTTACAGGAACCTGCAGTCTGTGTTGGTAGCCCAATAGAATTTTAATGTATACTGATAAAGGATAAATTTTAGGTATATGTCTATTTTGTGAAGGGCCTTTTCGTCTTGGTTACAATAGACTTTTTCTGCCCCTGTGAATTTAAATCCACCACCACAGTGTAACGGAACATTACCTAAGCAGGACGCACATGGTTTTACACAAAATATAATCATTTAGCATTCAGGAAATTCTTACTTTTATATGTAGTGTGCACAGCATGCAAATACACCACCTTCAGTCAATGAGGCATCGCCAACATTCCTCCAAGTCAAGACTTAACTGCGGACACGAGACCTCTGTTCACTGCCATCATCTTTATGGACATCAGTGCTGCTAGTGCTGAAATCTCTCTAACACACGCTTCATGCGCCCGTCCTGCTGCCTCTTCCCAGTGATGCGCCGTGACTTCACCAGCACACTGTGTATGCGCCAGAGCGGGCACGGGGCATTAGCGAGATTTCACAGGGAGAGAGAAAAGACTTGAGGAATGATGGCACTCACCTCTTCAACATGGAGTCATGCATTTGCAGACTGGGCGTGCTATAATGTAAGAATTTCTGTAAATGCTGAATGACTTTTTTGTGTAAAACCATGTGCTGCCTGCTAATGTAGTGCTCATTTACTTTATGGTGGCAAATGTAAACCGATTTTTCTGGTGATAGGTTTCCCTTCAAGTATAAATGTCTTCTGCATAGGGCTGTATTCACATATCTCGGATACGGTTCTATATGAGGGAAAAACCAGGATTGGATGTTAGGTAAGCAGGAAGCACATTACCAGAGTCCCTGTCCTCTTCTATAACAAAGCAATCGGGTGAGTGTGGGCCTCTTAATTTGAGCTGTCAGCGGGGGTCTACCCAGATCCCCACCGGTGAAAAGTTTTGACATGTCACTCTAAAATGTCAAAAATTTTTTAAAAATGCAGTTACTCTTTAAATCTTCCAGCATCCAGGCCTGTATTCTGCTGACAATACAGAATATCCCTAACTTTCCTGCTCTCTAATGTACTTATACGACTGGCTGTATAGACAAGGCTGCACGTGGCAACCATAGTTCCATCCATTTGAAGATTATTCTATTTGTATTCAGTTTAACCAATTCTTGTTCAAGTCTGCCCAGTTTTTGGAGGTCAAACAGTAGATTTACTTGTAAAAAGCTTATATTTATAAAGAATTAAACCACGCCAATTTGTGATACATCTGCGCACTGCGTTTGGGCTTTCAGTATATAGATGTAGCCACTATTTGAGGCATTAACATAAATCAGCTGAATCACATTTTAATAGTTGATCATCTTTCATTATGTTACTGTTTTATTTCTCTTTCCCTGATTTGTTGGAAAGTATATTGTATCTGACTTTTCTCATATCACACACAGATTATGTGCTCTACCTGATATTTAAGCATGCTTTCCTCACTTTATCTCTATCTGTTTTCAATCTTCAATCTCTACATATTTTTGCAAATGTCTGTTTAATACCAGCAACACTAATTCATCTTAACTTATGCTATCCAAATAATGGAATGCAAAATATCTTGAGTTAAAGGGGTTGTCCCGCGAAAGCAAGTGGGTCTATACACTTCTGTATGGCCATATTAATGCACTTTGTAATGTACATTGTGCATTAATTATGAGCCATACAGAAGTTATCAGAAATTTTTCACTTACCTGTTCCGTTGCTAGCGTCCTCGTTTCCATGGAGCCGTCTAATTTTCAGCGTCTAATCGCCAGATTAGACGCGCTTGCGCAGTCCGGGTCTTCTTCTTTTCTCAATGGGGCCGCTCGTGCCGGAGAGCGCCTCCGTGTAGCTCCGCCCCGTCACGTGCCGATTCCAGCCAATCAGGAGGCTGGAATCGGCAATGGACCGCACAGAAGCCCTGCGGTCCACCGAGGGAGAAGATCCCGGCGGCCATCTTCAGCAGGTAAGTAAGAAGTCACCGGAGCGCGGGGATTAAGGTAAGCGCTGTCCGGTGTTCTTGTTTAACCCCTGCATCGGGGTTATCTCGCGCCGAACGGGGGGGGCTGTTGAAAAAAAAAAAACGTTTCGGCGCGGGACAACCCCTTTAAGTCTTAACAATATTATATAAAAGGAACCCTCCAGGCGTGGACAAACAGAGATGGCCACACCAGCTTCTCTGACTACCTGATGCAGACTGTGCACTAGTATACACCATTAAACTGAGACACTACACCTTCCCACGTGAGCAGCGCTGGCCAGTCAGAGCAGCACATAGTGTCTCAGACTACGGATGCATTGTACAGAGTGCAGCCAACTTTGTTTGACCAGGCCCAGGCTGTAAAGGGGTTTTTCTGGACTTTTACCATTGATGATCTATTCTTAGGTCATCGTTAGCTGATCGGCAGGAGTCTGCCACTCGGGATCCCCAACGATCAGCTGATCATCTGTGCCATTGTCAGTGCAGTGGGCTGGATGTGATCATCGATGGTCAGGGCGAGAGGTGTAATAGACAGCATCGCTCTCGTTGAAATCAATGGGAGTGATGCCTCCTATTACTCTTCTGTAATAGACAGCGTCACTCCCATTGAAATTAATGGAAATCATACCTCCTACTACACCTCCGGCCCTGACCACCGATGACTACGTCCAGCCTGCTGACAGCGGGACAGACGATCAGCTGATTGTCGGGGATCTCGGGGGGTAGACTTCCCCTTATCAACTGTTGATGACCTATCCTCAGGATAGGTCATCGATAGCAAAAGTCCCGGAATACCTCTGTAAGTTGATACTCTGTTACTTTTCCCCCTTGAAATAACTTTTTTTGTATGAGTGAGAGAAATATTCCATGTACATTACACAGCAGTGGATTTATGTGTTACATAATGTACTAGTCAGCCCGTTGCTTCTGTATTACACCAGCAGGTTTAAGAATAATAAAATATATTCCAGGCCTGTAAAACTTGTCAGGGTTTCTAAACAAATTCTATGCGCTACTAAAACATAGGTTTATATGTAAGACACAGTCATATATGGCGAAGGGGTCAAGGTATGGTACATTATTCATTTTGCTGACAGCTTAATGCATATTGTGCTACCTACAGTTTCCCATCTTAATGGTCACAACGTTAAGAAAAAGTGTAGTAAAATATCCAAAAAAAATGTTAACCATCGAGATGCAGAATTATTGGATTCTCTAAATCCTAGAACATTTAGCCCGGTAATTTAATTTCATCACAAAAACCCATGGTGTCTTTTTTTCTGTCTCTTATATAATAAGGCACTAACACTCTTTTCTATGACTGTTTTATTACCACTAGAATTAACTTTTCCATCAGCTTGCAGTCATGCAATTGAAGCATTCTTTCAGTCCTTCAAATGTTCTGAATATTGGCCTCAAGGAGAAGTAAATATGTGACTTTTGATGTCAAAACATTTAAGTGGTCTTGACCTCTTGTAGGAATGTACTTCTCTCTGCTTTTGAGCTCCTCTGTTGCCAAAAGCCCTTTGATCACATTAGTTCATAAGTTATTATATAAAGAGAAGCATAACATATGCCTGTTATTGAACATTTTAATGATGGAGGGAGACAGAATTATGTTCAGTCAGCTGATCGACAGGGAACCTGAGTGCAACCACGTCCACCCCCATCCCTCCTGGTCAGATATGGATGGCCTATCCTGAGAATAGGCCAACAGTTTTAGAAGTTTGGATAACCCCTTTAACCTAGATTGGTAAGCAAAAGGTTTCTTGGAATATGCATCATCCTATTCTTCTGGAATCTCAATGCAGCATGGGAGTTGACAGTAGTTGGCAATTGTTTTAGCTTAAAAGGATTTTATATATTGAGCTTTAAGTAGTGCAAATGTATTGTATATACTGCATTCCTTATAGAAAAATAATGGAATACAGTCATGCTATGATTGAGTGATAACCGCCATACAATGAGTAATACTGATGCTACAATTGAAAAATAACCTAAAAATAAATTACAGGGCATTACCATGAGACAGACTGGACAAAGGAATACTATAATAGTCTGACAAGATCTGATCAGTCAAAGACAAGTCAATGACTTACTGTTATTAAAGGGGCTGCAGGGCTAACCTGAGCACTGTGCCCCTTTGACTGTCTTTGTTGCCTATTGGCTGATCTTGGCAACGGACGACAGACGCATGGACTTCTGTAGACATCTATGCCTTCATCCTCAGCTGCTGAGGGGCACAGCACTCACCCGAAGGCTGTTCATCTGGGTTATCAGCGGGGGTCCAAGCACCCAGACCTCTACTGATCAAATGTTTTGACGTGTGAAAAATTTTAAGAAGTGCAATTACCCTTTACATCTTCCAAAAACAAGGCCTGTATTCTGCTGACAATACAGAATAGCCCTGACTTTCCTGCTGCTCCTCTCTAATGTACTTACAGGATTGGCTGTATAGACAAGGCTGCACGTGGCAACCATAGTTCGACCCATTTGAAGATCATTCTATTTGTATTCAGTTTAACCAATTCTTGTTCAAGTCTGCCCAGTTTCTGACGTCAAACAGTAGATTTACTTGTAACGTAAAGAGTAAAACCACGCCAATTTGTGATACATCAGCGCACTGCGTTTGGGCTTTCAGTATAATGGCTGAGATGTAGCCACTATTTGAGGCATTAACATAAATCAGCTGAATCACATTTTAATAGTTGATCATCTTTCATTATGTTACTGTTTTATTTCTCTTTCCCTGATTTGTTGGAAAGTATATTGTATCTGACTTTTCTCATATCACACACAGATTATGTGCTCTACCTGATATTTAAGCATGCTTTCCTCACTTTATCTCTATCTCTTCATATTTTAGGAAAAGTCTGTTTAATACCAGCAACACTAATTCATCTTAACTAATGCTATCCAAATAATGGAATGCAAAATATCTTGATTTTGCTCTTAAAAATACTGTATAAGAGCAACCCACAGGCCTGGATAAGCAAAGATGGCCACACCGGCTTCTCTGACTACCTGATGCACACTGTGCACTAGTATACACTATTGGGGTGAATGCACACAACCAGATTGAATAGCAGAATGCGGGGCGGGCGGCGGTGTCCGGATTCCGCAGCCAACACCGTACATAGCATGCAATGCAAAAGTAATTCTTCACGCACAAGAGCGGAAACAAATTGCGATTTCCGCTCGGGATGAAAAATCGCAGCATGCTCCATTTTTCTGTGGATTTCGCACAGACAGCTTTTATTGAAATCAATGGGAGCCTTCCGACCCGCGTCTGATTGCGGACAAGCCGCAGATCCCGTGGAAAAAACAAACTGTACTGCACATGTCCAACGGCGAGCTGTACGGACCATCCGCAGTACAGAAAGAAGAAAATGAAAGCAAGTACGCACAAACACCGCTGCTGCCAGGGACGGATTTCGCTGCAGGAGTTCACATACAGAATCCAACCCTCCCGTGTGCATGGCGCCTTAATTTAAGACATTACATCTGCTTTTATTAACCAGCGCTGCCAATGTGAGTAGCACTGGCCATTCAGAGCAGCATGTAGTGTCTTAGACTACGGATGCACGCTAATGTTCAGTGTACATCTGGTAGTCAAAGAAGTGGTGCAGCCATCTTAGTATGTCCTGGCCCTAATAGTCGCTTTAAAGGGATATTCAGGGAATTTTACTATTGATGAGCTATCCTCAGGATAGTTCATTGGCGCAAGTCTGCCACTCGGGAGCCCCGACCATCAGCTGGTCATCCAGCCCACTGTCAGTGCAGCAGGCCAGATGTCCTCATCTTTGGTCAGGGCCGGAAGTGTAATAGATGGCATCACTTCCATTGATTACAATGCTTGCTGTTACAGTTCTGGCCCTGACCACCGATAATTACGTCCGGCCCGCAGCACTGACAGGTTTTTTTTCTTCTCTCTTTTATATAATTAGGTACTAACACTCCTTTGTACAACTGTTTCATTACCACTAGGATAAAATTTTCCATAAGCTTGAAGTCAAGCAATTGAAACGTTCTTTCACTTCTTCAAATGTTCAGAATTTTGGCCTCAAGGAGAAGTAAATATGTGACATTTAAGTAGTCTTGACCTCTTGTCGGAATGTACTTATATCGGCTTTTGAGCTCCTCTGTTGAAAAAAAGCCTTTTGCTCACATTAGTTCAGAAGTTGTTACATAAAGATAAGCCACAAGGTAAGGCTGCTTTCACATCTGCATCGGGGTTTCGTTTTCCTGCTCCGAACCGAACAGCGCCAATCGGACCCCATTGACTACAATGGGGTCTGTTCAGTTTATACTTATCTGCCTGAGATTTCACCAGAGGAAAAATCGTTGCATGCAGCGCTATTTCTTCCGGTATTTTGGGCTGGATCTGCGACGGAACCTCCGGATGTCACAGATGTGAACCCGGCCTAAATATGTAACTTTTGATATCAAAGACAATTCATAGACTTACTGTCAGTATCTACTTTAATCGTTTTTTTTCTTTTTAGCCATCATAAAGGTCTGTTTCAACTTTTTATTTTGTTTTACGTTTTATTACTCGCCTTTTGCAGCAATCCATACTTCTCTCGCCACACATCTTTCCACCTGTATGACCGTGCACAGTCCGATGTTTTAAATTTTAGAGTAACCCATGTTTATAGCACAGTTGCGCTAGGAATTCCACTTTCCTGCTCTGCTTGGGAGGGTCCACTCGCTTCCCATCCAGCCAGTTTGGGCATAGAAGAAAAAATGCATAAGGGTTTTCTTCCGGTATTTACAGGACCAGAGGTTTAAATGCAGATGTGAAGCACAGACAGGGTTCCCAAAGTAGTGACCATTTAAGAACCCCTCAACCTATCTCAATGATAGCAATAAGCACATGTGAAGGAGTCTTTATGTAATCAGGACTTGTGTGTAATTTAAGTGAGTTTCTTGATTTTCTAAATATCTTGCAGGCTTATGTGTCATCTTTGTATACGATATTGTCTTAAGAAATACCCCTACCTGCTATGAAGTTAAAATATACACATACTTGCATATAAATAGTAATTTTTGCCCTGTTTAGTAAAAAATAAAAAAGTAGCTATCAATGAATCTGCTCTGAAGGTAAAGCTATTTGTTTTGTTGCAGAATTTGAACTAATATTTGACTTTTTGTCATGTTTTAGATGTCACAGAGCATGTCATCAGTTGCTTCAAGGCATTCTGAGAAAATAGCAATTCGAGAGTAAGTTTTTTTTTTTTCTTGCATAAAAGTTTTAAAAAGTGTGCTCTGATATATTTTTGTATGTGTTTGTTACATTTTAATTCCTTCTTCTAGAGCTTGTTTACCTCTTACCTTTAACTTGGTGCATAAAATATCATTAACTGAGTACATCTAAGGAAATTCATGCCTGTTGTTCAGTGGGTACTGTAATTGTGCATAGTTATTCCTTGTCAGGCTTTGCAAATACTCCGTCTGCTGAGATTCTTCTCCAGTGCAATCGCAGTTATTAAAGACAGAGAAATAGGCCTGGATAAATGTTTCGTGTGATGGGAGATTTCAGCTCCCAATCCTACAGAATTGTTAACGCAGCCCTGAGCTGAAATCAGGAGCAATTGAAGATGTTAGATATTTCCTAAATGACTGAACTTATGCTATACAAGACATTGCTAACAAATATTGTTATGCTTATTGTTTTCTAACTCTTCTTTTTGATAATTGCCAAGATGAGTTTTCTTTCTGGCTTAGAACATTGTTTCTCATCTCCAGTCCTCTTGTAGACCCCAAAAAGTCATGATTTGAGAATACTGAGGGCAATTTCTGATAGTAATTACATCACCGAGGCAATACTAATCAATTGCTGAGAACATGACCTTTTGGGGGTACCCTGAGGACTCGAGTTGAAAAGTCCTGTCTTAGAGTATGTCTTAACTTATTAAACCGTATCTGACTTGAACAGTTTCCTCACGGCAAAGCAAAACCTTCACGTTCACAAGTTATTGTACCGTGTTTTATATTCCCAGATATTTCCTATCATTTAGATTGGTATTTTATGGAAGTATGTGATAAACTCTGCCATATGTTTTGATGAAGAACTTTGTAGATAACAGTTCAACTTGGTTTGTTTTTCCCATAGAAAACTGAATATCAGCTAGTACACGTACAATTTTTGGTCAACTAACAGGCATGACATAGAATCTAACACCTTTTTTAAAATGGGTTTTTAAACTAAGTATAGATACGTTTAGCTTGGAAACCTCACTAAAGTCAGGTGACCTTTGGGGACCATTTTACAGATTTTATATGATCTACATATAAAGTTGAGTTTTATCCTACATTGTGCTGGATCATCTCTTTGCCACTGTATCTCTTAAGAAGTTGAGTATTTTTGTATATACATTGCATTACTCCTCTATTGCTGACTTACAATGTGTAGAATAGTCCAGAATTGCATTCACAGTTCTTTTGGTTACTATACTTTATTCAAGATTTAAAGACTTTTCACAAGGGAAACTCGTGGTGCGCAGATGCTGGGATTGCTGAGCCTCTCAGGGTTCAGAGATTTATCCCCTATCCTCCGGATAGAGGATAAGTATCATTAGTGGGAAAATCCTTTTAATTCTTTATATGCAAAACTCGGCAAATAAGTTATATTAATTTGATATATCACCATTACCAAAATAACCCCAAATGATATTAAAAAAATAAAATTTTTCTGTAGTAAAAAAATGAATGGCAAATTAATATGTATTCCAAAATGGGACCTAAAAATGAGGCCTCATGAAGCTAATAGATTGAGCAGTTAAAACAAGTCTATAAAAATGCAAAGAAGCAAAGCAAAGATCCCAAATGTCTTCATAAGAAATCACGTACCATTAATCTTTACTTTGCGAATAACATCAGGTTCTCCCGGTTTCCTTTTTTCTCATAGGTTTCTTCAGTAGGATTCTTAGCGGGGACAGGCTGCTCTTTGTTGAGATAGCTGGTACATTAGCCATATGACAGCATAGCATTAAAAAGAACTATATACAGTTATGTCTTAAGTCTCTGCTCTACAAATAAGTCATTAAACTGCATACAGGAACTGACGCTTTTATTAGGAGACGTATACAGAATTTACAGTCGGGACCAAGACACAAATCTTAAAATATGTGCGCATGAGGGATATTTAGGGGCCTTGTCTTAAAATTTAATCTTGTTTGCATGTTAGAAAAACCACAACCTTAAATTTAGATCTTTACAATTGTGGTTTCACTTGCTAACCTTCACACTATAGTAAGTCTGTAAATTTACAATATACACACCGTAACCCCTTAAGGCTCAAATGCGGTAAATATATGGCGCTTGGTTCTGGGCTTTAATCTCGGCTAATAACAGAAGTACGGCACAGAATTAAAGTTGCTACATTCAAGCAGGAGCAGGTCGGGTGTTCAGCTGTCAGACATAGCCGACGACCTGTGGGAGAAGGGAGAAGCGTTTTATAACTGCTTCTCCCTTTCCCCTCTCTAGGCTACATAGCGCTCAGCGAGCACTATGTACTAAAGTGAGAAAATGGACATGTTACTTCCTGTATTCAACCCGACGATCATGAGACTGTCAGTTGTCCCCTGTCACAGCACATCTACATGGTCCCAGCAGACCCTGATCAGCTCTGCCAATGACTATTGTCACTACAAGGGGATGTGTTCCCCTGTAAGTGTGAAATTTAGAAAAAAAAGACAGTTGATCCGCAAAGGTCTCATATTATGTCATGGGGAATATAGATGGTAAAAAAAAATAGTTACAAAAGGAAGTTTAAAAAAATTACAGAACAAAGTAAAAAAAATACATATATTAAAAAAAAAGACCCACCGCTGACGCCAACCAAAACCGTTGCTATATGCGCAAAAATGAAGCCATGCCTGTGCTTTATTTTAGTGTAAATATACTTTTTAAAAAAATAAGGAAATAATAAAGCACTATAAGTTTAAAAGAAAAACATTTTTTTTAGCTTTTTGAAAAACAACTTTAGAAAAATAACCATGTATGTCATTGGGAAAAAATGTAGTAAAACCACCACATGGGTAAAATCCCTAAAAAGTGTCTGGTCCTTAAGGGGTTAAAAATTTAGTGTTTTTTGCAATTCATTTGGTAAATGCAAAATAGAAACACTTATTATGTGAGATTCACATAAGAAACAAAAATGAAGATACACGATTTGCAAAAGAATTACGAATGCAAAAAAAAAGTTTTTTTAACAGCAGTAGTACTTGTGCTCAACTTCTAATTTAAGTCACAGAATTAGTGAAGAAGTTCAAATCTCCTTTGATTCCCAGCTATAACTTCCAATCCATCCTGGTGGATCTTTGCTTAAAGAGGCTCTGTCAGCTACTTTAAGACTTATAAGCTAAGCTTTATGGCTTAAAGCGGCTGACACGCTGAGTCCAGGGATGTAAGTTCTATACTAACTTCCCTGCGTGTCAGCGCTGCAGTGCATTGGGAGGCGTGCTAAGTGTCCTACCCATTCTAAGCTTAGAATGGGAGGACTACTTAGCACACACTGCTCAGTGCATAGAAGAAGCTGGTCGGAGCGCAAACATTGGGGATCAGCGGGGAAGACAAGTACAAAACTTATATCCCCAGACTCGGTGGATAAGCTACTTTTAGCCCATAAACTTAGTGTATAGGGCTCAAAGTCACTGACAGATTGCATGTAAGGTATATCCAGAATGCTACTCATTTTAATGCCTCCACTGTTCATTTGGCTCAAGCTTTATTGCACGAAGTCTTCTTTTTATTGTTTTATTTAAGAATCTCCTCAAGGGTCTTATAGTTATACTCACAAACAAGCACTTCAAAATGGCATATAAAGAATACTGAAAGTGCACATGGTAAACAGCCCAACTCAGGTTTTGCCTGCAACTGGCTTCTTTTGGGGAATACTTCTGCATTCCATGGAACAATATTTATGTACAGTTTTAACGCAATCCAATGCAACAATTAAAATACAATAAAAGAAAACTTGTATAAGCATATGCATACAAATGTATACGCTTCCAGAATTACTAAGTAAAGAAATACACTCACAGGTTTTACGTTACATCATTTCAACAATCTAAACAGTCCCATTGGGAAATAGGTGTGTGATATATATATATATATATATATATAGTGGTAACCTGGAGATCTCCATTCTCTCCTGTAAGATGCTTGGCACCACTCTCAGACGCTGGACGACTAGATTGCTTCAAACTCTGTCTTCTGCCAGCTTTATTGCACACAGCTAACTTATCACAGTATCAACACACAGAACACATAACTTCAGGGTTCACAACCCGCAGTGTCCTTGTCACTACCCACCCAGATCATCTAGGGGGCAGCCTACCCTGTCAGACTCATGACTCTGGGTTTACAACCCGCAGTGTTCTTGTCACTTTACCTAGCAAAGGCGTCTAGGGAGCGTCCTCCCCTGTCAGATTTGTAACAGACAACAGTCTGATCTGTGCCAGATCTCAGGCTTTGCAGCTCCTGAAGGTGCCTCCGCAGCCTCTTCCTATGGCTTTCAGCCAGTAACTCAATGTGTCTGGAGGTTTTAACTTCTTCAGACACATCCATACAGTTGTCCCTGCTGATTAGCACACATTATGCCTGATTACTTGCTACTATATAAATATGAAACCGGACGATAAAATACATCAATATATATAGTTATAAGTGCAATTTTACTGTAGTGTTCCTTATATACACATACCTACTGTACGACGCTTCAGAAATCTGGATGACTAGAATGGTGTTCACATTCAATACCACAATAACCTGTTTAACCTGAGAAGACCAAAGGCTCACACTTAGACAATGGAACAACTTGTCCGAGTGCTACTTTTTGCCGATAACGCTGTACTTGTGTCCCAATCAGAGGCAGCACTCCAACGTATGAGAGTCTGCTTTGCAGAAGCTGCCATCCTCGTTGGGCTGGAGATTAGTTTGTAGAAAGCAGAAGTTCTCCATCAGCCCACACCTCATGAAGTCTACAGTCCTCCCTGTATCACTGTTGGCAAGTCAGAACTGAAGGCTGCCCAGAAGATCAGCTACCTGGGGTGTATTATTTCCTCAGATGCCAAGATTGATAAAGAGATTGATAACAGACTGGCGAAGGCAAGCGGTGCATTTGGCAGACTATACAGAAGAATATGGGGAAACACTTGAAGAAAAGCACACAGATTAGTATATATAGAGCTGTTGTACAACACTTTTATATGGCTCAGATTCATGGGTTATCTATCGTCACCCTCTACTACTCCTCGAGCGCTTCCATCAGTGCTGTCTCCGCACCATTCCTGACATTCATTTGTACGTCTTCACAACCAATATTGAAGTCCTCAAGCAGGCAGAAACTGCCAGTATCGAAGCCATCAACCATACTGGACAGGATGTATGAACAGATAAGAAGGATTGCATAGCAACATAGAATCCTTCGGATGATCTTTTCAGTGTGACCGCTGTCACACTGGATTTAAAGCGCTCTTCCAAACTCAACTTCAATAGCATCTTTCCTAGCTATTTGCGAAAATGCAAAACACACTGTATGTTTGGGGACTTTTGCCCCACTCTGTAGACATAATCCCCTTGAAGAGTTTCAGGTCACATGACCAATATTTGCCAATTGAATTCTACAAACCTAAACAGCACATGGTACAACTGAGTTTTGTTCATAAAACCCATTAACCCCTTAGTGGCCAAGCTTTTTTTTGTTTTTCCATATCCCACCCCCACCCCCTCCTTTTATAAAATCGTAACTCCTTTATTTATCCATCCACGTAGCTGTATGAGGTCTTGTTTTTTGTGGCATAAGTTGTATTTTTCAATGGTAATATTTAATGTACCAAATGTACTGAAAAACGTAAAAGAAAAGGCCTAAACCTTATCAAATGTATTAATATGTTTTTTACCCGGCCCACTAAGGGCTCAGTCACACGGATGTATGTGTCCTCATATTTTGCGCAGATTTTTCACTTGTGTAAAATATGCAGTACACAGCAAATACACGTGTATATGCGTATTTGCTGCATATATTTAATAGCCATAGCCTATATTGGTGCGTATTACGACACACTGCACTTTTTTTCACGCATGTGAAATACACAGTACATAGCAACTACATATGTACATACGTGTTTGCTGCATATGTTAAATCTCCATATCCTATTTTGGTGCATATTACGCACCAAAATAGGACATACCATGTTTTTCTTTTCACGCATGTAACAAAAACGCAGGTATGTGTGGCCCAATAGAAAACAATGGGCATTTACCACCACGTATTACATGCGTGTGTTATACATACATAATATGTGTGCGACATACATCCATGTGAAAAGTAGATACACAGCAGCAAAGGAAGGCAAACATTGTCCTCTGGTGCTCTAATAACCTTCTTTAGGCGAGAAGGGAAATGCAAAATTCAGAACCTGTCAGGATCAAGACCCACATCACATCCAGCAAAAATACATATTCCTGGCAACATAAGATGTATTAAAAAGTTACTCTTTATTCCTCCATAATAAAATAGCTGGCGACGTTTCGACCTATGTAAACAGGTCTTTATAAGCTTGTTTTTTGATACATGTTTTTGATGCATCCATGTGAATGAACCCTTAGCCTTAGTGTCTTCCTTTATAGGGTGATATTGGGACATAGTCATCTAAAGCCTGTTTTTATACTAAATAATATAAGAAGCAGCTGCAAATACATTTACTAACATAAGTGAAAGTTCTCATTAGTGCCCGGTGTGTCCATGATTTATGAAGGTTTTTCAGCAGCCAACATACTATTTACCAAGAAATGTGCAAATGGGCATTGCTTTCAAGCTCTTGGACCTATGCTATTAGCAAGAATAGGAGCCCCAAGACAGCCGATCACTATAAAGGCAAATAGAAGTCCTAGAAACAGAAAATATATGTAATAACAGCAATACTATTTATTTTTCCTTCTAAAAGCATTTTTTTTTTTTTAGGGAAATTGAACACAGTATCGCTGTCCTCTGCTGTGAACCGTCCTGTTCTGTAGCTTATCCCCTTTAGGCTATGTACTTTGCACTTTTCTTCTGGCCTTCAGGTCACATGACCAGCACTCTGATCTGTGTCCTGCAGTTAAAGGGGTTGTCTCGTGAAAGCAAGTGGGGTTCAGCACTTCTGTATGGCCATATTATTGCACTTTGTAATATACATCGTGTATTAAATATGAGCTACACAGAAGTTATTCACTTACCTTTCCTGCGCTGGCGTCCCCGTCTCCATGGCTCGATCTAACTTCAGCGTCTAATCGCCCGATTAGACGCGCTTGCGCAGAAGGATCTTCTGCCTTCGGGTCTGCTCGGCAGCAGCGGCGTTCTGGCTCCGCCCCCTTCTACGTGTCATCGCGTAGCTCCGCCCCACCATGTGTGCTGATTCCAGCCTCCTGATTGGCTGGAATCGGCACACGTTACGGGGCGGAGCTACGCGATGACGTGTAGAAGGGGGCGGAGCCAGAACGCCGCTGCTGCCGAGCCGAAGGCAGAAGACCCTTCTGCGCAAGCGCGTCTAATCGGGCGATTAGACGCTGAAGTTAGACGGAGCCATGGAGACGGGGATGCCAGCGCAGGAAAGGTAAGTGAATAACTTCTGTATGGCTCATATTTAATGCACGATGTATATTACAAAGTGCATTAATATGGCCATACAGAAGTGCTTAACCCCACTTGCTTTCGCGAGACAACCCCTTTAATGGGTCAGATTTATGTCAGCTACCATAAAGAAAAACAGTCTTTTTTTTACTCACAGCAACCAATCACTGTGCAGTTTTCATTTTGAAGAGCACAATACAAAATGAAAGCTGTGCTGTGATTAATTTCTATGGGCAAGAAAGACAGGTTTCCTTACGACAATTGACCTAAAGCTGCTCCATTAACTGAAGGACAAAAAATATGGTCATGTGACCTGGAGGCCTTACGAAAAGTGCAAAGTATGTAGCTTGGAGGGGATGAGCCGCAAAATTGTATTCTTCGTAGCAGAGGTCAGTAATGCTGTCTGTATCCCCTGTGGAAAAAAACCCTAGGTGTGGAGAATGCATCTCTAGATCAGAATAGGGGGCTTAGTCTAATGTTAGGCTGAATGATAAGCCTGACAGGACTGGGTGGTGTGGCATGAGGCTTTGCTACATCTCCGTCCAGCTGTTTCATTGAATTCCTGGACAACCACTCTAACAAAGTTTTTCTTGGGTGTGCCTACCCCTTCACCAAACCCTTTCACCATTCGTTACCTTTAGGTGTGCCCCATGACCTTATTAAAGTCCCCACAATTTGTTGAGTTGACCACTACGGATGTTGCCTATCACGGTTTACATTCTGATGACATGAATGTAGTTTTGCCAATCCAAAAGTGTTCTAAAGCAGAATCTTCAGAGATATTCATTGTGAGGCATTAATCTGTAGTTATACTAGTACTCTGCCTCTTACTGGGAGTTATTCAGTTTCCATAACACCTGTCCATATGTCCAATATGATTATAGTAGGAGGAGGGGGTCTTCTGTTCCAAACTTGGTTTTTCTTGTGATATCACCTAATCAGCAGTAGTCTCAGCAGCAACGTTTTCAGTTACCTGCTCATTTGAAGGACCATTACATCCTAACTTAACAGACCCTAATCAAACTATTATCAAGAACTCTTAATTATTTTTTTTTTGGCCTGTAATTATCCTGATCCCTGAGCCTCTAAAGTTGGACTTACTCTGGGTTCCCTCTGCCTGCCGATTTATGTGCATGGCTACTCATTGGTTATGAATTGTGGTTAATGGTCATCTGTTAATGCCCACTGTGAACATGTCAACAAATTGGACCAGTGGTTCTTCAACTGGAATGTGACCCCTAATTGTAAGCAGGCACAATCTGGAAGGCAGCTTTAGCTGAATTTTTTGGGGGGGCTGCAAAGCTGTTGGTTCAGGAGACAAATTGATCTGACTTTCAAACATTTTGGCATAAACTGCAACCAGTGGTGAAGTCCAGTCCATGTTCTGGCTGGTGAGGCCTCAGTAAAAGACTGAGACCATGAACTAGACTACTGTTAAATAATACGATTTGCTAGAAAGAAACTGAAAACTAGTTCCAAAAAGATGATTCAGTGGCCTCACAAATAGCACTATTACATTTATACTTAAGACATTACCTTTCTTGTGTTTATATCTTAACAGATTCCAGGTTGGGGATTTGGTACTCATTATCTTGGATGAACGTCATGACAATTATGTGTTATTTACAGTCAGCCCAACGCTGTATTTCTTGCATTCAGAATCCCTTTCGGCATTAGATCTTAAGCCAGGTGAGTGCGGTAAGTGTCACCCATCAGTATTTCATTGTCATTCAAACCATTTATATGTTGCCTTTCTATCTCATGGAAATATGCACTGTGCCTGGATGTTGCACAATATTTGTAACATTATGCTCTTAAATCTTGGAGATGATGTGTCTTATCTGCCTTTTCCTCAAGCAAGCATTTCCTCTGATTTATCATTTGAGTTATATATTATACGTTCTAAAGCATCATGGTACTTTACCGGCCAAAAATGGAACATCTGGAATACAAACACTGTTTGCTTCCATTCCATCGCTGTAATGTGAGGTTTAAATTCTCTCATAATTGGTAAAATGGTACTTTAATATACAATACCTGGACATATCTTGTACTAGTTTCTGTTCAAGTTCACATATGCTTCCAACATGTGTAGTTATATGTCAGGAGTGGTTTATGTATGTTCACAGAATGCTGCTATGTTGAATAGTGTATTTAAAGCCCCCCTTTACACAAGCGTATTATGATGCCCACTAAAAACGCTGCACTAAGCCTCCATTCATTTCAATGTGGCTTCTCAGACGGCGCTTCAACGCACGCTAAAATGAACGCTGTGTGTTCTATTTTTGGGGTGTTCAGTGCATTTTTGACACCCTGCATCGCCCATTGAAGTAAATGGGATGCGTTAAAAACGCAATTAAAAATGATGTGTACAGCGTTTTCAACGCTGCTTACTGTGCGAGCGGGGAGGTGGGGGGGGGGGGGGGAAATATGCAGGCAAAAGCTCACAAAAATGCTGTAAAACATCTGTGTGAGAGTGGCCTTAAGGTATGATGCTGATGTATGCCAAAAGAGCACTATTGGCATATGTCGGCGCAGTAGCATCCAGTGAGAATTTACCAGTATATACATCTAATCTACCCTACCAAAGCAGTGTGAGTAGAACTTTAGGCTGCCTTCACATGGGCATCAAAATCGCACAAGATTTGTGCATTGCGAGAGGCACAAATATGAACCCCATTCTTTTAAATGGTGTCATTCCTATGAGCAATATTTTCCTGCAAGGTACCGCGATACTATGCTGCATGCATCGCAGCGCCCATTGTTTTCAATGGGAGAAACTTTTGACAAATCTCATCCACATGGCTGGCTCCCAGGATTAACGGCCGCAGGCTGATTTGCCGCAGGGAAATTCTACGCCAAACCCGTCCTGCGTGAACCCAGCCTTACTGTGCCTTCACACTTACAAGAAAATTTTTGGAGCGATGCGAGAGTGAGTGAAAACGCAGGATTATGAAACCAATGATTTTCAATAGTTTCCTTTACATTTGCAATGTTTTCAATCATGCGATGTTGCGACAGAAAAAAATTTGCAGCATGTCCTTTCTTTCTGCATTTTGTGTTGTTTTTTTTTATCTCCTATGTTTCCTTATGAAGCCTCCTTCTTATCGAATCGCAAAACACAAACTAGTGATTTCCGTGCGATACGTTTTTAACATTAGAAAGTCCTATTGACTTTCGTGTTAAAAAAAATCACGGCAAAATCGCGTGAAAAAAAGTGTGAAAAATCGAAAGTGGCAGTGATATTTTTTAGTGAGAAAAAGCGCTGACGCTTAAAAATCGCGGGAAAAAAGTCACGATTTTGCGTCTATTTTCTTGCAGCGATATCGCGATCGCCAGCATGAGGTAGCCCTTGCAATGAGATCACAGGCTGCAGGTCTGTTAACATAGCAGCCTGGGGCCTTGTGACCGTGCCTAGACCTGCCATGGATGGCTTTCAATTAAGCTGTGCCTTTGGCAGGGCTTAATAGGATGCCTGTGAAAGTACGACGCGCTGTATATTGTACTGTACAGGCTAATTCTTTGTCTGTTCTTCTAAGAATGTACAACTGTGGGACAGCCTACATATCTGCGCCCCCTCTCCAAAGCTGTTAAGTTCACACATTTGTATTATACAGTGATCTGTGAGAAATCCTTCCCACTTCTCCCAAAAATAGACACAATTGAATCCTGTAATTAGTAATGAAAAGCAGTGAACAATGGAAAGCCTTGTTTTCATGCTGACAGCTCTTTATGTTTTAAATTGCTCAGCTTACTTTTCTCATCTGGTTTTGGTCATAAACTGGAATTATCCAGAATATTTTCAGTTAAAATGGTTTTATCTCACAAAACCGAAATGTTGCTGACACATAAAAAAGATGGTGTGATCTGTTGTTAATATGCAGAAGTCGCTGACCTTTTGAAGTCATTGCTGATTAGGAGTTGAGTAAACTTAAAGTAGTGTACTATCAAAGATATCACATACTGCCATATTTGCGTAGTCTATATCAGTGTTCCCAAACCTGTGGTTCTCCAGCTGTTGGAAAACTACAACTCCTATCATGCGTTTAGAGTCACAGGCTGCAGGGTTTGCTGGGACTTGTAGTCTTTTTCAGCATCTGGAAAGCCACGGGTTGGGGAACACTTGTCTATATAATATTATTTAAGGATGCGTTCACACAGATTTTACCCCTCCAATTTGAATTCAGTTAAAAGGGTGAAATGTGCTGCAGATCTGCACCAAAATCTATAACAAAATCCACAGCAAATCAGTGACGTATGAATGCACCCTAAAGTGGTTTTCCTGCTCTAAAGGTCTGATGACCTCTTCTCTGGATAAGTCATCAGTAGCTGATCTGTGGGAATCTTCCGCTCCGAGGCCTTAATCAGTATCCAAGAAAGAAGGTGGAACCATACTGCAGACTTGGAATGCACTTAAAGGGGTTGTCCCGTGGCAGCAAGTGGGTCTATACACTTCTGTATGGCCATATTAATGCACTTTGTAATGTACATTGTGCATTAATTATGAGCCATACAGAAGTTATCAAAAGTTATTCACTTACCTGCTCCGTTGCTAGCGTCCTCGTCTCCATGGTTGCCGTCTAATTTTCGCCGTCTAATGGCCAAATTAGACGCGCTTGCGCAGTCCGGGTCTTCTTATCTTCTCAATGGGGCTCCGTGTAGCTCCGCCCCGTCACGTGCCGATTCCAGCCAATCAGGAGGCTGGAATCGGCAATGGACCGCACAGAAGCCCTGCGGTCCACGGAGGGAGAAGATGCCGGCGGCCATCTTCACCGGGTAAGTAAGAAGTCACCGGAGCGCGGGGATTCAGGTAAGCGCTGTCCGGTGTTCTTTTTTAACCCCTGCATCGGGGTTGTCTCGCACCGAACGTGGGGGGGGGGGGGGGTGTTGAAAAAAAACAAAAACCGTTTCGGCGCGGGACAACCCCTTTAAGGGTTTTTTCTAGGCAGCCCCCACTATCAGTGCTAGGATACACTGGGGTCGAAGCAGAAGCCCTGTATTAGTGGTGTTCGTAAATGCAGGCGCAGCTTTCATTGAAATCAATGAGATTTCAATCCATTCGTTTTACAGGCCTTGTGTGGCACAGTGTGTTAAGGCAGCAGAATGCAGTCTTAAGCTCTCACTCACGACCTGAAGGTTGCGGGTTCAATCCGGTAGCCAGCTCAAGGTTGACTCAGCCTTCTGAAGTCAGTAAAATGAGTACCCAACTTGCTGGGGGAATAATAAACAAATTGCCTGAAAGCGCTGTGGAATAAGTTGGCGCTATACAAATAACAAATCCCTTCAAAATTTGAGACAAGTGTATTAATATTTCAGACATTCTGTACTTCAAGCTGCAAGGAATGGTGAAAGAGAACAAAATATGGACTGGTCCAATAAAAAGAGGCGTATCATACAAATTAATATAGAAAGACACACATAGTGTATAACCATACAAGATATAATATCCAGAGAGAGAGGGAATTTGAGAAAATTGTAATTGGAAGTTTCATACAGCAGTAGTTATCTTTAGTCACAGGATCCTGTGGCAGGTGACGTCACCATCTAGCTTTAGCCTTATTCTGAAACTTGGTCATCAGTGGGGCTCCTCACCTGGCTTGGCAGTACTGATAGGTCTCCCTTTATTATTGTATAGGGAGTGACCTGAATCTGGCTGAGCCAAGCATAAAGAGACCGGCAAGGAGCCACTCCGATGACTCTTCTCCCAGTTCTCTGCTCCTTTCCGAGAAACACTGTAAGACCTAGCTCTCTGTAGTGTGGGTGCCTGCTCGTAGTTCTGCCAGTATAACTCTCCCTTAATAACACAGTAAGCTCCACATCTCCCTTTAGCTGCACCTGTAGACATCCAGCAGAGTATCCTCAAAATGTCTAGCTCTGTATCAAAAAAACACTATTAAGATTGCAATGAAAACGTGAACTCTGGATTTTCTCCACTTTTGATTCGCCAGTACTAAAAAAAATTGTAATCTTCTCCCTCCATTATAATACAGGTTTCCTTCTAGCAGAGAAGTATTTTTACTCTCGTTCTTGTCCCCATCCTATAGACATATAATTAGTTCTGCATTGCAGTACATCAAGCACCAGGATCCTGCACAGTGTAGCATTGATGAGGCTGTTGCTGAAAAAACATATGACTTGTTGATATCCCAGTGACATAGTATTAGCTGCCGCTGGGTTTTTGCCACTTCTCAAGCATTTTAACTGTCCAGACAGGAGATTGAGGCTAATATTTAGAATATTATCTCATGTATTTATGGTTGGACATTAACCTGCAGAGTTTGTTTAAGCTAGAGTAAAATAAATAACATAAAGCAGCAGGACTAAGTCAGGCAACGGGTAGACTAACCTTAAAGGGTAGCAGGTTTTTATTTAGATTGATTTTATTTGAAAATGTTTTACCTAATTATCCTTCAAAAACATCTGCGACGTCTTAAGTCATGGTGAAATGATGGAGTCCTCTGAGGCCGAACTTATAACTGTAAGGAAATGTTACCACTGTTAAAATGTAAAGTTCATATATTGCTGCCTTTTTAAAAGTTGCAATGTACAGCACACAGCATATACATTTTATTACGTTTGCACAACAAAAAACACTTTGAACGCGAGGACAGGAAAACTATTTTTTTAAAGACCTATGACATTTTTATTTTCTATCGACAGAGCTGTAGAACACCTAAAAAGGGGCAATTTAAAGTTTCCATTGATAGAGTTTTGATGTACTTGAAGCGGTTGTCCGAGTTGTAATATTTCCACATGCACTGACAAACCTGCATGTACCCACCTCTCCCTGCTCCTGCTGTGTCTTGTGCTGATTGGCTGCAGTACCAGTGACGTCGCATAAACTGAGCTAGACTGCAGCCTGTAAACACACACAGGGATGGAAGACCAAGCGGTGGTCCGGGACATAGCTGTAGCAGTAAGAGGTGATTTTCGAGTACTTCAGTACTCGGGTGAAAAGATTCGGGGGGGCGGGGGGAGGCGTGGCGGCGCGGGGGGTAGCAGGGGGGATCCCTCTCCCCCCCCCCCCACTCCCCGCTGCAACCCCCCACTTACCCACGGCGCCCCCCGAATCTTTTCGCCCGAGTACGGAAGTACTCGAAAATCGCGGTACTCGGGCGAAAAAGGGGCGTGGCCGAGTACGCTCACTCATCTCTAATAAATAACTTGATCATTTTATAGTTTTTATAGGTCATTTTGAATGCATTTTAAGGTCATTATGAATGCAGCAATAACAATAGTGTGTATTTTCTTTTTTTTACCATAAAAAGTGCCTATTATAGGAAATGTGAGATTTTTTTTGTATAAATAGATTTTTCTTTATTAGAATTTCTTGAAACTTTAAAAAAAAATTTTAGTCCCACAAGGGGGCTTAAAAATGCAATCTTAAGATCACTTGTCATCGTCAGGATTGATTACAGCATTTTAAGTGGTTAAGTTGCTGGTCTCTGAAGTTTCTCTGATTATGGCCTGCCATTAGGGCTAGAATTCAGCTACACGTAGACAGCCAAGCATTACTCCTCCCGCCACAGGACTCCTGCAACACCGTAAAGAGGCACATATGCAGTTTTATAGCCCATTGGTGATCCCTATGTAAAAAGCACATCTGGGCCATCACTAACAGTTTGGCGTGCACGTTGGTGATTACATTTGCACTTATGTGTCCTTTCCTTTCTAGATAGATTAAAAATGTTTAGAAGCCTTTCAGTTACAGATTTAAATTGCATACAACATGTTGCTTTGTTGTTAGATCACCAATTAACTATATTACTGTTTAAAATGTAATGCTAACTATGCCCTGTATATACTTGTTTTATGTAGCTTCTGGTTCCTCTAGAAGACCCTGGGTACTTGGTAAAGTGATAGAAAAGGAGTATTGCCAAGCAAAAAAGGTAAACTACATACATGTGCTGCAATTGTTTTGTAGATCTTAGTCACATATTTATTTACATGTAACATACTAGTAGACCCAGAGATGGTAAATGAAGGGTTCTGGTAATGATCGAATATGCACAGATATTAATCTGTGTTATAAGTGAGACTTAAAGGGTTATAACCACCAAATACATTTATTACATTTCCTGGTTGTAAATATGTGATCACTGGAGGCTGATTTGGCCGTTTCCACCACACTTGAAGAGTTTGAATGGAGTGGTAGCGAGTATGCTTGACTGCTGCTCTATTCCAATGCCTCCTCACCACATCTGGACTGCTGAGGAGGATCTCAGGAACCCTATTCTAGTAATTGGGAGGGTGACAGAACCTAACAAGCAATCCAAGAAATGAACTTGAGTTTTACCAATATAGAGGATGTGAGCTTAGGCTGCACTCATATTTTTTTTTCTTTGTGTCTATATAATTCACATTTTTTATTTATTTTCGCCGTAACGAGAACAGGCCCTTTAAGAAGATGCAGTATTAGAAAATTGACCCTGGAAAATAACTTTTTGTAATGATTAGCTAAATCAGTGTTTGTCAACTCCAGTCCTCATGACCCCTCCTTCCCCCCTTGGAGATCCCAAGCCACCAATCTCCAGCATCAACTATTGGCCTAACCTGAGGATAGGTCATCAATAGGAAAAGTCCTGATCAACCCCCTTAGCTTTCTTTTAATTACTTTACATTTTTGGTCATGACTTCTATTCTATTCAACAGAGCCATGACATGTGTGATTACAATTTATACCTGAATCTAGTGAACCCCAATGACTTATAATGGGTCCACTGAGTTTTTTTTTTCTTATCGCAAGAATATTGGTGCAGACTATGCTATTCTTGCTTTGAAAATGCAAAAGAACACCCACAGAACTTTCCCTAACAGCATTGTGAACCGTGACCAAGTAATTATTCTCTTTGATGTACACAAGTACACTTTAGGATAATGTGGCAGTTACAGCTTTTATGGCAATATAATGCTGCGTTGACCCAACTCCTTTCCCATTGTTGGGTTCTGCTTAGTAAGTGACATTTATTCATCTGTCTTTGTTTCAGGCTCAAAACCGATTTAAGGTTCCCCTGGGTACAAAATTTTACCGGGTGAAAGCCGTGCCATGGAACAAGAAAGTCTAAACTGCCCACCTACTACATTACCGTCACACACTTATACCCTGGCTTGTTTTACCCATATATATCCATAGCCTAAACAGCTGCTCATCCTTTTTTCTATGAAGATTGGAGTTCAGGTCCTCAATGGTGTTGTATAATGATTTTGGGGGGGTTGAAAATGTAA
This sequence comes from Eleutherodactylus coqui, assembly GCF_035609145.1. Taxonomy (NCBI): domain Eukaryota; kingdom Metazoa; phylum Chordata; class Amphibia; order Anura; family Eleutherodactylidae; genus Eleutherodactylus; species Eleutherodactylus coqui. The sequence continues at coordinate 94,872,146 of NC_089845.1, read as the reverse complement.
ATTTGTCATGAAAGGATTTTGCATATCTGCCCTTGTTTTCTTTCATCCAAACTACTTAGAAATGTGGACCAAGACAAGTTTGTTCTTTGACAGAGCAGATGATATGGGTAAAGTTCTTCTTTTTATTTTAGCCATACTTTTTGCCTGATAAATATAAATTAGCTCGTACTTAGATGTTAAATGTTAGTTACCATTATTACCAGCATTTGTCTCTTTGTGAAACACATTTATCTAAAGTACCGGCACTCTTCAACATGTCCTTTATAACCTGTGTACATTTTACAGCAAGGAGGAGTGTGTATGGCATGCAGATAATCACCATTTTCTTTACTATGAGTTTGCCTCAGTAAAAAAAAAAAAAAAACCTAAAAAAAATAAATAAAATTGGGAAACCGTATGATATATATTGGAATTTATCTATTTACCTAAAATATGGCTTGGTAATATCATAAAGGAAAGAAAATTTAAAAAAAATAATTTTATTGACTGGTCAATGCAGCTTTCCAATGCACTTTTGGTTGATTTCTTTAGGACATTTTGAAGGGAAGAATGTATACAGCATTATATGGTGTAAACCATGCTAAAGCAACCCCAGCCATACGGAAATCCTTTATGTTAAATAGATCTTACTGATTAAATTGTATTTTATGGTTGAGTTTCAGGCAAAAGAACTTCATTGTACATTAACCATACTCAAGTAACAAATTATTGTATTGCAAAGACATGTAGAGTTTTAAAACAATAAAGATTTAAAACTGTAAATGTTTGAAAATCTGTCTTTTAAAAAAAACTATGTATACTGTACATATAATAAAACACAATATTGTGCATAATTTTATTCATGCATCTAAGTTATGTGAAATGTTATGCTCTAGTAATGTTTTCCAATAAAACAAGGGAAAAATTGTGTATTTTGGTTTACTAATTGAACATTTATATTTATTGGAGGATAAAGACTCCCACGGGTTGTAAAACCGATTCCTTACTTCTAATGGGTTATAAGATTAAAAATGGGCTATATTTTCATATAAAATATTAGATCAAGGATAGTTTAGTTTAATATTATATATTTTGTTTAAACCAACAAGTTTCTAGAAATCTATGCAAAAGCCTAAACTTAGTTTTGAGAAGCCTAACGGCTCATGCGTTACAGCTTTGTACAACCTCCGAGTTGTCCAAAGCTATACTATGGTACTTAGCATACTATAGGGCTATATTGTTTTCCCCCACCCAAATGTGAATGAACCCATTTTATGTTGGCGTAGCGAACATCGTGTCAATCTAGTTGTAGTAAATAGGGTACATGTAGTTTACAAGTTTGTATGTACTCAAGTTTGTATTGTTTAGATTGTTAGATTTATTTGACTTACTCTTTCCCCTGAAAGCAATGAAAATTAAAACTAGGCAACATCAGTAAGTGGTTACTAAAGATTAGGACTCTATAGTGAAGAAGATTGTTCCATAGGATTGGCACATAAATGTGGTGCTAATATGCAAAATGGGGTTAAAAAGTGAATCCAGAAACTATACGTTGGTAAGTCAAACTTCTATTGTAGGTAAGATGTTTGAGAGGTTTCTAAGGTTTCCTGGAGAACTGCAATGAAAATAGCCATTTAACTCCATTTCAGCATTGGTTTATGAGGGATTGGTCCTGTCAAACCAATCTGATAAGCTTCTATGAAGAGGTGAGTTCTAGACTGGATCGGGGAGAGACATTGGATGTTATATGTCTCAATTTTTCCAGAGTGTTTGATATTGCGCCACATAAAAAGTTAGTTTATAAAATGAGAATGCTTGGTCTGGGCGAGAATGTGTGTAAGAGGGTGAGTAACTGGCTCAGTGATAGAAAGCAAGGGGTGGTTATAAATGGTACATACACTGATTGGGCCCCACATTATTAGTCAGTATTGACTCAATTTTTTTTAATTTAGCTATTAATGGCCTCTTAGAGTGATTGTACAATAATATATCAGCACTTACTGATATGAAACTAAAGTTTTGGTTTTTTTTCAAATCAGATTTTTATTGTGGTTTTCACAAAATATACAAGGGTAACAGATAAAAACACGGTCAAATAGAAGCCCGAAGGCTAAAGGCTAAGGGTCCGACTCGAACCAGCGCTCAATAGTGAGAACTACCAAGGCATACATAGCATTTTCAACTTGGTGCGGTCGACGCCGCCTATACCTGAACAGAATAGTATATAGAAGAGGCTGAATTGTCTCGCCTCGGCTTTTACAGAACAGTTGTCCTATTCCAGTCGGACCATTATGAGGAGACAAAAAGAAGTATACCAAATAACCCATAATAAAAGGAGGGGGGGAGGGAGGAAGGGGAGAAAAAGCAGGGGGAAGGGCAGGAGGAGGGGAGGGATGCGTTATGGAACGTCTGCACTAGAGGGGGTGTAGAGAGGCACGACTCACTGATCCCACAACGCCAAGGATCTCACCTCACGCCACGGAGCCCAAGTCATGATAAATTTATCATGAGTTATTTGACGAGCTGTGGAGTTCCTCCAAGGAATACAAGTTGTCAACTCTCTCCCTCCATTGACCCAGCGATGGAGCTGTACTCTGAAGCCACAAGCGAGGTATCAGGGATTTGGCAGTATCTACTAGCAGGGCGATCAGTTTGTTCCTTTTCGGGTGAAAATGACTGCTGGGCCTCCAAAGGAAGACTAGGTCTGGGGAGAGGAGAACACCTGGCGCAATTTTCTGAATGACCTTTCCTACTCCCTGCCAGAACGGGGACAACGTCGGGCATGACCACCAAATGTGCAAATATGAACCTACGTCATTCTTACATCTCCAACAAGATACCTGAGGGGAGAGCTTGTGATCATAAAGCCACTGGGGAGTCCGATAACATCTGACTAAAAGTTTGTAGTGTGCCTCTTGGGCTAGAACACATGGCGAGAGGCCGAGAGATGTATCGAGGATCGTCTTGGTCTCCTCCTCTGAGAGCCGTATACCTAACTCTCTCTCCCATGACGTAAGATATGCTGGTTTGTAGTACTGATGTAGAGAGATAAAGGACTTACGTATAACGGAGATCTTTTTATGGGAGGACTTGTTTTCTAACCAGGCCTTCTCGAACAAGGTGAGGGGTCTGGTTGATTTAAATACGTTAAGAAATTCCCTAAAGAGTCCCGTTAATTGGGCAGTCTCCAGGAAGGAAAAGGTTTCCGTGGGGAGGAGACTATGCGGAATTGCTGGTGTCAGGTGGGAGAGAGCCTGTATATTAGCTATCGAGAACTCCTTAAATTTCTTCCATACTGGAGCCAAGGGCCAGTTAGCCTGAGGGTTCAAAATTCTAGGTATGGTATTGAGGGGAAATATGGGGGAGGGAGTTGGAGCAAGTTCCGTTCTGTGCTTATCCCATGCCTCACAGGGGCCCCTGAGGAGGGGGTTAAATGTTTTGGACCGGTAATGGACACCTTTGGGCATCCATAGGACTTCGGCTAGGGGGGGGGGGGGACTGCTATAGCCTGCAGCATTCTGATCTTGTATAGAATCAGGGGGAGAATGTATGTCTTTATGACATTCCTTCTCCCTAGCCAAGAGATAAAGGGGAAGTCGTATGATTTGAGGAGTTGTTTGACCCGGGCAATAAGGGGGATGAAATTAGTATTGTAAAGGTCCTCCGCTTTTTTAGACAGTTTAATACCTAGGTATTCCAGGTAGGACGATGACCAGATAAAGGGGGAGTTACTTCTTAATATGTTGTATTGCTTTAGCGGTATAGATATATTCAATACCGTGGATTTCGCAAAATTGATCTTAAAGTTCGATAACATGCCGAATTCTTCCAGAAGCTCAGAGAGTCTGGGAAGACTTCTCTGGGGATGCGTAACTAAAAAGGCTATGTCGTCCGCGAAAGCAGCAGACGATATCTGCTGTTCTCCCACACTCAGCCCCTTAACGCCTGGGTCCTGTCTGACTTTCAGAAGAAGGGGTTCAAGGGAGAGAATGAAAAGAGAGGGCGAGAGGGGGCATCCCTGCCGAGTGCCATTTCTTATGAGGAAGGGAGGGGAAAGGATCTCGGTAATTTTGAGTCTTGCGTGGGGGCAGGCGTAGAGCGAAAAAATCGCCTTCGTAAACTGCTCCAGAAGACCAAAGTGTCGCAGAACCCTCTCCATGTAGAGCCAGTTGACCCTATCAAAAGCCTTTTCGGCATCTGTACCTACTAGGTCAAGGGGTATCTTGTGGTGTTGGGCGTATCTGGCCGCATGGAGGAGTCTGAGGCAGTTGTCTCTCCCCTCCCTACCCTTAACGAAACCCGCCTGTTCTGTGTCAATCAAACCGGGCAATAACGGCTCTAGTCTTTTTGCTAACAATTTGGCCCATAGTTTCGTATCTAGGTTGATCAAAGATATGGGGCGGTAACTCCCACACAGTTCCGGGTCCTTATTGTCTTTATGAATTAACGTGATATGGGCTTCCTGGGATTGCCACGGCAGGGATGCCCCCCCCCCCCCCCCATCAGGTCGTTGAATAAAGCTGTTAGTTTTGGTTTTAGCACCGGGAAAAAGGTTTTATAATATTGTATCGGGAGTCCATCTGGGCCTGGGCTTTTATTAGGGGGACTAGAGGTTATCAAAGCCTCCACCTCCTCCTGTGTGACTGGTGTGACCAAAGACGAGGCCTCTGCAGTGTTCAGGGACGGCATCTTGAGTTGTTGGAGAAAATTGTCAATCTGAGCGGCAGGGTTCTCCACTGGGTGGGTACTATGGGTGTTTTGAAGATTATAGAGGTCCGAGTAGAACCTTTGAAACTCCTCTGCAATATCTTTTGAAGTGGTCAGAGTCGGTCCCGTGGGGGATTTAATAGCTCTAATCTGGTTTTTTATCCTAGCTTTTTTAATCAATGCTGACATGAGCTTGCTGCCCCTATTGCCCTGGGCATATATCTTATGCTTAAAATGGAGCTGTTTTTTGTTAAATTTAGAATTGAGCAGGAGTTTCAGGTCTGCCCTTGCTGCTGCAAGTTCCGCCATATTTTGTTTTGCCTGAGAAAGTTTCATAGTCAGCTCCAGTTTTGCAATCTTTGAGAGCTTCTCGTCTATGGTTTTTTGGTTACGTTTTCTGATACGAGAGCCCAGGGCAATAAATAGGCCTCGCATATAAGCCTTATGGGCTTCCCATACCATCGGGGTCTCCGACCCCTCAATTGAATTTAAGCAAAAATATTCTTCTAGGAGTTTATTTAAGTATTCTCTGTCTTCTAATTGGTCGAGGAGGGAAGTATTAAGTGACCATCTCCATTCCTTGGGTGTTGGATGGGGTAGTCGTAATGACGCATGTATCGGGGCGTGATTGGAAATCGTTATTGTATCAATATCCGACCCAGTCAGGGACAGGAGGAGAGAGGAGGAGATCAAGACGTAATCCAGTCTCTGAAAAGTGGCATGTACGGAGGAGAAAAAAGAGAAATCCTTCATGATAGGATGTAAGGTGCGCCAAGTGTCTACCAGGTCTAGTTCCTGGAGCCGTTTGCCCAGACTTTTTAATTTACGTTGGGAGATTTGGGAGCGGCCTGAGGACGAATCTAAGGTGGGATTGAAAGTGACGTTTAGGTCGCCCGCTAATATGATCTGACCCTCGCTGAAGTGCTTCAGAGTCTCCAGCTGCTTGAGCAGCCAAGAAATCTGCTCAGAATTAGGTGTGTAAAGATTGGCTAAGGTCAATTTTCTATTGTTCAGTGTGCCCTTAACGAATAAGACTCTACCCTCGTCGTCTCTGAACTGAGCCTCCTCGACGAAATTAATCGATCTGTGGAGAAATATGGAGACCCCTTTCGAGGCCGACGAGGGGTGAGTGCAGTGAAATGCCTTGGGAAAAGATCTCCCCGGTAAGGGAAATGATTTGTCTCTAGAGATGAGCGAGCGTACTCGGAAAAGCACTACTCGCTCGAGTAATTTGCTTTATCCGAGTATCGCTGTGCACGGGTCTGAAGATTCGGGTGCCGGCACGGAGCGGGGAGCTGCAGGGGAGAGCGGGGAGGAACAGAGGTAAGATCTTTCTCTCCCGCCCGCTCTCCCCTGCTCCCCGCTGCGACTCACCTGTCAGCCGCAGCGGCACCCGAATCTTCAGACCCGAGCACAGCGATACTCGGATAAAGCACATTACTCGAGCGAGTAGTGCTTTTCCGAGTATGCTCGCTCATCTCTATTTGTCTCCTTTGAAATGGGTCTCTTGGAGGAAGAGAATTTTAGTGTCATACCTCCTCAGAAGCAGCTCGAGATTGTGGCGTTTGGAAGGCGAATTTAGGCCCCTGGCGTTGAAGGAGGTGAGACGCAGACCACTCATTACGAAATATCTGTACTGAAATTGAGAGAAAATACACGTGAGCAATCAACACTATAATCGCCAACACAGTGAGGAGGGGTGCCTCCAATTAAACTCCTAAGCGCAGTATCCCAACTTGGTGGGTGGGAATGAGGTGTAGGAAATAAGGGGAGGAAAGGAGGTTAGGAAGGAACAATACGAAAGGAGGGGTATTAATACAAACAAATAAGCAATATAATGTAGAATACAATACCGCAGAATCTCTGCTGGCAAAAATAACCTTGATGAGTGCGCCTCGGAGGGTCCAAAGACTCCCTGCCGCAGGCTCACTCGTGGGGCAGTCTACTGAAGTCCCGCCGAGCAAAGGGCTCTGGCAGGAGGACAGAGTATTAGTTACGGCCTGGACGATACAGGCACCCACTAGCTCAAAAGAAACACAGTAAGCGGAAAGAGAGTTATAAAAATAGAAAAAATACAAAGGGCAAAAACCGAGAAGGGCTAGCGTGAACATATAACCGACAAATATCATGCCTGGTGCTCTTCTTACACATCGGCTTGAACGCAAAGTCTAAGACACGCCAGAGGTGGGGAGCAAAGTCATGAAGGCGACGAGGCATCCTTTTTCTCCCATCCTTCAGACACGAACCGCGACGGCTTGGACTTTGTCGGAGCTCCGAGCCTGTAATTCTGATCACTGTGGGAGCAAAAGTTAAGGTGGCGAGATGAGTCACCAAAAAAAAAAGAGAAAAGAAAAAAAAAAAGAATCGAAGTGGAACTGGAGACTCAGCCTCTGCTAGAAGGCAACTGCAAGATGAATCTCGCCTCCGATGGGCTTAGTTCAGCACAAAAGAGAATATCCGGAGAGGATCACTCTCCGCACTTAGGGCTTTACGAGTCCTGCTTGGGCTTCTTTTTCTTTCCCTTGGGGGATTTTAAATTACCCGCCACCATCCAGTCTCCTGGGTCCTCTAAGGATTGGAACCGAGGAAGCTCAGGGAGCGGCTGCCAATTTGGAAGTTCGATTGGCTCCATGCCTAGAAGGCTCCATAGGTTCTGCATCTCTTCTTGGGTACGTATGTTGACTCTCTTGCCTTTAATGGGAATACTGATGCCAAATGGGAATAACCATGTGTACCTGATCTCCTTGGATCTCAGGACCTCCAGTAAAGGACGAAGGGCTCGACGCTTTGCTAAGGTGGAAGGCGCTAGGTCCTGAAAGATCAGAATCGGCGAACCCTCAAATTTCAGCTCTTTATGGGTTCTGGCCGCACTTAGAACCGCGACTGTATCCGGAAACGCCAGCAGTTTACAAATGACATCTCTGGGCGGTTCTGAGGCTCCCGACAGGGGTCTGAGGGCACGATGGATCCTTTCAATGCAAATAGGAGCCACTCTCTCTTCCCCCAGTAAATTGCCAAAAATGGCTTTGGCGATTTTCTCCAGGCAATCGTTTGCATAGGACTCAGGAATACCTTTAAAACGCAGGTTATTGCGCCTGTTTCTATTTTCAAGATCTTCTTGAAGCAGGAGAATTCTATTTAAATGTTGGTGCTGTTCCTTTAAGGATTGTTCCAATTGCAGCGAGTGAGAAGTCATGGCCGCAGATGATGCTTCCAGGTCTTCCACCCTGTGACCTAGTTGTTTCAGCTCTTCCTTGATCTCAGCTAAATCAGAGCTGATAGGATGCAGGGCATGAGAGATTAGCGTCTTCATAAAGCTCCTGGAGACCGACTCACCATCTTCCTCCTCTGAGACCAGGTCTTCTTCCTCCTCGTGGCTAGGAGTAGGAGCGAGCGCTCGTGCCGGCGCCATCTTAGGCAGGGGCCGCGGGGACCGGGCAGTCCGTTCCCTGAAGAATCTCTGCATGTCAGCCTGTGTTTTGGCCGGTCGAGCTGTGCTCTGGAGGTCAGTGCTCTTTTCCTTGCTTGTCTTTCCCATCTCTGTGTCGGTTGATAGCTGCTGTGAGGTGCCGTGGGTGCCTGTTAGACGGAGCGCAGCTTTCAGGCAGCCATTGCGCTCGGCGTCCAGGCTCCGCCCCCATATGAAACTAAAGTTTAACACAAGAGGACAGTATATGGTTGCAAATGGATCTGGATAAGCTGTAGGCTTAGGCAGAAAAATGACAAATGAGGCTTAACACTGATAAAAGTAATGTTTATACACACGGGCAGGGGAAATACATGTCACCATTACATGCTAAATGAGAAAACACATTGGTAACACTGACATGGAAAAGGACTTGGGGACTTTAGTTAATTGTAAACTTGGCTTGAATAACCAGTGTCAGGTGTCTGATACTAAGGAAAATAAGATCATGTGATATATCAAAAGAGGTCTGGGTGCACCTGATGAGGACATTGTTCTTCCTCTGGTTAGACCATGCATGGAATATTGTGTACAGGCTTGTACAAAAATTTGCCACTTTTCTACGCCAGAATAATGGTGTGAGCCCTTAATCTAATGTCCCCCGATAGGAGTGGGGGAAGGAGGCTATGTCTAAGTACAGAGTGCTGCTGTGTGAGCTGCCAAGTCCAGTGAAAAGGATGAAGATAGACTGCAGTATCACAAAGAAAGAGGGGAGACCCGACTGATCCCGCCTCTATCACCGATTTGTCATGGATCGACTTATCCGAGCGCTCTCGCCATAATGACCGCTTGTCACTGCAGAGCCTCGATTGATCACTCTAGCAGGATTGCAAGCACGAAGTCGTTAGAATACAGATGGATTTTACCCAGCTTTCTGAGGCTTCTGCACGCATGCAGAACGAAAGCTCAAATCGCCCCCTGATCCAATCCGACGCCTCCAGCACTCTACAATACCTACACGCACTCGCTACGACTACCAGCTTTGGTTTTCCAGGTAAGCTGGAACTCGGACTAGGAATTCTTACTTGACAGCACAAAAGAATGGAGTGAGAACTACATGCTATATAATTTTTACTGTGCAAAACACGCAATCATTATAAGCATATATTAGGAACAACACTTAAAAATATTTAAAAAATTAATCATAGGTGGGTTCACAATCATATAAAGTGTAGAGTAGAGAAAAGAGGCTACATGCATTTTTTTAAGCAATGTATGGATGTATAAATTTACAAATAGCAAAAAATGCTATAAAACATAGCAATGAAACTCTCTATATAGACTCCTGAAAAACTTGTAATAACATGGTTGCATACCAGCAATGGGTCTATCAAAGGCATAAAGGAGTCCCACCCATGATACAGAAACACCTGTCATTCATATAAAGTATAGGATATATAAATAGAGGAGGTAAAGGCTATATACAGTCATGACCAAGTGCATAGATATACAAATTATGGAAAAGTATTACAAATCTTGGCAGTAAACCTCTCAAAGAACTAAAAAGTATAATATGCTAAAATCTATTGTTCACGTGTGTGTATTTTTCACACTATATTTGGTCGTATTACGCACCAAAATAGGCTATAGAAGTAAATGCGCAAGCGCAAATATGCAAGTAACCTGCGTATTTGCGCAGCACATCAATGAGCCCTTCTGCGGTTTTTTTTTTGCGTACATGAATGCGTAGCATATTAATGTACAGAAAAGACCACAAGAAGGGTCGAAATACACTGGCAAAATGCCCGTGTAAGCAAGCCCTAACACTAGACTGCTGTACTCTGTCAATTACATTTGTTTAGAGTTTTTTTTGGTAACGGGGTCCATGGGATAACCCTTTTAAAGATCCTAAGTATTTCTGAACTCTGAATATTTACTTCTGCTGAAGTGTTTCTCAGAAATGTTAAAACATATCACAATCCAAAAGTGGCTTCATTTAAGTGATATTTGAAGAAGCAAGGAGACAAGTGCTTAGTATGTCCACAAAACTTGCTGCCTGTAAGTGTAAAGTTGCCAGGATTCTGCTCATCCCTTAAGAATGAAAACATAGTACACTGACTAAGAACTTATATATAGCTGCCCTGTCACACGTCTAATTGTACAACCTTTGTATATTTAAAATGGCAATTCTGTCAAACAAAACAATGACGTGCTCTGTGCGGAGTCACGAGAAAAAAATGCACTTTACGTAATTGTTTGATGGCTCAGATTTCCCAAACATTTGATTAGAGGAAGCTCCACCTTACCTCACCTTTTCATTCTATACTGTCTTTAAATGAAATGTATTACGGAAGGAACGTTTATACAAGTTAAGTAACAATTTCTCTCTGTATACTGTATATTTGCGCTGAGAGAACCTGCTTGTGCCACACATGCCACAAGGACTGCGTAGGACAGGGAGACGGAATTCACACATGGGCAAAGGACGAGGAGAGGTTGGGACCTATCCTTGATCTTAAAGTGTCCGAACCTGGCTAATGAGTGGAGCATCAACCCTGAAAAGGGTGATCCCACAACCAGAATCTGGAGCTTTTCTGAAATGACCTTTGATTGAGTAAGGGAGAGTGACAGGCACCAGGAATGGACTATATGCGATTGATCCAGTAAACACACAGTGGACACCTAACAACAGCTATAAAATAGGAGCAAACTGCTCAAGGAGATAAAGGTACTACCTGATGCTGAACATGAGACAATACAAAACACTGATGCAAAGCAACACCACCACTAAATAACAGGATCGTATAACCTGCATCCTTTTCATAGATGAGCTGGTATAAATATCCAAGCAAAATTACTGATCCGCTGGATAAGCTGCCCGTTACGTCAGCCCACTGCCAGAAAGGAGAAGTTAATGTCTCTGGATCCAGTGCCGAATGATAATAAACATGTGCTGGGGCTGACACTGACATCACACCAAACCTATATCCACATTTCAGTGCTAGCCACTCTGCCTTATTACAGCCATGCTATAGACCCCTTAGTAAAGCCATTCTGCACCTCACTAGGCTTTGGTTTCATAAATAGTTTTTTATTTCTGTTGTATCCATATGGAATCTTACAGAGGAAAAAAAAAATCTTCTCTTGGATGCCATGTTGCACAGGGATATACCTATCAAATACAGTGCCCTAGCAAGTCACTATACAGCAACACACAGAGTGCCCTCAGGAAAATGATTTGAGTTTGAAATAAATGGTTATCTTCATCTACATCTCTTACCTCTCTCTCTTGAGAATTTGTGTATTGTGTTTGTATCTCATCACTTTCTACTTTGAATCAATAGTTGTGGCAACTTACAATTTTTTTCACTTTGCTTACTGAGGCTTGAACGTTTGTACAGTCTCTCCTTCCTGTCTGTCCGCAACTGAAAATATAGTTGTATGTTATATTATTGAAACTACCAATAAAAATCTATGAAAAAAAAAAGTTATCTACCCTCCACCAAAAATGCATAGTATTCAATCAGCAGTTTCTTGTTGATATAATTCAAGAATTGGAATCCCTCAGTTTTACTCATTGTGACAGGCAATGGCATAGTGAGTCGCAGTTGTAAACAGGATCTACCGTTCAATGAGGGAATGTGATGAACTGTCTATCAAAAGAAACAAGAGTGAATAGGAGTTTTATCATTTACATTGTCCCGACTAGACAACCTACGCCCTTACACTCTATTAGGGCATCCTAGAGCAGACTAACATCTGGCCACTGTGTTTTCACATTAAAATAACAAATGTAACTTTTCCTTAAATTTTTTTCTACATTGAGATTTATGTAGTTACTAGTTTAGACTCTCAAACTTTTTACCCTGATATCACATTAATTAGAAAGGACAATTGTTTTATCATTGACGAGAAAAATGTACTATGATATTTGGAGTGATTTCAACAAATGTTGATCAGCGAAAAGAAAATTCACTTTTTAAAAATGATGGTAGGCTTTGTTAAATTCCTATGGGGGCAGATCTGTTGTTGATGCCTGTTTGCTTGAAAGTTCTCGTCAAACTTCAATGTGTTTATAAAATAAAAGGGTGATACGGATGAGGTAGCCAAACACTGAAACATTTCTGGAAAGTTTAGTGGCTGTGTTATGGCATCCCCATTTTCAACTTTCCATCTTTATCTTTCCATAGGGCTCAATACAGAGATCTCTCCCATGATCTATTTATACACTATGACTGTAACAGGAGGGCATCTGCTACGTCTAGAGAAAAGAAAGTTTCTACACCAATATAGAAGGGGGTTCTTCACTGTAAGAGCAGTGAGACTATGGAACTCTCTGCCTGTTGAGACGGTGATGACAAACTTGATACCAAGAGTAGAAGAGAGCCATGGACAACTTTCTTGGGTGTAATAATATTATATGCTATAGTCACTGATTACTTTAGAAGGATCGTTGATCCAGGGATTATTCTGATTGCCAAATTTGGAGTTAGGAAATAATTTTTCCCCCTAAAATGAGGACAATTGGCTCCTACTTCATGGGGTTTTTACATTCCCCTGCATCAACATTGCACGATAATAGGGTAAGCCCTATGAATATATGTCTATTTTCAGCATTACATACAGTAATATGTTCTGTGTGGAAGACGCCATACTACGGTATTCCTCCACCACTGCCTCTGCTGATACAGCACACATGTGGCCTCATGTGGTGCAGAGTGTTAAGGCAGCAGAATGCAGTCCTAAGCTCTCATGACCCGAAGGTTGCGAGTTTAATCCCCTCATGGTCTAGGTAGCCGGCCCATGGTTGACTCAGCCTTCCAAGGTCGGTAAAATAAGCAAATTACCTGAAAGCCCTGTGGAATAAGTTGGCGCTATACAAATAAAAAGTCCCTTTCTTCCCCCATGCATATACTTGGCCTCTCTCTTAAAGGGCCAGAATATACACTACATTTTCCTGCACCCAGACTATTTAGGCCTTTTCCTGGTTATTTAAGGCACCCGCCTCCGCTGGAAGTTGCCTGATCAATAGTTCATAGTGTTCCAAGAAATGATATTCTAAACTCTGTCTACCTAACAGTTTAGAGACTCTTAGTCTATATACTCAGCTTTCTGGAATTCTAGCTGTCCCAAACTCGCGCTGTTTTCTGACTACATTATGCCTCACTGCCACCTCCCCTGATTTACCATAATGCATGAAATCTGCCTGTCTACATCCTTGCTTGTTCTTCTGTTCCAACTGTGTCAGCTGTCACTGCACTGAGACTACTCCTGGGGAAAGGCTCTAGGGGTTCCCTGCAGCTAAGACCAGATACCCCAAAGGGGTAAGATAGTGGAAACCAAGGGTATCCTTATAGAAACCCTGAGAAGTAGCTCAGTCAGTGACACAGTAGGTCCACGCACACTGCATCACAGGCCGGTATACTTCAATGAACTTTTATCTAGGTATAGATGATAGAATGTGTAAAATGCAGAAACCAGTTTCTAATGATGACTTTTCTGCCAAGTCTTGTATTTAACTCAGTGGACAACCTGTTTCAACTATTTCCATAGTTCTATTTTACAACAAAGATGCTATCTGCTCATTCCTGGCTCGTAAACAGGAGAACCCTATTTCATTATAAAGTATGTTCTCCTGTTGCACAGAAATTTCTGGTTGTTTTACTGGTACAGCTCCTACTCTGAGTCACACTCTTGGTATCCATCTTGGAGGGTGTGGGTCCTGTAAGACTTTCAGCTTTTTAGGCTTTTTAACCTACACACACCTGATGATTCGAGTCAAATTATTATAGCTTTGTAAAAGAAAATCCAAATTCCTTTTTTTCAAGACCTAGACCACCATGTTATGCTGGAACTCATGTAAAAAGATGAGAATATGTTTCCTGATAAAGTTATCTTCATGGGATATTGGATGATATAGTCAACTAGACGAAGACTGATTTGTGAACGATACAGTTTTATAACCTCTTAAGGACAAAAAACTTATTTTGGCCTTCGACAATGGGGTATTTTCCTGTTTTTGCCTCACTGCATTCTATGTGCCGTAACTTCTTTCTGTTGACATTTCTGTGCAAGGTCTTGTGTTTTTTTTTGTATTTCAGAGAGTATGTTTTGTATAATTCTCTGTGGCATAATATTTAGTTTTTAATCGATATCCTTTTTTTAAGTTGAATACACAAATCATTTAATCCTGCCATTTACTTTTTTGTAATGTTTATCGGAAAACTTTAAAGTATGTTTATTGTACAGGTAGTAACAATTAGGAGAATATATGATATATGTATTTTTTGTGTGTTTGTGTTTTTTTAACAAAGTATGTTATTAAACTTTTTACAAAATATTTCTTAGAACAGATATATAGCATCACAAACAATTGGCTGGGATCTGAGTTTTCTCTGATCCCAACCCTGCTTCATAACAGTGCCCCCTCCTTAATTGGGATCACACGGACTTAACTGCTGCATCAAAAAGTTAAATATGTCAATACTTAACGTGAATAATAAAAATGCTTTCTAGTGCTTTAAAGTTATATCAAGCAGACTGACAGCACAGGAAGCAGTTTCATGACAATATAAACATTGCTACTCTGAGCTCAACGTCTACAGCAACTTTATTAAGCCATTTCTTGGAAAAAGCGATTGGAGGATTAATAAGTCTTTTACATATTAAATACATATGTTTATACGTATATCTTTAAGCAATCTATTTTTTTTATTTGCACTTTGTAATTCAAATACTTTCTTTTATTGTCTTCAACTCTTATGTTTTGAAGCCCACAATGAATGAATCTTTAAAAAAAAAAGTATTATTCCCTTTTGAAATGGATACATTTGTTATGAGGCTTTGTCTCTTGAAATTGTTTGAAGAACTAGAGCAACATAAAAACAACAATGCACAAACAAAACATTTGTTGGTTGATAGCAAATAAATTCAAAACAACTGTTGTGAAAATACAGCCATTATGTTTCATGTTAAAGTAGATCTTCAATATTTGGGACGGGCTAAAATGGAATTACATGGTTGCTTTTATTTATTCATTTATTGATTATATCTTTGTTGATGTATGCTTTTTATGTTAGAATTATACAGGGTAAACATTTGGATGTTTGGTTGCAATCTGTCTTCTCAATATAAGCAAAAAAAAATGTTATGACATTAGAAATTACAAATTGGTACACAAAATGGTTTGAAATTTTTTCATAATTTGTTTATAATATAATCCAGAATAAAATCTTCTTCTTCTTTTGTGCACATAATTGTATTGTGAATCTGTGATGTTCTGATCCATAATATGGTACCAGTATACAGTGGATCAGGAAAATCTTCGGACCCTTTTATATTTTTTCACATTTTATGTTGTGACCTTGTGCAAATTTAAAAAAAACTCTCCATTCTGCACTTTATACCCAATGATGACAAAGTGAGATGGTAATTGCTGCTGAAAATGCTTCAGCGAAGTGCTGAGTACAGGGTCTGAATACTTATGTCAATGCAAATTGTTAGTTTTACATTTTTTAAAACATTTGCAAAAGATTTCTAACATTCTGTTTTCACCTTATCATTATGGAGCATTGAGTGCAGAATGCTGGGGAAAGCTTGATTTTTTTTTTTTTTTTTTTTAATTTGCACAATGCCAAACAAAATGTAAAAAAAAGGATCTGAAATCTTTCCAGTCTGACTGTACAGCTATTTACGCATTCTGATTTCATCCTTTATGAATCCAGGTTGTATGTCCTATCACATGCTTTTTTCAGGGTCGGTTTTAGACAAAGTGTGGCCCTGGGCAAAATTAAAAGGGAGGCCTGAAATTAACACTGTTTTCCTTCAATTCTGAGACCCCAGGCCAGACTAAATTAAAATATGCATATCAGATTCCAGTCCTTAGACTAGCCTGTGCAGCTCTACATGTACCTGCAAATCCAATAGACAGCAGGCAGACAGCTCCTGTAACCTCTCCCACCCTGGCACAACAAAATCCTCATAAGACTGCTAATGTGACATTCACAGCACATGCATCCTGACCAGGGGCAGATTAAAAGCCCATTCCCATTTACACCTAATGGCTATCACTTCAAAAGAACGAATTGGAGGGATAATCGTTCAGTGTGAATGCAAAAAAAATTGCCCACTTGTTGTTCACGGTTGTTTAGGTTGACTTTTCAGTCAGCTTAAAAAACTGTTGGCACACTGGTTTCTCGTCTTGTGTAAATGCTCCTTGCTCAGCTTGACAAAGACCCTCAGTGGGTCAAAACGTTGCGCTTTTTTCTTTGTCACAGAGGAATACATTTTGGATATTGCATTGCACCTACTGACTGCTGCCCTTATCTGTATATATTGGACCTTAGCGGTGATGTCAGCGCTTATGCAGTCATTAATAAGACTGTCAGCTTGTATAACAGGGCCATTCTGATACTGTAGTGGATATACGCAAAATGTATATTTCCGTGACAGTGGGCATACATTTCATATGTAGTGGACAGTGGAACTGTAATAGACAGTTTTACGCATACTATATATTTCTTACCTTCAATATAGCAATAACAGTATTTTCTCCATCTTTGTTTGCTTACTCACAAATATATATATTTTATATACCCAATCTATCCACTTTGTCGTATATACAATGAAACTCTCTGTTTCCCTAAACTCTATCAGACTTTTACAGAAACTAACAGAACACTCTACTTCCCGATTCCTAGCAAACTTTAGGAGAAGCAAGTCAGACACACGTAACCGCAGTCTAAACAATCTTTTAGCAAACGCACTAGTCAACATAAGCAGTTTATGGGAAATTTATGCAAATAATAGTTCAAGTCATAGCCTCCAATCATACCGGACCATCCACACGTGGTGCCCAAGACAACCCACTCTTCTTGTCCTATCCCCTCCGGACTGATACCACGTGACGGGCAATAACAGACGACCGGATGAAGGAAGAATCTCAAGACGCTTATCCAATAATCAATCAATACGTTGTATCTATGTAATCTTTGGCCTGCCCAAAAGGGCAGATATGTTAAACCTTATAAAAGAGGCTGCGTGCCCACAAATAAAGCAGAAATGAGGAAGTTTTCATATACTGAACTTGTGTCAGTGTGATTGCTTCGGGCTGTGCGCACAGTCTCATAACATTAATTTGGAAGGATGCAAACATTCCTATTGATCACGCCGCGGACCCCCAAAGGTCATCCACGACATACCATGAACCCTATATCTAGATTGTGAGCCCCCAACCAGCCTAAAGTTTTAATGATGATCTGAAGCTTACGACATAGATACAATAGCAGAATTGAGATTACTATGCATATGCAATACCAGAACTAATCTTACTGTATAGATAAGGTTCTAGAACCAAGCTTACTGCATACATATAGTACCAGAACAATGCGTACTGAATAGATACCATACCAGAAATAGATATGGGTAACAGCACCATTACTGCATAGATGCAATACTAAAAATAAGCTTATTTTTGCCTCTGGCATAAAAATATCTAATAACTGTGTTAAAAAAGCAACATGTAGTTGGCATACAGTTGTGTCCCCATTTTTATATGTCCATACCTGCGGATTATTTGTGGATGAATAGTTTAGATTTGTTGTGGATTTTGACACTTCCATTGAAGTCATTGGGCAAAATCCGCAGCAAATTTGCAACCGTTCCACAACATTAAAGGGGTTGTCTCGCGGCAGCAAGTGGGGTTATACACTTCTGTATGGCCATATTAATGCACTTTGTAATGTACATCGTGCATTAAATATGAGCCATACAGAAGAGTTTCACTTACCCACTCCGTTGCTGGCGTCCCCGTCTCCATGGCTCCGTCTAATTTCGGTGTCTAATCGCCCGATTAGACGCGCTTGCGCAGAAGGGTCTTCTCCCTTCTGGTCGGTCCGGGCACGAGCGGCGTTCTGGCTCCGCCCCTTCTACACGTCATCGCGTAGCTCCGCCCCGTCACATGTGCCGATTCCAGCCAATCAGGAGGCTGGAATCGGCAATGGACCGCACAGAACCCACGGTGCACCATGGGAGAAGACCCGCGGTGCATCGTGGGTGAAGATCCTGGTGGCCATCTTGGAGGAAAAGAAGGAAGAAGTTGCAGAGAGGGGATTCGGGTAAGTAAAATGTTTTTTTTAAATTTCAACACATCCCTTGGGTTTATCCTGCGCTGAATGGGGGGCCTATGCAAAAAAAAAAAAAGTTTCGGCGCGGGACAACCCCTTTAATTGATCTACTGTGGATTTAAACTCCACACGCTGCAGAAAAAAATCTGCAGTGGAAAAAGACCTGTGGTGGGGATTTTAAATCCACAGCATCAATTTATGTTGTGGGTCTTCACTGCAGATTTCAGTCCTTTCAATGAGGGTGTGAAATCTGCAGAGAATACACCAAAATCTGCATCAAATCCACATGTAACATGTGGATTTTTGCTGTATATTCATTGCATACGTTGCTACGCTATTGCAGCAAAATACGCAATCGACAGGCCGTAGCGAATATTAGGGGACATTTCTAAACCTTTTTACACCAGTTTTTAGTTATAAAAAAAGGAAGAGAGTATTTGCACAAAAATCTGTGATTTTTTTTTTACTGTTTGCACCGCTATTTGCCATTTTTTTGTATATTTTACGCCAGAAGCCGCATACACAGGCACACTCTTACACAAACATAGATAAATATTTATACATACTTACATCACCATTGGAGTACCATTCAGCTTTAGCAGAGAAGTGGCACATTGTTTCTTGATTGGAGAAAAGAGAGGAGCCGCTGCTGCCCAAAACCCCTGTATCTCTTCCCCACCCTTACCTCTAATGCCCTCACACTGACCTATCTTAGTATGACTTCCCTATGGTTTCCTTCAGGCCACAGTTCGCCCAGCTTGTCTGTTCCACTGCCAGTACACAAATATATATTTACTCCTTTGCCTAATAAATCATACTTTAGCAGAAATAAAATGCATTATTACCAACATCATAAATGCATTTTTCCACTCCTTTACAGTCACATTATCATAAAAAATGGAACAATAAAAAAATCCGCTTTACTTACTGCTTGTAAAATTGGTTCTAGACTTACTTTAGTACAGAGTGAAAAAGAGCAATGAAAAGGTAAAATATGGTCTACAATTTTCCAGTTTACTATGAGGTTAATACTAAAGAAAACTCAATTGCCAGGAATAAAAAAAAAAGGTCAAATCTTTCATACTCATATTTGTGTCTTATTATTTCTTGTCTACTTTAAAGATAATCCTGAATCAATAGGTTAAAAAGAAGAGAAAAAAACGCCATGCATGTATGCTATCTTTAAATGTTTATTTATTACATACAGAAGGTACCGGAGCTGGACTGAGACTATAGAGCCTTGACACACAAATTTCCTGAGGCCACATACATTATTGTCCCTCCGCATATCGTGGCAAAATGGAGTGTTATAGTGTGTCAAATTGTTTTTTTATTGGTCAAACCATTTGTACCAATTTAATTTCCTTCTCTTAGAAACCCCTATGGGAGGCTGCCATATTAAAGACAATACTTTCTTCCTGTATCGTCTGTAGAGTTCAGGGGAGATCAGTGCTATTTTGTGTGGCGCCGAACTATCTGAGCATGGAAATTCTTATTTGTTACCATAACACCTAATCTACAATGGAGAGAGCCACATGCATGGCCTTGCATGGCCTCCTTCTCTCAGCAGTGCTGATTTCGGAAGAAAGTGACCTATTCACCCTATAAGTGGAATCCTGAAAGTGGAGATGGTAATACCCCCTTGTTTTATTGTGGTCCTTTGGAGTGGTTTTAGATAATAAAGTGGCCCTTGGACAAGAAAAGGTTGTTCACCCCTAGTATAGGGAGTGTAATAGGATTTGTATACTTTATGGCAGCTGTGATACCGGTAAATAGGCGATAATTGTCATAAACGATAAAGTGGCATATAGACCACTTCAGTCTACAGAAGGTGAGTGCAGTTCTCTACCCCCGAGAGCAGACGGTGATTAGGAAGATTTATGCAGTGCCTTATCTATATGTATACTGTAGAGTTCCTATCCTGCTTATCTAGACCACTAGATGTACAACTCAAACTGTAAAGCGTAAATATATGGAAAGCAAAAAAAAATACAATGATTTGGAAATTTCCTATGACCACAGTTTATTCACAATAGAACATGTATCAGAAGGTGAAAGTGAGACATTTTTCATATTTCATTTTTTATAAAACTAAATAATTTAGAAATTGGTTGCAGTAACACATCAAAAATGTAGGCATATGGGCAAAAAAAGGCTGGAAAAGGAAGTGGTACTAAGCAAAAAAAGCTGGAGGGTCAATTTTCTTCTAAGTCATATGACTGTGTATAAAAAGAGCATGTTAAAGAGGCAGATGGTCAGAGGTTCACCAATCTGTGAAAAACTGTATCTAAAAATTGTAGGACAATTTCAGAAAAATGTTCCTCAGCATTAAATTGCCAAAACTTTGAATATTCCGCCATCTGCAGTACATAATATCATTAAAAGATTCAGAGAATCTTGAGAAATTCATGTTCCCAAGGGACAAAGTCAATGGTCAATGTTGGATGCTAGAGGTCTATGTGTTCTCCGGAGGCACTGCACTAAAAATAAACAGGATTCAGTAATGCAAACCACTGCATGGGCTCAGGAAATCATTGTCTATGAACACAGTTCACCACGCGATCCACAAATGCAGAAAAATCAGGAAAAGAAGACCCAGAACTGCTGAGCAGCTAGAATCTTACATCAGAAAAAATGGAACAACACTCACTTCCCAGATGTTTATGGATTGTTGTAAAAAAAGAGAGGATGGTACACAATGGGAGACATCACCCTGTCCGCCTTTTTGAGATGTCTGGCTGCCATCAGTTTTAATTGACTTAATTTTTTTAAACGAAATGGAAAAATGTCTCACTTTCACCTTCTGTAATGTGTTCTATGTTCTATTGTGAATAAAATATGGTCATGCGATTCCCAAATCATTTCCTTTTTTTCTTTACACTTTTATGCATTTTACACAGCATCCCAACTGTTTTGGAATTGGGGAGGTACAATAGTGTTAAAATTAAATGCCCTCCATCAGGCTGCCCCAGTCTACACAGCAAAGCTGACAAGTGAATTACAAAAAGAGACGTCAATATATTTTATGAACAATGGATAGAGTAGAAACTGGAATATTTCAAGGTTTTTATATGGATACTTGCATATAAAAAAATGGGAATAATTAAAAATTAGAGATGAGAGAGCACCAAAATGCTCGGGTGCTCGTTGCTCAGGTCGAGCTTTCCGCGATGCTTGAGAGCTCGTTTCGAGTAACAAACCCCATTGAAGTCAATGGGCGACTCCAGCATTTTTGTATATGACCGATGCTCGTTAAGGTTTTCATTTGTGCAAATCTGCAAAAGCTACGAAAGTGATGAAAATGACACAGAAACGGATAGGGCAGGTGGGGGGCAACATGCAGGGCTGCATCTCAGGTTCCCAGGTCTCACTATTAAGCCACAATAGCGGCAAGAGTGCCCCCCCCCTAACAATTTTTCTTCAGACAAACCCTCATTAGCAAGACACACCTTAGCTAAGCACCACACTACCTCCAACCAAGCACAATCACTGCCTGCGGGACACACCACTGCCTCTTCTCCTGGGTTACATGCTGCCCAACCCCCCCGCATGACCCTGCGTCCGCAGCGCACACAAAAGTGTCCCTGCGCAGCCTTCAGCTGCCCTCATGCCACACGCTGGCCTCATAGCCACACCACCCTCATGTCTATTTATAAGTGCGTCTGTCATGAGGAGGAACCGGAGGCACACACTGCAGAGGGTTGGCAGGGCCAGGCAGCGACCCTCTTTAAAAGTATG
This sequence comes from Eleutherodactylus coqui, assembly GCF_035609145.1. Lineage (NCBI taxonomy): Eukaryota > Metazoa > Chordata > Amphibia > Anura > Eleutherodactylidae > Eleutherodactylus > Eleutherodactylus coqui. The sequence goes on along the minus strand of NC_089845.1, from coordinate 94,850,192 downwards.
GGCGATAGCCCACAATGCTGTTGAGAATTGATAATAGATTGACGTTCCATCTTCATTCCAATCCTTTGCCACCTCCGTCAGGAGCTGCAAACGTGGGCATAAAGGGGAGTCCGCTGCCAGCCCAGCACTTCTACACATCTCCACAATGCAGCAATACTCGGTGTGGGAAGTATGTGAGCGGGCCGTGGGTCAGCCTCTGTTCCAGCAAACACCTTGTGTGGCCCAAGGTGCTGCGAGTGACATAGCAATGGGGACTCCATGTGTCCACACATTACTCATTCTGTTTGGGTGTCGGATACCTCATCGACAACGCAAGGGGTAAACCATCTGCACTCTGCACCCTAGCCAAGTCTGTCAGTGTTTTGAGGACAGACAGGTACAACTCCGCTATGGCAAGTCTGTGTGCACCCACAGCATGGGTGGCTAGCAGAAACACACAGACGGTACAGAAAGAAATCCCATTGCAGTGCCCCGCATAGCTGAGGTTACGTGAGAGGAAATACATGTTGGCTGCGGCCCACACGCCATGCCCTAGACATTCTGTTTTTTTTTTTTTAAGTGCCAGGCAGGTACAACTCCGCTAGTCTGTGTGCACCCGCAGCATGGGTGGCTAGCAGGAACACACAGACGGTACAGAAAGAAATCCCATTGCAGTGCCCCGGATAGCTGAGGTTACATGAGAGGAAATACATGTCGGCTGCGGCCCACATGCCATGCCCTAGATATTCAGGTTTTTTTTTAAGTGCCAGGCAGGTACAACTCTGCTATGGCAAGTCTGTTTGCACCCGCAGCATGGGTGGCTAGCAGGAACACACAGACGGTACAGAAAGAAATCCCATTGCATTGCCCAGAATAGCTGAGGTTATGTGAGAGGAAATACATGTTGGCTGCGGCACACATGCCATGCCCTAGTCAGTCTGGAGTTTTTTTGGGGTCGGATAGGTAGAACACCGTGATGGGAAGACTTAGAGCACCCAGAGTATACACAGACCCCTGTAATATTCCTGTAGCAAAGGTATAAGCTGACCCCAGTAACAGTTATGTTGCAGAAGTCTAGGGAGACCCCAGTAACATCTCTGTAGTAACAGTATAGACAGACCCCAGTAACATTTCATAAGCAGAAGCATAGGTAGACCCCAGTAACCTTTCTGTTGTAACAGTATAGGCAGAGCCGAGTAACATTTCCGTAGTAACAGTATACACAGACCCCAGTAACGTTTCTGTAGCAGCAGTATAGGCAGACCCCTGTAACATTTCTGTACCAGCAGTATAAGCAGACCCCTGAAATATTAATGTAGCAGCAGTATATGCAGACCCCTGTAAGATTTCAGTAGCAGCAGTACAGGCAGAGCCCAGTATTTGAAACATTTCAGTAGTAACAGTATAGACAGACCCCAGTAACATTTCATTAGCAGAAGTATAGGTAGACCCCAGTAACATTTCTGTTATAACAGTATAGACAGAGCCGAGTAACATTTCTATTGTAACAGTACAGACAGAGCCGAGTAACATTTCTGTAGTAACAGTACAGGCAGACCCCAGTAACGTTTCTGTAGCAGCAGTATAGGCAGACCCCTGTAACATTTCTGTAGCAGCAGTATAGGCAGACCCCTGAAACATTTATGTAGCAGCAGTATAGGCAGACCCCTGTAACATTTCTGTAGCAGCAGTGTAAGCAGACTCCTGAAACATTTATGTAGTAGAAGCATAGGCAGACCCATGTAACATTTTTGTAGCAGAAGTATAGGCAGACCCCAGTAACATTTCTGTAGTAACAGTATAGACAGACCCCAGTAACATTTCTGTTGTAACAGTATAGACAGAGCCGAGTAACATTTCTGTAGTAACAGTATAGGCAGACCACAGTAATGTTTCTGTAGCAGCAGTATAGGCAGACATCTGTAACATTTCTGTAGCAGCAGTATAAGCAGACCCCTGAAACATTTATGTAGCAGAAGCATAGGCAGACCCCTGTAACATTTTTGTAACAGAAGTATACGCAGACCCCCTGTAACATTTATGTGACAGAAGTATAGGAAGACCCCAGTAACAGTTATGTAGCAGAAGTATAGGCAGACCCCAGTATCATTTCTGTAGCAACAGTATAGGCAGACCCCACCACCATTTCTGTTGTTGAAGTATAGGCAGACCCCAGTAACATTTTTGTAGCAGAAGTATATGCAGACCCCTGTATTATTTCAGTAGTAAGACTATTGACAGATCCCAGTAACATTTCTGTAGCAGAAGTATAGGCAGACCTCTGTAACATTCAAGTGGCAGCAGTATAGGCAGACCCCTGTAACATGTAAGTGGCAGCAGTATAGGGAGACCCCTGTAACTTTCTCGTAGCAGAAGTAGAGGCAGGCAGACCCCAGTAAAATTTCTGTAGTAATAGTATAGGCCAACCTCTGAAACATTGGGATACCATGAGCGTAGGCGAAGGCCGGAAAAATTAGTTGGATAAGAGTGTAGGCATGGGCCCGAAAAATCAGTGTACCAAGAGTACAAGTGTACCTCTGAAAAATGTATCAACCGAGAGGGCAGGTGAAACCCATAAACATTTTTTTAAAGATATAGCTCAGTGTTGCTTAATTTGTAACAGAGCCTGGAGGCAGCCCTGTTGAAAAAATTGGTTCATGTAACAGTCTCAATACTTTTGAAACTTAGAAATATTGTAAAAACATTGGTAGATGTAGATGAGCCTTTTGGGCCGCAGAAAAATTGGCCGTTCAGCGCGATGACATGTTGTTTCTGGAGGAGGAGTAGCAGCAGGAGAAGGACTAATGTCAGAGACAGTTAGACAAAGATAAATGCCCAGTTTTCTCGGTGATACAGAAGAGTGCTTTTATCTGCAGTTGCAGCGAAAAGAATCTTTAGGTTCCGCTGCTCTCTGCTGGTGGAGAAGAGAAGTCTGGGGAAATCCAGGCTTTGTTCATCTTTATGAGTGTAAGCATGTCGGCACTGGCAGTTGACAGGCGGGTATGCCTGTCCGTGATGATTCCCCCAGCTGCACTAAACACCCTCTCTGAAAAGACGCTAGCGGCAGGGCAAGCAAGCACCTCCAGAGCGTACAGCACAAGCTCTTGCCACGTGTCCAGCTTTGAAACCCAATAGTTGTATGGAGCTGAGGCATCATGGAGGACGGTGGTATGATTGGCTACGTACTCCCTCAGCATCTTTTTACAGTGCTCCCTCCGACTTAGCCTTGACTGGGGAGTGGTGACACAGGCTTGCTGGGGAGCCATAAAGCTGGCAAAGGCCCTGGAGAGTGTTCCCCTGCCTGCGCTGAAAATGCGGCCTGATCTCTGCGCCTCCCATGCTACTTGGCCCTCGGAACTGCGCCTTCTGCCGCTAGCGCTGTCAGATGGGAAGTTTACCATCAGTTTGTCCACCAGGGCCCTGTAGTATTGCATCACTCTCGAACCCCTTTCCTCTTCAGGAATGAGAGTGGAAAGGTTCTCCTTATACTGGGGGTCGAGAAGGGTGTACACCCAGTAATCCGTAGTGGCCAGAATGCGTCTAACGCGAAGGTCACGAGAAAGGCAGCCTAACATGAAGTCAGCCATGTGTGCCAGGGTGCCAGTACACAATACATGGCTGTCCTCACTAGGAAGATCACTTTCAGGATCCTCCTCCTCCTCCTCGTCCACAGGCTATACACGCTGAACAGATGGGAGGCAAGCAGCATTGGTACCCTCTGTAGTGGGCCCAGCTGTCTCTTCCCCCTTCTCCTCCTGCTCCTCCCCCTCCTCCTCCTCCTCCAAAACGCGCTGTGATATAGACATGAGGGTGCTCTGACTATCAAGCGACTCCCCCGTCTCCTGTTCCGACCGCAAAGCGTCAGCCTTTATGCTTTGCAGCGAACTTCTCAGCAGGCATAGCAGAGGAATGGTGACGCTAATGATTGCAGCATCGCCGCTCACCATCTGGGTAGACTCCTCAAAGTTTCCGAGGACATGGCAGATGTCTGCCATCCAGGCCCACTCCTCGGTAAAGAATTGGGGAGGCTGACTCCCACTACGCCGCCCATGTTGGAGTTGGTATTCCACTATTGCTCTACGCTGCTCATAGAGCCTGGCCAACATGTGCAGCGTAGAATTCCACCGTGTGGGCATGTCGCACAGCAGCCGGTGCTCTGGCAGATTAAACCGATGTTGCAGGGTCCGCAGGGTGGCAGCGTCCGTGGTGGACTTGCTGAAATGTGCGCAGACGCGGCGCACCTTGCCGTGCAGGTCTCACAAGTGCGGGTAGTTTTTCAGAAACCGCTGAACCACCAGATTGAAGAGGTGGGCCAGGCATGGCACGTGTGAGGTTGCCGAGCTGCAGAGCCGCCACCAGGTTACGGCCGTTGTCACACACGACCATGCCCAGTTGGCGGCTAAGCGGCAAAAGCCAGATGTCGGTCTGCTCAGTCACCTAGGCTGATAAGTTTCAGCATGGCCTGACTGCTGGCGACGTGCTGCTCACATTTCTTAATCGAGAGGTAGAGGTTGCGTAGGAGGAGGAGGAGGGGGAGGGTTTAGAGGAAGTGGCATAGACCGCCGCAGATACCAGAACTGAGGAAGGACCTGCAATTCTGCGTGTGGGTAGGACGTGTGCGGTCCCAGCCTCCACCAAATTCACCCAATGTGCCGTCAGGGAGATATAGTGGCCCTGCCCACCAGTACTTGTCCACGTGTCCGTGGTTAAGTGGACCTTCCCAGTAACCGTGTTGGTGAGGGCACGATTGATATTGCGGGAGACGTGCTGGTGTTGGGCTGGGACGGCACACTGGGAAAAATAGTGGCGACTGGGGACCGAGTAGCATGGGACTGCCGCCACCATCATGTTTTTGAAAGCCTCCGTTTCCACAAGCCTGTACGGCAGCATCTCCAGGCTGATCAGTTTGGCAAAGTGCACGTTTAAAGCTTGAGCATGCGTGTGCGTGGCAGCATATTTGTGATTGCGCTCCAAGGCTTGCGCTAGCGACGGCTGGATGCTGCGCTGGGAGACATTGCTGGATGGGGCCGAGGACAGCGGAGGTGAGGGTGCGGGTGCAGGCCGGGAGGCGCTCGTGCCTGTGTCCTGAGAGGGGGGTTGGATCTGAGTGGCAGGTTGGGGCACAGGGGGAGAGGCAGTGGTGCGACCTGGAGGTGGTGAACAGCCTTCGTCCCACCTCGTGGGGTGCTTGGCCATCATATGCCTGCGCATGCTGGTGGTGGTGAGGCTGGTACTGGTCCCTCCCCGGCTGATCTTGGCGCGACACAGGTTGCACACCACTGTTCATCGGTCGTCGCGCTCTCACTGAAAAACATCCACACCTTTGAAGACCTCGGCCTCTGTAGGGTGGCTTGGCATGAGGGGGTGTTTTGGGAAATAGTTGGGGAGTCTTCCCTCTGGCCCTGCCCCTACCCCTGGCCACCCCACTGCCTCTTCCAACCTGTCCTGCTGCTGCACTTGCCTCCCCCTCAGAAGACCTGTCCTCAGTTGGCTTAGCAAACCAGGTGGGGTCAGTCACCTCATTGTCCAGCGGCTCTTCCTCCGAATCCTCTGTGCGCTCCTGTCTCGGACTTACTGCCCTTACTACTACCTCACAGATAGACAACTGTGTCTCATCATCATCGACCTCCTCACCCACTGAAAGCTCTTGAGACAGTTGCCGGAAGTCCCCAGCCTCATCCCCCGGACCCCGGGAAGTTTCCAAAGGTTGGGCTCGGTCACGACAAACTCCTCAGGTGGGAGAGGAACCATTTTTTCCCAATCAAGGCAGGGGCCCGAGAACAGTTCCTGGGAGTCTGCCTGCTCATCAGAATGTGTCATTTTCATGGAGTGAGGAGGCTGAGAGGAAGGAGGAGCAGCAGCGAAAGGATTCAGAGTTGCAGCAGTGGACAGCGTAGAAGACTGGGTGGTCGATACATTGCTGGATGCATTTTCTGCCATCCACGACAGGACCTGCTCACACTGCTCATTTTGTAATAAAAGTCTACCACGTGGACTCAAAAATTGTGATATGTAGCTGGGGACCCAAGAAATTTGCCTCTCACCTAATCCCGCATCAGCTGGCTGCGATTCACCTGGACCAGGAACTCGGCCTGTGCCCACACCCTCACCTGGACCTCCGCGTCCTCGCCCGCGTCCACGGCCACATCCTCTAGGCCTACCCCTCAGCATGGTGTATTACCAATAGAGCAGACACAGAGCGGTCTGAATAATTATGCAATTAGTGGCGTGCAGTTGGAGGCTGACAGCGGTTATGTTACGCACACTGCAGTCCGCAAAAAAATTATACGCTAGGCTGCAAAAAGGCCTAGCTGGCTAATAGTGAGCCACTACAACAGTAATGCACACGCTCACAGGTAGCCCTACGGAGGAGTGTTTTTTCTTTTTTAAACCAGCAGCCTAGATAGCGTGCATATGTCTTTCCCTCTATCAGTGGCTGTGGGCATACGCTGTGCGTGAAGTTGACGGGATGCACAGAGCGGTGTAAAAAATTAGGCAATTATTGGCCTGCACTTGGAGGGTCACAGCGGTTATGTAACTTGCACTGTAGGCCGAAAAAAATTGTACGCTGGGCTGCAGAAAGGCCTAGCTGGCTAATAGTGAGCCACTACAACAGTAATGCACACACTCACAGGTAGCCCTAAGGGGGAGCTTTTTTGGGGTACTTGTTGACAGGATTCTACACTACCACTGTCCCTGCCTGACCAGTACTGCCCCTATACTCTGTATAATTGGCTGCAGACTGAGAACGCAATACTCTGCAGAGCCCAAGATGAAAAAAAAAGAAAAAGGGTAAAACTGCTCCCAGCTGCCACAACAGTAATGCACATGGTCAGAGGTAGCCCTAAGAAGGACTGTTGGGGTACTTGTTGACAGGATTCTACACTACCACTGTCCCTGCCTGACCAGTACTGCCCCTATACTTTGTATTATTGGCTGCAGACTGAGAACGCCATAGTCTGCAGAGCCCACGATGAAAAAAAAAAGTGCAAAACTGCTCCCAGCTGCCACAACAGTAATGCACACGGTCAGAGGTAGCCCTAAGAAGGAGCTTTTTTAGGGTACTTGTTGACAGGATTCTACACTACCATTGTCCCTGCCTGACCAGTACTGCCCCTATATTCTGTATAATTGGCTGTAGACTGACAACGCAATAGTCTGCATAGCCCAAGATGAAAACAAAAAAAATGTGCAAAACTGCTCCCAGCAGCCGCAACAGTAATGCACGCGGTCAGATGGGGCCTTAAGAAGGACCATTGGGGTTCTTGAAGACGCTAACACTCTCCCTATAGCAGCAGCAGCACTCTCCCTAATCTCTGCCAGCGTGTGTCTGAGGCGAGCAGTGGGCGGGACTGCTTTATATACTCGGCGGTCACTTGATCTCGCCAGCCACTCACTGCAGGGGGGTGGGATAGGGCTGGAACGCCACAGGAGAAAGTTGCAATGCCTTCCCTGCATGTCTATTGGCCAGAAAATGGCGCAAAACATGCAGGGAAGGAAATGGAATTGACTCGAGTAACGCGTGGTGCTCGTCTCGAGTAACGAGCATCTCGAGTACCCTAATACTCGAGCGAGCATCAAGTTTGGACGAGTACGTTCGCTCATCTCTATTAAAAATGCTTCTAATAAAAACTTAACCCCTTAACGACCAGCCCATAGTGTTTTTACGTCCTCCCGAAGTGGGCTTTATTCTCTGAGGATGTAAAAACATGTGTCCTGCAGAGAATAAAGCCCCTCGGGCTGTGGACGTGACAGCTCCATGCTGTTGGTGTCCACAGGTAGCCGACAGCATGGAGCTGTCATCCCAGGCTGTACGCCCCCCCCCCCCAGCATTGCGATCGGCGCTATCCAATGGATAGCGCAGATCACAAAAAAGTAAATAAAAGTACAAAAAAAGTTAAAGATTCAGCTGCCCTGATGGATCGGATTCAGCTGCCCTGATGGAATGCGATCCATCAGGGCAGCTGAAAATACTCACCGAGGTCCGCCGCACTGCTCCCCGCTCTCCTGCTGCTCCGGGCCTCGAAGCCGGTCTTCTGCGCATGCGCGCCAGGCGGCATTACGTCAGCCGCATGCGCAGAAGGCCTGGCGGCGCGGGAGATTTAAAATCTCCTGGCTCCTGAAGGTAGCCAGGAGGCAGGAGATGTCAGCGGGGACCGCGGTGAGCGGTTCCCGGTACCGCGATTGCCGTTATCCAATGGATAACGGCGATCGCGGAAAACTGCAAAAAAGTTTTAAAAAAGTTAAGTTTCACCTCCCCTCATGGATCTGATCCATGAGGGGAGGTGAAAATACTCACCTCAGGTCCGCCGATGTTCCGGGACCCGAAGTCCCCCTCTGCGCATGCGCGCCCGATGATTGACATCGGGCGCGTGCACAGAGGGGCTCGAGCCCCGGGAAATTTAAAATTCCTCTGCTCCCGGCTGCCATGTGTAGCCAGGAGCAGAGAGATTTTACCGAGGACATGATCACTGTTATCCAATGGATGACAGTGATCATGTATAGTAAAAAAAAATGTGTAAAAAGTAAAAAAAAAAGTAGAAAAAAGTTTAAAAAAGTTAAAAAAGTGTACGTTTCATCTCCCCCCATGGATCATATCCGTGAGGGAGGATGAAAGTACATACATAAGGCCCCTGGATTTTTTCGCGGACCTTACCCCAGCTTCTGCGCACGCGCCCGTCGCCAAAATGGCGGACGCATGCGCAAAAGCTGTGGATTGCCAGGATAATTTAAATTCTCCCTGCTCCTGGCTACAAAACGTAGCCAAGAGCCTGGAGATTTCATGGGGGGCCGGGTGAGCGGTTTCTGGTCATGTGTTCACCATTATCCAATAATGGCGATCATGTAAAAGGAAAAAAAAAAAATTGAAGTGTCATCTCCCCTGAGAGGAGATGAAACTTTTTACCGGAGGCCTGCGTATTTGAACCCCGACGCGATCCTCCTCCGTGAACCTTCCCGAATTCTGCACATGCGATTGCCGGCAAAATGCTGGACACATGAGCAGGAGTCGGGGAGCCCAGGAAATTTAAAATATCCTTGCTCCCAGCGACCAACGGTCGCTGAGAGCCTGGAGCAGTGACGGGTGGCCTCGTTGAGCGGTCGCGGTCACGTAATAAAAAAGTAGCGCTCTAACATAGGTTGGTCTCACATGACCGGATAGGAATTACGGATTCAGCATGCGTCTGATCCGCGGTAATACGCAGATCAATCGCATTGGATTACACAATTCCGCTCACATTAGCGGGTTGGAATTGTGTAATCCACTCGCAGAAAAGAGAACGCAGCAGGTTCTATTTTACCGCGGCTATCCGCAGCATAGAGCCTATTGTGCTCCATGGTTGCGGATATACCCGCTGCCCAAACGCAACTACGTTGTATACGGGCTGCGGGTACCCGCGTCATCGCTAAGCGAGGGTTAGGGAAATGCAAACAACAAAAAAGGTGTACTGCGCATGACCGCCTGTGTGAGTACGCAGTTATGCGCAGTACATTACGCGGCCATACGCAGGGTCACAGCCGGGCTCACAGATGAGATCCGCTGCGGGCCTCCGCAAGCGGATTCCGCCTACGGCTGCGTGAGCACGGCGTTATTCAGACCGCTACCTGTAATACGTAATTTACAAGAAGCCCCGGGAACACTTGCCTTCATGCAGTTCCAGGAGCAGCTTGTTGAGCGCCTTCTGTGTGAGACCGCCGCACCCCATCAAGCTTACGGAGACTCACGGAACGCCACTTTTTACACCCCATACCTGCCACTGAGGTCAAGAAATGACCCCCAAAATGCATGAGAGGAGGGGGGATACACGGTTTTATTGCCCCATGGGCCCATTTCAACCAGCCTCCGTAATTACCCCTGTCTTCGGAAATACTACACATTTCACATTATTACTTTTATCTAAGATTTGCGAACGCCGAAAAGGGCGTGGAGTGTGTATGTGTGTGTGTGTGTGTGTGTGTGTGTGTGGGGGGGTTTAGGGAGTCAATTTTTATTCCGTACAAATAAGCAATGGGGCTTGGAATTTATTCAGTTGTGCCCTGCAATCCAACGAGTGTTCCCTCCTTTATAGGCCTTGCCATGCATCCTGTGAGTAGATGAGGGCCACAATGGGTATGTTTCTGAACACAGGACAAACGGGGGTATCCATTTTGGGGTGAATGTCTTCATTCCTATGTACACTGTACAAAAAAACTTTTTTAAATTTAAAAAATTGCCAAAAAAATTGAAAATCGTAACTTTTTCCTTCTGCTTTGCTTAGATTCATTCAAATACTGTGGGGTCAAAATACGCAGTACACCCCTAAATGAATTTGTTAATGGGTCTAGTTTTCAAAATGGGGTCATTTGTGGGAGTTTATAGTTTTGGCCGCTCAATGGCTCTATAAGTGGGCAATGGGGCCTGAAATGTATTCAGTTGTACCCTGAAATCCAACGGGTATTCCTTTCATTGTAGGCCTAACCATGGGTCCTGTAAGTCTATTAGGGCCACAATGGGTATGTTTTTGAACACAAGACAAACAGGGGTATCCATTTTGGGGTGAAAGTCTTCATTTATATGTGTGCTGTACAAAAAAAACCTGTTTTTAAATTGATGCAATAGCCCAAAAAATGAAAATCGTAATTTTTTCCTACTGCTTTGCTTGGATCTATTGAAAAATTGTAGGGTTAAAATACACAGTACACCCCTAGATAAATTCGTTAAGGGGTCTAGTTTTCAAAATGGGGTCATTTGTGGGGGTTCTCTACGGTTTTGGCCGCTCAAGAACTCTACAAGTGGGCAATGGCGCCTAAAAGGACTTCAAGCAAAATCTATGTTCTAAAAGCCACCGATTACTCCTTTCATTTTGGGCCCCATTGTGCATGCGGACATAATATTAGGGCCACAATGGGTATGTTTCTAAAAACAGTACAAACAGGGGTATCCATTTTGGGGTGTAAGTCTTCATTCATGTGTACACTGTACAAAAAAAAGCTGTTTTTAAAATGACAGAATTGCCAAAAAAAACAAAAATCCTAATTTTTTCCTTTTGCTTTGCTTGAATTTATTCAAAAACTGTGGCGTCAAAATACACAGTACACCCCTAGATAAATTCGTTAAGGAGTCTAGTTTTCAAAATGGGGTCATTTGTGGGTGTTCTCTATGGTTTTGGGCACTCAAGAACTCTACAAGTGGGCAATGGGGCCTAAAAGGACTTCAAGCAAAATCTATGTTCTGAAAGCCACCGATTACTCCTTTCATTTTGGGCCCCGTTGTGCATGCGGACATAAGATTAGGGCCACAATGGGTATGTCTCTGAACACGGGACGAACAGGGGTATCCATTTTTGGGTGCAAGTCTTCATTCATATGTGTGCTGTACAAAAAAAGCTGTTTTTAAAATGACAGCATTGCCGAAAAAATGAAAATCACAATTTTTTCCTTTTGCTTGGCTTGAATTCATTCAAAAACTGTGTTGTCAAAATATGCAGTACACCCCCCTAGATAAATTCCTTAACGGGTCTAGTTTTCAAAATGGGGTCATTTGTGGGGGTTTTCTATGGTTTTGGGTGCTCAAGAACTCTACATGTGTGCTATGGGGCCTAAAAGGACTTCAAGCAAAATTTCTGTTTTGAAAGACACTGACTACTCCTTTCATTTTGGGCCCCTTTGTGGACTCAGATATAACATTAGGGCCACAATGGGTATATTTCTGAACACGGGAGAAATAGGGGTATCCATTTTGGGGTGTAAGTCTTCATTCATGTGTACACTGTACAAAAAAAAGCTGTTTTTAAAATGACAGAATTGCCAAAAAAAACAAAAATCCTAATTTTTTCCTTTTGCTTTGCTTGAATTTATTCAAAAACTGTGGCGTCAAAATACACAGTACACCCCTAGATAAATTCGTTAAGGAGTCTAGTTTTCAAAATGGGGTATTTGTGGGTGTTCTCTATGGTTTTGGGCACTCAAGAACTCTACAAGTGGGCAATGGGGCCTAAAAGGACTTCAAGCAAAATCTATGTTCTGAAAGCCACCGATTACTCCTTTCATTTTGGGCCCCGTTGTGCATGCGGACATAAGATTAGGGCCACAATGGGTATGTCTCTGAACACGGGACGAACAGGGGTATCCATTTTTGGGTGCAAGTCTTCATTCATATGTGTGCTGTACAAAAAAAGCTGTTTTTAAAATGACAGCATTGCCGAAAAAATGAAAATCACAATTTTTTCCTTTTGCTTGGCTTGAATTCATTCAAAAACTGTGTTGTCAAAATATGCAGTACACCCCCCTAGATAAATTCCTTAATGGGTCTAGTTTTCAAAATGGGGTCATTTGTGGGGGTTTTCTATGGTTTTGGGTGCTCAAGAACTCTACATGTGTGCTATGGGGCCTAAAAGGACTTCAAGCAAAATTTCTGTTTTGAAAGACACTGACTACTCCTTTCATTTTGGGCCCCTTTGTGGACTCAGATATAACATTAGGGCCACAATGGGTATATTTCTGAACACGGGAGAAATAGGGGTATCCATTTTGGGGTGTAAATCCTCATTTTCATGTAAACTATAGGAACAAAATATGTCTTTAAAATGACATATTTGCAAAAATATGAAATTTTACTTTTTCTCCTCTAAATTGAATTATTTCCTGAAAAAAAACTGTGGGGTCAAAATACTCATGACACCCCTCAGTGAATACGTTAAGGGGTGTAGTTTAAAATGGGGTCATTTGTAGGGGTATCTATTATTCTGACACTCATGAGCCTTTCCAATCTTGGCTTGTTGTAGGGAAAGAATGTGTTCCTCAAAATGCTAAAAAGTAATGTTAAATTTGTACGTCTCCTAAATGGTTAAAAAAAAAACGAAAGTTTTTCCAATGTGCGCCCAAAATAAAGTAAATGGGTGGAAATATAAATCTTAGCAAAAATTTCTATATTATGTTTGCACATATTTATAAGATATTGCAGTTGGAAATGTGAAAAAATGACGATTTTTTCAAAATTTTCCCAATTTTGGCGCTTTTAATAAATAAACACAAATTCTATCGGTCTATTTTTTCCGCCTAAATGAAGTACAACATGGGGCGAAAAAACAATGTCAGAATCGCTTGGATATGCAAAACATTTATAGTGTTTTTCCATGTTAAAGTGACACATGTCAGATTTGCAAAATTTGGCCTGGTCATTAAGGCGCAAACAGGCTTGGTCACTAAGGGGTTAATATTTATAAAATAATTTTATTGAATTATATTGTATTTGCATTGTGGCAAACTTACCGAATGACATTGCCTGGGAATTGTTGCATTCACAAAGCTAAAGCGTTAGTGGAAGTATCTATAGATCTTAAATACGTATTACATTTATAGATTAGGAAATGAAGCTTGGGATGGGAGGATGCACTTTGGTTATAAATCTCAGTTATTTCTCTGTAATATTTCGGAGAGCACTCTCTTTTTCCAGCTTTTTACTGTCTTCTTTTACTAACGTTCTCATTGTACTCAGATGCATGGAAAAACTGAGCACTGTCATTTTATTCAGTAACACACACTATGAATCATGTTCTCATAAATATGTTTTATCCTTCTTACTGGATTTCCTCAAAGGCGTTTATTCCGAAAACTATTCTACAAAGTGCTAGTATAGTATTCAGAATAGAAAACAGCAGTTTGCAGTAATTGAATCAAAGTACAATTGCTTTATTCTGTGTTGTTTTTTCTTTTATTCTTCGTTTTTTTTTTCTAATTTCTTTTTATTGACTTCCACATCAATAAAAATGACAATAGGAATTACAAACAGATCCTTGGAGTTACAGAGATCAGGAGGTCACAGGTTTTGTGGTAGGTAAGCAACATGTACAATTACAGTGACAGCACAATTACAATTGTATTACAACGATTACACTGTGCAAATTTGTAACAAATTTTCGTAACAAAAAGTAATCGATATGTTTCTGTAAAATTAAAACATGCGATTACACTGGTAAAACTGAATAATAGCAGCACCTCCCATTTTCAAGTTATTTAACCCTTTATTGTTCAAGCATTTTTTTTGTTTTAAAAAATTGTACCCCTTGATTTATCCATCAACGTAGCTGTATGAGGGCTTGTTATTTGCGGGACGAGTTGTATTTTTCAATGGTACTATTTAATGTACCATATAATTTACTGGAAAACTTTTAAAAAGTTCGAAGTGTTGTAAAATGAAGAAAAAAAATGAAATTCTGCCATCTTTCGGTGCATCTTGTTTTTACGGCCCACAAACTGCAACAAAAATGACATAATAATTTTATTGTAAGGGTCAGTACGATTACTATGATGCCAAACTTATGTAGTTTTTTTTTTTTGCTGTACTACTTTTATTTTTTTTTAAAGACATTTAATTTGTTTAAAATTATTTTCTGCCGCCATCTTCTGCACGCAATAACTTTTTTTTTTCTGTCCACATAGTTGTGCAAGGTCTTATTTCTTGCTGGACAACCTGTAATTTGCGTTAGTACCATTTTAAAATACATATGACTTTTTGATCACTTTTTATTCCATTTTTCTTGGAGACAGAATGACCAAAAAAAAATCGCATTGCTGGCGTTCTTAATTTTTTTTTCGGACAACGTTCAACGTGCGAAGTAAATAATGCATCACTTTGATAGATCAGACTTTTACGGATGCAGCAATAAACATGTATATATTTTTTTTTTTTATTCTTTTATTTAGTCTAATCAATGACTTGTAAAACACAGTTTATTAATTACAACTTACTGGTGGATGATCCGCAGTGTTAAAGCCACATGTAAACATACCCTATACGTTACATAAACCTACCCTTATAGTGTTCACTCAGCATGCAGTGTGTAACAGTGATTGTGAAATAGTTGTGCAATCACTTTTGTTATTCTTTTTATTATGCAAGGTTAATGGAGCCTACTGGATCAATTGTATAGGCATATTTCCAAAAAATACAATACAATGGCAATTGGATTACATTATCCGCATAATTGGAAAACCTTAGGTGGCAGAAAAAATGGATATCATAATTGAATTCAACACACTAAAGTTACTATAAGGCGCTTATCTGTTTAAAAAATTGTGTTGCACAGTGTTATCATTACATCCAGAGTTGCAGTGTTCAAGATAATCAGAGAATCTTTCCGTTGCTGCAGGCTTTGACAACATAATGTGTGTAAGAAACTCTACACACTTCTAAATTCATGCAAAATGTATTTGTGATTGAAACAGACAATCAACATTGTCAATGTAAACATTTTTGGTCTATTTTCGACCTTCATCAGATAATCATATTGCCCATATGTCATGGATGTTTTGTGATATGTGGTGCTAAATTGAATGATGAAGAAAGAGCTTGCTAATAAAGCGAGTAATTACTTAATTTGCTTTAATGCCACATATCATAAGACCAGTGGTGTACATAGAAGTGATAGGGATCCATAGCAAAAACTTAAATGTGACCCTTCAATTTAGCATGTGGTTTTGCCATCTAGGACAGTAGGGCCCTATGTTTGTTTCCTGTTAAATGCCCTTTAAAATGACCCCTGGGCAAATTCTCCATTGTTTGCTAACGAAGTAGTTCTTCTTTGGAGTAAAGTCATACATATGGTCTTGCTATCCAGTACAAAAAGAAATGGTCCAATCACAGCCGGGGCTCTCTCTCTAAGAGCCCCATAGCAGTCTGGTCTGCCTCTGTGGTATGTGTACACCCGAGCATATAACTTCTGTGACATATGGGTAAACTGATGCTCTGATACACATATACAACAAAAGTTCCAAGAGAAAACAAGGTAAGTGTAGTAAAACATAACATTATATCCATATATCTAGAAATGTAATTGATCCATCACTAATAAAGGTCCTGTTAACTCCTCTGACAAGTTTTTTCTAGAAAATGTTAAACAATTTGATAACTGGGTATTACCATATATAGGTGATGATTGGAGAACAAAAACTGAATGAGATTTTCTTTGCTTTGGTCACAAAATCTTAAATTTTGTCAGATTCTTGACATTGTTTTGCTGTGTGTGATTGGCTGTTCATCAGTGCCCTGCACATGTACTAGTTGCTCCTCCGTTTGGCAGTCAGGTTTTACCTGCCCTCTTGAATTAGTAAATCAGTAAGGGAGGATTCACATGACTGTGTTTATGTGCGTACAATTGTGCGCACAAAAACACACGCCTATTAGAACCATTGGTTTCCTATGGTGTGTTCACATGTCCGTGTTTTACAGGTGTGCAAACGCACCTACCTGCAAAACATAGGACATGCATGCACCATAGAGCCATGGTGCACGTAAATATTCCCCAGCGGGGAGTCCTCTTGCCACTGAACACTGTGACAGCACTGTCACAGTGATCAGTGCCAAGAGGACTCCCTGCAGGGAGTAAAGAATCCCCTGCCACTGCTGTCACAGCTGTGGCAGAGGATTTATTTATCCCTGCTGGGAGTAAAGAATCCCCTGCCACAGCAGTGACAGCTGTGGCAGAGGATCGCAATGTTCTACCATTGTTTTTAATGGGATGGCATTTCTGAAGTCCCATTGAAAGCAATGGGTGGCTGGCAAGCCCTGCAGGGATTTTCAGGGAAGGGCTTTAAATATAAGCCCTTTCCTGAAAAATCATCCCTAGAATGTGTTAAAAATAAGAAAAATTATACTCACCTCTCCTCAGCTACCAGGGCTTAGGCGTGTCTAGCCTGTCTTCTCTGCCTGCTGAAAGGGCTGTATCTGATTGACAGAGTGCTTAGCCAATCACAGGCAGCTCTCAGCCATTCATTGAATGACAGCTGGGTGCTGCCTGTGATTGGTCACAGCACTCAGCCAATCACAGGCAGTGCTTGGCCATTCATTAAATTCAATAAATGGCCAGGTTCCCAAAAATTTGAATAAATAAAAACTAGAGCTCACGCTGCAAAAAAATTTTTTTTATGGCTCTTGTAATGCGGCAACACAAGAACATGGCTTTAAAAAAATTGGTTTTAGTGTACAAAAATAGCAAAATATAAAAATTTCTGTAAACTTTGCATTGCCGGAATTGTGCTGACCGAGAAAATAATGTTATCCCATTTATATTAGAAATGCTAAACACCGTAAAAATGCAATCCAAAAAACAATGACAGAATTTCTCCCCCCCCCCCCCCGCAAAAAGAAAAATTCATAAAATTTATACAATGTATGTACCTCAAAATGATGCCATTGAAAACTACAACTTGTCACGCTAAAAACAAGCGGTCATACAGATATATCAACAGAAAACTTATTATGTTTCTAGGAATGTACCAATGAATACAAATGAAAAACTAATTTGTCATTAGTGCCTCATTGACAGATTAAAGTGGAAGACCTCTAATTTAAGAATCTTTTTTTTTTTATTGAAAGACAAAAGACTTGTTAAAAAAGTGTTAAAACAAGTATGATGTCATCGATTTGGGATAATATCTGAGCATCTTGTTTTTCTTTGTATAACTTACATTTTACAAAAATGTATCAAATTTGTCATTTTACAGATATGGAAGACATAAGACTGAAAAATGATAACAGCTGAACAACTCAAAGATTTATTGACATAGCAATGAATTATTGTCAAAGTAGCTTTGAAATGTGTAGATTTGACAACCCATGAATGCTGTTTACCTCTGTGTCGCATGAAGCTTGCTTTTGGCTTTTTGTTTCTTCAGATATCGTCATCCTGGATAATACATCGGGGCCTCATGATTGACCAATAATCATTATTATGATGAATTGTGGCATCAGTTATCATTTGAGTAATAACTAGAGATGAGCGAACACCAAAATGTTCGGGTGTTCGTTATTCGTAACGAACTTCCCGTGATGCTCGAGGGTTCGTTTCGAACAACGAACCCCATTGAAGTCAATGGGCGACCGGAACATTTTTGTATTTCGCCGATGCTCGCTAAGGTTTTCATGTGTGAAAATCTGGGCAATTCAGGAAAGTGATGGGAATGACACAGTGACGGATAGGGCAGGCGAGGGGCTACATGTTGGGCTGCATCCTAAGTTCACAGGTCCCACTATTAAGCCACAATAGCGGCAAGAGTGGGCCCCCCCCCCCTCCCAACAACTTTTACTTCTGAAAAGCGCTCATTAGCATGGCATACCTTTGCTAAGCACCACACTACCTCCAACAAAGCACAATCACTGCCTGCATGACACTCCACTGCCACTTCTCCTGAGTTACATGCTGCCCAACCGCACCCCCTCCCCCCCACAGCGCACACCAAACTGTCCCTGCGCAGCCTTCAGCTGCCCTCATGCCACACCACCCTCACGTCTATTTAGAAGTGCGTCTGCCACGACGAGGGACCGCAGGCACACACTGCACAGGGTTGGCACGGCTAGGTAGCGACCCTCTTTAATAGGGGCGGGGCGATAGCCCACAATGCTGTACAGAAGCAATGAGAAATACAATCCTGTGCCACCGCCATCAGGAGCTGCACACGTGGGCATAGCAATGGGGAACCTATGTGCCACACACTATTCATTCTGTCAAGGTGTCTGCATGCCCCAGTCAGACTGGTTATATGCACCTTAACAGTAACCGCGTTGGTGGTAATGTGGTGGTGACTGCGGACCTAGTACCACGGTTGTATTTTGTTGGTTTTCGGAATGCGGCCAGGATTAAGTGGGCCGTGGCGGGGGGATGGTGTGGGGGCTCTCGTTGTGTCGGTAAAGGTGAAATTCTTGGACTGCCACCAGACGAAGCAATGCAAAGACATTTGCCAAGAATGTTTTCCCTGTTGGAGGAGGAGGGGGATGTTTTTGAGGCACTACGTGTCCTCTCCACGTGTCCGTGGTTATATGCACCTTAACAGTAACCGCGTTGGTGGTAATGTGGTGGTGACTGCGGACCTAGTACCACGGTTGTATTTTGTTGGTTTTCGGAATGTGGCCAGGATTAAGTGGGCCGTGGTGGGGGGATGGTGGGGGGGCTCTCTAGTAGTGTCGGTAAAGGTGAAATTCTTGGACTGCCGCCAGACGAACCAATGCAAAGGCATTTGCCAACAATGTTTTCCCTGTTGGAGGAGGAGGGGGATGTTTTTGAGGCACTACGTGTCCTCTCCACGTGTCCGTTCCATGTAAGCAATAGTAGCACTCAAGACAGGCCCCAGTAACAATTCTGAAGCAGCAGTATAGCGGGAGCGCAGTCTTCGTTCCATGTAAGCAATAGTAGCACTCAAGACAGGCCCCAGTAACAATTCTGAAGCAGCAGTATAGCGGGAGCGCAGTCTTCGTTCCATGTAAGCAATAGTAGCACTCAAGACAGGCCCCAGTAACAATTCTGAAGCAGCAGTATAGCGGGAGCGCAGTCTTCGTTCCATGTAAGCAATAGTAGCACTCAAGACAGGCCCCAGTAACAATTCTGAAGCAGCAGTATAGCGGGAGCGCAGTCTTCGTTCCATGTAAGCAATAGTAGCACTCAAGACAGGCCCCAGTAACAATTCTGAAGCAGCAGTATAGCGGGAGCGCAGTCTTCGTTCCATTTCAGTAGCCTTAGTATAGCCAAGGCACAAGTGACATTTATGTAGCTAAACTGTAGGCCAACCCCACACACCTTTCTGTACCATGAGTGCAGGCGAAGAACATAGAAATTACTATGATTACACTGTAGGTGAGGGCCCCAAAAAATTGGTGTACCAACAGTACTAATGTACCTCAGTAAAAATTGGCCATGCCCAATCAAGATGGCAGGTGAATCGCTTTGGTTAATGTGGCTTAAGTGGTAACTAGGCCTGGAGGCAGCCCAGTGTAACGAAAAATTGGTTCAAGTTAAAGTTCCAACGCTTTTAAGCTAATTGAAACTTAGAAAAATTGTTCAGAAAAATTATTTGAGTGAGCCTTGTGGCCCTAAGAAAAATTGCCCGTTCAGCGTGATTACGTGAGGTTTCAGGAGGAGGAGCAGGAGGAGGAGGAGGAGGAATATTAGACACAGATTGATGAAGCAGAAATGTCCCCGTTTTGGATGGTGAGAGAGAACGTAGCTTCCATCCGCGGGTGCAGCCTACGTATTGCTTACGTATCGCTGCTGTCCGCTGGTGGAGAACAGAAGTCTGGGGAAATCCAGCCTTTGTTCATCTTGATGAGTGTTAGCCTGTCGGCACTGTCGGTTGACAAGCGGCTACGCTTATCGGTGATGATTCCCCCAGCCGCACTAAACACCCTCTCCGACAAGACGCTAGCCGCAGGACAAGCAAGCACCTCAAGGGCATACAGGGCTAGTTCAGGCCACGTGTCCAGCTTCGACACCCAGTAGTTGTAGGGGGCAGAGGCGTCACCAAGGATGGTCGTGCGATCCGCTACGTACTCCCTCACCATCCTTTTGCAGTGCTCCCGCCGACTCAGCCGTGACTGGGGAGCGGTGACACAGTCTTGGTGGGGAGCCATAAAGCTGGCCAGGCCCTTAAAGACTGTTGCACTGCCTGGGATGTACATGCTGCTCGATCTACGCACATCCCCTGCAACATGGCCCTCGGAACTGCGCCTTCTGCCACTAGCGCTGTCGGCTGGGAATTTTACCATCAGCTTGTCCGCAAGGGTCCTGTGGTATAGCAACACTCTCGAACCCCTTTCCTCTTCGGGAATCAGAGTGGGCAGGTTCTCCTTATACCGTGGATCGAGCAGTGTGTACACCCAGTAATCCGTAGTGGCCAGAATGCGTGCAACGCGAGGGTCACGAGAAAGGCATCCTAACATGAAGTCAGCCATGTGTGCCAGGGTACCTGTACGCAACACATGGCTGTCTTCACTAGGAAGATCACTTTCAGGATCCTCCTCCTCCTCCTCCTCCTCCTCAGGCCATACACGCTGAAAGGATGACAGGCAATCAGCCGGTGTACCGTCAGCAGCGGGCCAAGCTGTCTCTTCCCCCTCCTCCTCATCCTCCTCATGCTCCTCCTCCTCCTCCTGTACGCGCTGAGAAATAGACAGGAGGGTGCCCTGACTATCCAGCGGCATACTGTCTTCCCCCGCCCCCGTTTCCGAGCGCAAAGCAGCTGCCTTTATGGTTTGCAGGGAATTTCTCAAGATGCATAGCAGAGGAATGGTGACGCTAATGATTGTAGCATCGCCGCTCACCACCTGGGTAGACTCCTCAAAATTACCAAGGACATGGCAGATGTCTGCCAACCAGGCCCACTCTTCTGAAAGGAATTGAGGAGGCTGACTCCCACTGCGCCGCCCATGTTGGAGTTGGTATTCGACTATAGCTCTACGCTGTTCATAGAGCCTGGCCAACATGTGGAGCGTAGAGTTCCACCGTGTGGGCACGTCGCACAGCAGTCGGTGCACTGGCAGCTTAAAGTGATGTTGCAGGGTGCGCAGGGTGGCAGCGTCCGTGTGGGACTTGCGGAAATGTGCGCAGAGCCGGCGCGCCTTTACGAGCAGGTCTGACAAGCGTGGGTAGCTTTTCAGAAAGCGCTGAACCACCAAATTAAATACGTGGGCCAGGCATGGCACGTGCGTGAGGCTGCCGAGCTGCAGAGCCGCCACCAGGTTACGGCCGTTGTCACACACGACCATGCCCGGTTGGAGGCTCAGCGGCGCAAGCCAGCGGTCCGTCTGCTGTGTCAGACCCTGCAGCAGTTCGTGGGCCGTGTGCCTCTTATCGCCTAAGCTGAGTAGTTTCAGCACGGCCTGCTGACGCTTGCCCACCGCTGTGCTGCCACACCGCGCGACACCGACTGCTGGCGACATGCTGCTGCTAACACATCTTGATTGTGAGACAGAGGAGGAGGAGGAGGAGGAGGGTGCTTTAGTGGAGGAAGCATAGACCTCCGCAGATACCAGCACCGAGCTGGGGCCCGCAATTCTGGGGGTGGGTAGGACGTGAGCGGTCCCAGGCTCTGACTCTGTCCCAGCCTCCACTAAATTCACCCAATGTGCCGTCAGGGAGATGTAGTGGCCCTGCCCGCCTGTGCTTGTCCACGTGTCCGTAGTTAAGTGGACCGTGGCAGTAACCGCGTTGGTGAGGGCGCGCACAATGTTGCGGGAGACGTGGTCGTGCAGGGCTGGGACGGCACATCGGGAAAAGTAGTGGCGACTGGGAACTGAGTAGCGCGGGGCCGCCGCCTCCATGATACTTTTGAAGGACTCCGTTTCCACAACCCTATACGGCAGCATCTC
Source organism: Eleutherodactylus coqui (assembly GCF_035609145.1). Classification (NCBI taxonomy): domain Eukaryota; kingdom Metazoa; phylum Chordata; class Amphibia; order Anura; family Eleutherodactylidae; genus Eleutherodactylus; species Eleutherodactylus coqui. The sequence continues at coordinate 94,828,099 of NC_089845.1, read as the reverse complement.
AAGGCTGATGAATTTTGCGATGCGGACGGTTAACGTTTGAGCGTGCGGGTGCGTGGCGGCGTACTTGCGCTTGCGCTCGAACACTTGCGCAAGCGACGGCTGAACGGTGCGCTGAACTACACTGCTGGATGGGGCCGAGGACAGCGGAGATGAGGGTGTGGGTGCAGGCCATGAGGCGGTAGTGCCTGTGTCCTGAGAGGGGGGTTGCATCTCAGTGGCAGGTTGGGGCACAGGGGGAGAGGCAGGGGTGCAAACCGGAGGCGGTGAACGGCCTTCGTCCCACCTTGTGGGGTGCTTGGCCATCATATGTCTGCGCATGCTGGTGGTGGTGAGGCTGTTGGTGTTGGCTCCCCGGCTGAGCTTTGCGCGACAAAGGTTGCACACCACTGTTCGTCGGTCGTCAGGCGTCTCTGTGAAAAACTGCCAGACCTTAGAGCACCTCGGCCTCCGCAGGGTGGCATGGCGCGAGGGGGCGCTTTGGGAAACACTTGGTGGATTATTCGGTCTGGCCCTGCCTCTACCCCTGGCCACTGCACTGCCTCTTGCAACCTGCCCTGCTGATGCCCTTGACTCCCCCTCTGAAGACCTGTCCTCCTGAGTAAGCGTTGCACACCAGGTGGGGTCAGTCACCTCATCGTCCTGCTGCTCTTCCTCCGAATCCTCTGTGCGCTGCTCCCTGGGACTTACTGCCCTTACTACTACCTCACTGCAAGACAACTGTGTCTGATCGTCATCGTCCTCCTCACCCACAGAAAGTTGTTGAGACAGTTGGCGGAAGTCCCCAGCCTCTTCCCCCGGACCCCGGGAACTTTCGAATGGTTGGGCATCAGTGACGATAAACTCCTCTGGTGGGAGAGGAACCGCTGCTGCCCAATCTAAGCAGGGGCCCGAGAACAGTTCCTGGGAGTGCTCCCGCTCCTGAGCAGGTGTTATTGTAGTGGAGTGAGGAGGCTGGGAGGAAGGAGGAGCAGCAGACAGAGGATTCGGATTGGCAGCAGTGGACGGCGCAGAACTGCGGGTAGACGATAGGTTGCTCGAAGCACTTTCTGCCATCCAGGACAGGACCTGCTCACACTGCTCATTTTCTAATAACCGTCTCCCGCGTGGACCCATTAATTGGGCGATGAATGTGGGGACGCCAGAAACGTGCCTCTCTCCTAATCGCGCAGCAGTCGGCTGCGACACACCTGGATCAGGAGCTTGGCCTGTGCCCACACCCTGACTTGGCCCTCCGCGTCCTCGGCCACGTCCACGTCCACGTCCTCTAGGCTTACCCCTACCCCTCAGCATGCTGTATTACCAGTGATTAGATTTCCCAGGCAGGAAATAAATTGGCGCAAGACTGCAGGCCAAATATAATTTTTGCCCTTTTTGGAAAACGAAAGGCCCCACTGCCTCTAGTGAATGAATTATCTAAGTTTAATAACTGTGCTGTGTCCCTGCTTATGTGTCACAGAACGTGAGGGTAGCAGAGTTATTAACTGTGGCAGAGCAGGTATTTTTTTTCCCAATTAAGGAAAGCAAATGGCGAACCCAGCAGTAAAGCGTAGCTGGCTGCGTATGATTTAGCAATGTTTTTCACGCAGCTCACACGTCTCCACAGGCGTAAGGACGGACACAGGCTGGACAAATAGATTTGTTTTCAGTTTTTTCCCACCAACAGGCAGCACTGCGTATATTCAATGAACCTGCGAAGTTTAATAACTGCGCTGTGTCCCTGCTTATGTGTCACAGAACGTGAGGGTAGCAGAGTTATTATAACTCTTGGAGAGCAGGTATTTTTTTTCCCAATTAAGGAAAGCAAATGGCGAACCCAGCAGTAAAGCGTAGCTGGCTGCGTATGATTTAGCAATGTTTTTCACGCAGCTCACACGTCTACACAGGCGTAAGGACGGACACAGGCTGGACAAATAGATTTGTTTTCAGTTTTTTCCCACCAACAGGCAGCACTGCGTATATTCAATGAACCTGCGAAGTTTAATAACTGCGCTGTGTCCCTGCTTATGTGTCACAGAACGTGAGGGTAGCAGAGTTATTATAACTCTTGGAGAGCAGGTATTTTTTTTCCCAATTAAGGAAAGCAAATGGCGAACCCAGCAGTAAAGCGTAGCTGGCTGCGTATGATTTAGCAATGTTTTTCACGCAGCTCACACGTCTACACAGGCGTAAGGACGGACACAGGCTGGACAAATAGATTTGTTTTCAGTTTTTTCCCACCAACAGGCAGCACTGCGTATATTCAATGAACCTGCGAAGTTTAATAACTGCGCTGTGTCCCTGCTTATGTGTCACAGAACGTGAGGGTAGCAGAGTTATTATAACTCTTGGAGAGCAGGTATTTTTTTCCCCAATTAAGGAAAGCAAATGGCGAACCCAGCAGTAAAGCGTAGCTGGCTGCGTATGATTTAGCAATGTTTTTCACGCAGCTCACACGTCTACACAGGCGTAAGGACGGACACAGGCTGGACAAATAGATTTCTTTTCAGTTTTTTCCCACCAACAGGCAGCACTGCGTATATTCAATGAACCTGCGAAGTTTAATAACTGCGCTGTGTCCCTGCTTATGTGTCACAGAACGTGAGGGTAGCAGAGTTATTATAACTCTTGGAGAGCAGGTATTTTTTTTCCCAATTAAGGAAAGCAAATGGCGAACCCAGCAGTAAAGCGTAGCTGGCTGCGTATGATTTAGCAATGTTTTTCACGCAGCTCACACGTCTCCACAGGCGTAAGGACGGACACAGGCTGGACAAATAGATTTGTTTTCAGTTTTTTCCCACCAACAGGCAGCACTGCGTATATTCAATGAACCTGCGAAGTTTAATAACTGCGCTGTGTCCCTGCTTATGTGTCACAGAACGTGAGGGTAGCAGAGTTATTATAACTCTTGGAGAGCAGGTATTTTTTTTCCCAATTAAGGAAAGCAAATGGCGAACCCAGCAGTAAAGCGTAGCTGGCTGCGTATGATTTAGCAATGTTTTTCACGCAGCTCACACGTCTACACAGGCGTAAGGACGGACACAGGCTGGACAAATAGATTTGTTTTCAGTTTTTTCCCACCAACAGGCAGCACTGCGTATATTCAATGAACCTGCGAAGTTTAATAACTGCGCTGTGTCCCTGCTTATGTGTCACAGAACGTGAGGGTAGCAGAGTTATTATAACTCTTGGAGAGCAGGTATTTTTTTCCCCAATTAAGGAAAGCAAATGGCGAACCCAGCAGTAAAGCGTAGCTGGCTGCGTATGATTTAGCAATGTTTTTCACGCAGCTCACACGTCTACACAGGCGTAAGGACGGACACAGGCTGGACAAATAGATTTCTTTTCAGTTTTTTCCCACCAACAGGCAGCACTGCGTATATTCAATGAACCTGCGAAGTTTAATAACTGCGCTGTGTCCCTGCTTATGTGTCACAGAACGTGAGGGTAGCAGAGTTATTATAACTCTTGGAGAGCAGGTATTTTTTTTCCCAATTAAGGAAAGCAAATGGCGAACCCAGCAGTAAAGCGTAGCTGGCTGCGTATGATTTAGCAATGTTTTTCACGCAGCTCACACGTCTCCACAGGCGTAAGGACGGACACAGGCTGGACAAATAGATTTGTTTTCAGTTTTTTCCCACCAACAGGCAGCACTGCGTATATTCAATGAACCTGCGAAGTTTAATAACTGCGCTGTGTCCCTGCTTATGTGTCACAGAACGTGAGGGTAGCAGAGTTATTATAACTCTTGGAGAGCAGGTATTTTTTTCCCCAATTAAGGAAAGCAAATGGCGAACCCAGCAGTAAAGCGTAGCTGGCTGCGTATGATTTAGCAATGTTTTTCACGCAGCTCACACGTCTACACAGGCGTAAGGACGGACACAGGCTGGACAAATAGATTTCTTTTCAGTTTTTTCCCACCAACAGGCAGCACTGCGTATATTCAATGAACCTGCGAAGTTTAATAACTGCGCTGTGTCCCTGCTTATGTGTCACAGAACGTGAGGGTAGCAGAGTTATTATAACTCTTGGAGAGCAGGTATTTTTTTTCCCAATTAAGGAAAGCAAATGGCGAACCCAGCAGTAAAGCGTAGCTGGCTGCGTATGATTTAGCAATGTTTTTCACGCAGCTCACACGTCTACACAGGCGTAAGGACGGACACAGGCTGGACAAATAGATTTGTTTTCAGTTTTTTCCCACCAACAGGCAGCACTGCGTATATTCAATGAACCTGCGAAGTTTAATAACTGCGCTGTGTCCCTGCTTATGTGTCACAGAACGTGAGGGTAGCAGAGTTATTATAACTCTTGGAGAGCAGGTATTTTTTTCCCCAATTAAGGAAAGCAAATGGCGAACCCAGCAGTAAAGCGTAGCTGGCTGCGTATGATTTAGCAATGTTTTTCACGCAGCTCACACGTCTACACAGGCGTAAGGACGGACACAGGCTGGACAAATAGATTTCTTTTCAGTTTTTTCCCACCAACAGGCAGCACTGCGTATATTCAATGAACCTGCGAAGTTTAATAACTGCGCTGTGTCCCTGCTTATGTGTCACAGAACGTGAGGGTAGCAGAGTTATTATAACTCTTGGAGAGCAGGTATTTTTTTTCCCAATTAAGGAAAGCAAATGGCGAACCCAGCAGTAAAGCGTAGCTGGCTGCGTATGATTTAGCAATGTTTTTCACGCAGCTCACACGTCTCCACAGGCGTAAGGACGGACACAGGCTGGACAAATAGATTTCTTTTCAGTTTTTTCCCACCAACAGGCAGCACTGCGTATATTCAATGAACCTGCGAAGTTTAATAACTGCGCTGTGTCCCTGCTTATGTGTCACAGAACGTGAGGGTAGCAGAGTTATTATAACTCTTGGAGAGCAGGTATTTTTTTCCCCAATTAAGGAAAGCAAATGGCGAACCCAGCAGTAAAGCGTAGCTGGCTGCGTATGATTTAGCAATGTTTTTCACGCAGCTCACACGTCTCCACAGGCGTAAGGACGGACACAGGCTGGACAAATAGATTTCTTTTCAGTTTTTTCCCACCAACAGGCAGCACTGCGTATATTCTATGAATAATAACTGTGTTGTGGCCCTGCCTATACAATTCTTTCCCTGCAGTATCAATGGAGGGTGCAATGCTCTGCAGAGGCGATTTTGAGAAGCCCAAAAAAAATGCAGCACAGCCAACAGCAGCCTGGACAGTACTGCACACGGATAAATATGGCCCTAGAAAGGACCGTTGAGGTTCTTGAAGGCTACACTCACTCCTAACACTCTCCCTGCCTATGCAGCACTTCTGTCCCTAATGCCAGGTGCAACGGTCTGCAGAGGCGATTTTGAGAAAGAAAAAAAAATCCCACTGCTAACAGCAGCCAACACACAGCTATCAGTGGCCCTAATAAGGACCTTTGGGGGGTCTTGAAGCCTACACTAACTACCAATTCTTTCCCTACAGCAGCTCCGGTATAAACAGCACTGTCCCTCATCTAACTCACACCGCATCTGAGGCGAGCCGCGGGAGGGGCCGACTTTTATATTAGGCGAACACCTGATCTCGCCAGCCACTCACAGCAGGGGGGTGGTATAGGGCTTAAACGTTGCAGGGGGAAGTTGTAATGCCTTCCCTGTCTTTCAATTGGCCAGAAAAGCGCGCTAACGTCTCAGGGAAGGAAGTGAAAGTAACCAGAACACCGCATGGTGTTCGTCACGAATAACGAACATCCCGAACACCCTAATATTCGCACGAATATCAAGCTCGGACGAACGCGTTCGCTCATCTCTAGTAATAACATAAAAGGCAAATCTGCTGAAATGCCATAAAATTTGGACAGGACTGGCAGAGCTACAGCAGCAAGTCCTACATTAGAATTTTTATTGCTATATTGGCACAAAATAAAAGCACATCTACAGCTATGCAATAGAACCTGCAGCTTTACAATCTATGGAAACAATGTAACTAATGTTATTTTTGGGGATGGGGTTATTATTACACCAAGCAATTAAAAGCATTCCTACAAAATCATCTACCAAATCTCATTTTTTAGATAATAGTTAAAGATCAGAATCTACCTTAAAGGCCCATTCAGACAGCCATATGTTTTAAGCCATGTGCTCTCCGTGTATTCCACAGACAGTACACAGCGTGATAATAGCTGATGAGGCGATTCACGATCCCGATTTTTTTTAACATGGACCTAAAAAAACTCTGCAAGCCCTATTTTCATGAATAGAGATAGAATATGAAATTTATGGGGTCTATGAATATTGGAAAACACATGGACCTCAGTCTGTGGGATGTCCAATGTTAATTGTGCCCAACTCACACTCGTTTGTCTTAATACAGTCGAATTTACATTAAAGAAAAGTTAGACATAATTGATTAATTGAACAGTTCTGATAAACTAGAACCAGATGGATATGAAAATATGCTAAAACTGTTCTGTTTTTGAATTTTTTGTATTTTAAAGGAATTTTTGAATTTGTTACTGATACTATGCTTTTTTTTAATTTACAGTTGGTAATTTAAAGGAACTATTTAATCAGAACTGATGTTGCTGGGAAAGTCACAATTCTCATGCAGCGGCATCTTGCATTGCATAGCAGTCATTCAGATAATTGGCTAACTGTGAGATACATGAATGGCTCAAGGCCACCAGAGCAGCTGTTATGGAGTCATTGTTTATTCTGGCTCATAATAGGGGAAGTCTCATGTTCACATGAGCTAATACAAATGTATGAATCAGAATAATTCTTATACAAATGATTGGCTGTTAGTTTGCTAGGTACATCTATAGGTACTAGAGATGAGCGAACGTGTTCTTAACGAGGACTTACGCACCCGGACACCGGCTTTTCCGAGGACTTCAGTGTTCGCGCGTAAAGATTCGGGGGGCGCCGGGGGGCGGGGAGAGGCGCGGCGGCAGCAGCGGGGAACAGGGGGGAGCCCTCTCTCTCTCCCTCTCCCCCCACTCCCCGCCGCACCCCCCCCGTGCCACGGCGACCCCCGAACTTTTTCCGCCCGAGCACGGAAGTCCTCGCAAAGTTCGGTGTTCGGGCGAAAAGGGGCGGGGCCGAACACGTTCGCTCATCTCTAATAGGTACTCCTTTTTTATTTAGAGTACATCTCCCAATTTACAGATATGGGATGTGTTCATTTTAACTGTTTTCTCGGCTCACCTAATTCTGTCACAAGGTTATAGAATTTAAAAGAAATGTATAATTAGAAAATAACCTATTATATAAATCAAGTTTTTATGTTCAACATATTTTTAAGAATTTTAGTTAATTTTTAAATTTTTCTATGTCTAGATCTAGTTAAATAAAATCCTAATATCCTGCAGTTTTTACACTTACCACTAAGCCTAAGGCCTCATGTCCACGGGCAAAATAAGAATTAAAATCCGCAGCGGATTTTAACTCTTCTTCTGCCCGCGGATCCGCACCCCATAGGGATGCATTGACCACCCGCGGGGTAGATAAATACCCGCGGATGGTCAATAAAAGGGATTTAAAAAAAAATGGAGCATGAAAAAATCCGGACCATGCTCCATTTTCATGCGGGCCCCCCGCGGGGACGGCTCCCGCGGGCTTCTATTGAAGCCTATGGAAGCCGTCCGGATCCGCGGGAGACCTAAAATAGGAATTTAAAAGAATTACTCAACCGGAGCGGGCGGGGAAAGCCTTCTCTTCCTCATGGCCGGATCTTTCTTGCTTCGGCTCGAAAAGAAGATCCGGCCGTGAGGAAGAGAAGGCTTTCCCCGCCCGCTCCGGATGGGTAAATGCTTTTAAATTCTTATTTTCAGCGCTCATGTCCGCGGGGCAGGAGGGACCCGCTGCAGATTCTACATGGAGAATCTGCAGCGGATCTGATTTTCCCCGTGGACATGAGGCCTAATAGTCATCTAAAACTTTTCAGCAGTTATTTCATTATCATCACAAGCAGGATTACAATGAAAGCTAAACACTTTTAGTATATGTAGATAACACAGGATTAGAGATGAGCGAACGTACTCGTCTGAGCTTGATACTCGTTCGAGTATTAGTGTGTTCGAGATGCTCATTACTCGAGGCAAGCACCACGCGATGTTCGAGTTACTTTCACTTTCATCTCTGAGACGTTAGCGCGCTTTTCTGGCCAATAGAAAGACAGGGAAGGCATTACAACTTCCCCCTGCGACGTTCAAGCCCTATACCACCCCTGCAGTGAGTGGCTGGCGAGATCAGGTGTCACCCGAGTATATAAATCGGCCCCTCCCGCGGCTCGCCACAGATGCATTCTGACATAGCTTAGGGAAAGTGCTGCTGATGCCAGAGCTGCTATAGGGAGAGTGTTAGGAGTGATTTTAGGCTTCAAGAACCCCAACGGTCCTTCTTAGGGCCACATCTGACCATGTGCAGTACTGTTGAGGCTGCTTTTTGCAGTGTTGCACTTTTTTTTTTTTTTTTTGTATATCGGCCGTGCAGAGCATTGCGTCCTCAGTCTGCAGTAACTTTACATAGTATAGGGCCAGTAGTGCTGAGGCAGGGACAGTGAAAAACGTGAAAGACATATACTGTCTATATAGGCAGTGGGCTTTTCCAAAAAAATTTGGGACAAACAAAAAAAAATTTGGGCTGCCTGTGACCGTCCTGACTGTACTGCGTCTCTGCTGGGGGTAGTAGTCCTAATTAATACGCAGCCAGCTAAGTGTTACAGGGGGCTTGCGCAAAATTCTTTCCTGGCTCTGCGTTGCCCGTTACATCATTGCTGTCATCCTGTCCAGAGGGAAACAGTCTGCAGTAATTTTACATAGTATAGGGCCAGTAGTGCTGAGGCAGGGACAGTGAAAAACGTGAAAGACATATACTGTCTATATAGGCAGTGGGCTTTTCCAAAAAAATTTGGGACAAAAAAACATATTTGGGCTGCCTGTGACCGTCCTGACGGTACTGCATCTCTGCTGGGGGTAGTAGTCCTAATTAATACGCAGCCAGCTAAGTGTTACAGCGGGCTTGCGCAAAATTCTTTCATGGCTCTGCATTGCCCGTTACATCATTGCTGTCATCCTGTCCAGAGGGAAACAGTCTGCAGTAATTTTACATAGTATAGGGCCAGTAGTGCTGAGGCAGGGACAGTGAAAAACATGAAAGACATATACTGTCTATATAGGCAGTGGGCTTTTCCAAAAAAATTTGGGACAAAAAAATATATTTGGGCTGCCTGTGACCGTCCTGACTGTACTGCGTCTCTGCTGGGGGTAGTAGTCCTAATTAATACGCAGCCAGCTAAGTGTTACAGGGGGCTTGCGCAAAATTCTTTCCTGGCTCTGCGTTGCCCGTTACATCATTGCTGTCATCCTGTCCAGAGGGAAACAGTCTGCAGTAATTTTACATAGTATAGGGCCAGTAGTGCTGAGGCAGGGACAGTGAAAAACGTGAAAGACATATACTGTCTATATAGGCAGTGGGCTTTTCCAAAAAAAATTGGGACAAAAAAATATATTTGGGCTGCCTGTGACCGTCCTGACTGTACTGCGTCTCTGCTGGGGGTAGTAGTCCTAATTAATACGCAGCCAGCTAAGTGTTACAGCGGGCTTGCGCAAAATTCTTTCATGGCTCTGCATTGCCCGTTACATCATTGCTGTCATCCTGTCCAGAGGGAAACAGTCTGCAGTAATTTTACATAGTATAGGGCCAGTAGTGCTGAGGCAGGGACAGTGAAAAACATGAAAGACATATACTGTCTATATAGGCAGTGGGCTTTTCCAAAAAAATTTGGGACAAAAAAATATATTTGGGCTGCCTGTGACCGTCCTGACTGTACTGCGTCTCTGCTGGGGGTAGTAGTCCTAATTAATACGCAGCCAGCTAAGTGTTACAGGGGGCTTGCGCAAAATTCTTTCCTGGCTCTGCGTTGCCCGTTACATCATTGCTGTCATCCTGTCCAGAGGGAAACAGTCTGCAGTAATTTTACATAGTATAGGGCCAGTAGTGCTGAGGCAGGGACAGTGAAAAACGTGAAAGACATATACTGTCTATATAGGCAGTGGGCTTTTCCAAAAAAAATTGGGACAAAAAAATATATTTGGGCTGCCTGTGACCGTCCTGACTGTACTGCATCTCTGCTGGGGGTAGTAGTCCTAATTAATACGCAGCCAGCTAAGTGTTACAGCGGGCTTGCGCAAAATTCTTTCCTGGCTCTGCTGTGCGTTCCGTAAGCGAAGTCAGCCTCCAACCACAGGCCAATAAGCGGCACATTTAATTACAGCATTCTGTTTCTGCACTACTGGTAATACACCATGCTGAGGGGTAGGGGTAGGCCTAGAGGACGTGGAGGCCCAAGTCAGGGTGTGGGCACAGGCCGAGCTCCTGATCCAGGTGTATCGCAGCCGACTGCTGCGGGATTAGGACAAAGGCACGTTTCTGGCGTCCCCACATTCATCTCACAATTAATGGGTCCACGCGGTAGACCTTTATTAGAAAATGAGCAGCGTGAGCAGGTCCTGTCGTGGATGGCAGAAAGTGCATCCAGCAATCTATCGACCACCCAGAGTTCTGCGCCGTCCACTGCTGCAACTCTGAATCCTCTGGCTGCTGCTCCTCCTTCCTCCCAGCCTCCTCACTCCATTACAATGACACATTCTGAGGAGCAGGCAGACTCCCAGGAACTGTTCTAGGGCCCATGCCCAGAATGGGCAGCAATGGTTCCTCTCCCACCGGAGGAGTTTGTCATGACCGATGCCCAACCTTTGGAAAGTTCCCGGGGTCCGGGGGATGAGGCTGGGGACTTCCGGCAACTGTCTCAAGAGCTTTCAGTGGGTGAGGAGGACGATGACGATGAGACACAGTTGTCTATCACTCAGGTAGTAGTAATTGGAGTAAGTCCGAGGGAGGAGCGCACAGAGGATTCGGAGGAAGAGCAGCAAGACGATGAGGTGACTGACCCCACCTGGTTTGCTAAGCCTACTGAGGACAGGTCTTCAGAGGGGGAGGCAAGTGCAGCAGCAAGGCAGGTTGGAAAAGCCAGTGCGGTGGCCAGGGGTAGAGGCAGGGCCAGACTGAATAATCCACCAAGTGTTTCCCAAAGCGCCCCCTCGCGCCATGCCACCCTGCAGAGGCCGAGGTGCTCAAAGGTCTGGCAGTTTTTCACTGAGAGTGCAGACGACCGACGAACAGTGGTGTGCAACCTTTGTCGCGCCAAGATCAGCCGGGGAGCCACCACCACCAGCCTCACCACCACCAGCATTCGCAGACATATGATGGCCAAGCACCCCACAAGGTGGGACGAAGGCCGTTCACCGCCTCCGGTTTGCACCGCTGCCTCTCCCCCTGTGCCCCAACCTGCCACTGAGATCCAACCCCCCTCTCAGGACACAGGCACTACCGTCTCCTGGCCTGCACCCACACCCTCACCTCCGCTGTCCTCGGCCCCATCCACCAATGTCTCTCAGCGCACCGTCCAGCCGTCGCTAGCGCAAGTGTTTGAGCCAGGTCGACACCAGGCACCCGCACGCTCAAGCGTTAAACGTGCACATAGCCAAATTGATCAGCCTGGAGATGCTGCCGTATAGGCTTGTGGAAACGGAGGCTTTCAAAAGCATGATGGCGGCGGCGGCCCCGCGCTACTCGGTTCCCAGTTGCCACTACTTTTCCCGATGTGCCGTCCCGACCCTGCACGACCACGTCTCCCGTAACATTGTACGCGCCCTCACCAACGTGGTTACTGCCAAGGTCCACTTAACAACGGACACGTGGACAAGCACAGGCGGGTAGGGCCACTATATCTCCCTGACGGCACATTGGGTGAATTTAGTGGAGGCTGGGACAGTGTCAGAGCCTGGGACCGCTCACGTCCTACTCACCCCAAGAATTGCGGGCCCCAGCTCGGTGGTGGTATCTGCGGCGGTGTATGCTTCCTCCACTAAACCACCCTCCTCCTCCTACGCAACATCTGTCTCACAATCAAGATGTGTCAGCAGCAGCACGTCGCCAGCAGTCGGTGTCGCGCGGCGTGGCAGCACAGCGGTGGGCAAGCGTCAGCAGGCCGTGCTGAAACTACTCAGCTTAGGAGAGAAGAGGCACACGGCCCACGAACTGCTGCAGGGTCTGACAGAGCAGACTGACTGCTGGCTTGCGCCGCTGAGCCTCCAACCAGGCATGGTCATGTGTGACAACGGCCGTAACCTGGTGGCGGCTCTACAGCTCGGCAGCCTCACGCACGTGCCATGCCTGGCCCACGTCTTTAATTTGGTGGTTCAGCGCTTTCTGAAAAGCTACCCACGCTTGTCAGACCTGCTCGGAAAGGTGCGCCGGCTCTGCGCACATTTCCGCAAGTCCCACACGGACGCTGCCACCCTGCACACCCTGCAACATCGGTTTAATCTGCCAGTGCACCGACTGCTGTGTGACGTGCCCACACGGTGGAACTCTACGCTCCACATGTTGGCCAGGCTCTATGAGCAGCGTAGAGCTACAGTGGAATACCAACTCCAACATGGGCGGCGTAGTGGGAGTCAGCCTCCTCAATTGTTTACAGAAGAGTGGGCCTGGTTGGCAGACATCTGCCAGGTCCTTGGAAACTTTGAGGAGTCTACCCAGATGATGAGCGGCGATGCTGCAATCATTAGCGTCACCATTCCTCTGCTATGCCTCTTGAGAAGTTCCCTGCAAAGCATAAAGGCAGACGCTTTGCGCTCGGAAACGGAGGCGGGGGAAGACAGTATGTCGCTGGATAGTCAGAGCACCCTCCTGTCTATATCTCAGCGCGTTCAGGAGGAGGAGGAGGAGGTGGAGGAGCATGAGGAGGAGGGGGAAGAGACAGTTTGGCCCACTGCTGAGGGTACCCATGCTGCTTGCCTGTCATCCTTTCAGCGTGTATGGCCTGAAGAGGAGGATCCTGAAAGTGATCTTCCTAGTGAGGACAGCCATGTGTTGCGTACAGGTACCCTGGCACACATGGCTGACTTCATGTTAGGATGCCTTTCTCGTGACCCTCGCGTTACACGCATTCTGGCCACTACGGATTACTGGGTGTACACACTGCTTGACCCACGGTATAAGGAGAACCTTTCCACTCTCATACCCGAAGAGGAAAGGGGTTCGAGAGTGATGCTATACCACAGGACCCTGGCGGACAAGCTGATGGTAAAATTCCCATCCGACAGCGCTAGTGGCAGAAGGCGCAGATCCGAGGGCCATGTAGCAGGGGAGGCACGGAGATCAGGCAGCATGTACAGCACAGACAGGGGAACACTCTCTAAGGCCTTTGACAGCTTTATTGCTCCCCAGCAAGACTGTGTCACCGCTCCCCAGTCAAGGCTTAGTCGGCGGGAGCACTGTAAAAGGATGGTGAGGGAGTACGTAGCCGATCGCACGACCGTCCTCCGTGACGCCTCTGCCCCCTACAACTACTGGGTGTCGAAGCTGGACACGTGACCTGAACTCGCGCTCTATACCCTGGAGGTGCTTGCTTGTCCTGCGGCTAGCGTCTTGTCAGAGAGGGTGTTTAGTGCGGCTGGGGGAATCATCACGGATAAGCGTACCCGCCTGTCAACCGACAGTGCCGATAGGCTTACACTCATAAAGATGAACAAAGCCTGGATTTCCCCAGACTTTTCTTCTCCACCAGCGGACAGCAGCGATACCTAAACAATACGTAGGCTGCACCCGCGGATGGAAGCATCGTTCTCTATCACCATCAGAAACGGGGACCTTTTAGCTTCATCAATCTGTGTATTATATTCCTCCTCCTGCTCCTCCTCCTGAAACCTCACGTAATCACGCCGAACGGGCAATTTTTCTGAGGCCCACAAGGCTCAGTCATATAACTTTTGTAAACAATTTTTATACGTTTCAATGCTCATTAAAGCGTTGAAACTTGCACCTGAACCAATTTTTATTTTAACTGGGCTGCCTCCAGGCCTAGTTACAAATTAAGCCACATTAACCAAAGCGATTAATGGGTTTCACCTGCCCTCTTGGTTGGGCATGGGCAATTTTTCTGAGGTACATTAGTACTGTTGGTACACCAATTTTTTGGGGCCCTCGCCTACAGTGTAATCCAATTAATTTTTTGCCCCCAGTCTGACTGGGGCATGCAGTGTGGGCCAAAGCCCACCTGCATTTAACATGACATTACATCAGCTGTGTTGGGCACTGCAATGGGATATATTTATGTACCGCCGGTGGGTTCCAGGGAGCCACCCATGCTGTGGGTCCACAGGGAGTTGTAACTGCATGTGTCTACTTCTAAAGAACCCCAGTCTGACTGGGGCATGCAGTGTGGGCCGAAGCCCACCTGCATTTAACATGACATTACCTCAGCTGTGATGGGCAATGCAATGGCATATATTTATGTACCGCCGGTGGCTTCCTGGCACCCACCCATGCTGTCGCTCCACACGGAGTTGTAACTGCATGTGTCCACTTCTAAAGAACCCCAGTCTGACTGGGGCATGCAGTGTAGGCCGAAGCCCACCTGCATTTAACATGACATTACCTCAGCTGTGATGGGCAATGCAATGGGATATATTTATGTACCGCCGGTGGCTTCCTGGCACCCACCCATGCTGTCGCTCCACACAGAGTTGTAACTGCATGTGTCCACTTCTAAAGAACCCCAGTCTGACTGGGGCATGCAGTGTGGGCCGAAGCCCACCTGCATTTAACATGACATTACCTTAGCTGTGATGGGCAATGCAATGGGATATATTTATGTACCGCCGGTGGGTTCCAGGGAGCCACCCATGCTGTTGATGCACACGGAATTCCCATTGCGGAGTTGTACCTGCCTGTGACTATTTATAAAAAACCATGGTCTGACTGGGGCATGCAGACACCTTGACAGAATGAATAGTGTGTGGCACATAGGTTTCGCATTGCTATGCCCATGTGTGCAGCTCCAGATGGAGGTGGCACAGGATTGGATTTCTCATTGCTTCTGTACAGCATCGTGGGCTATCGCCCCGCCCCTTTTAAAGAGGGTCGCTGCCTAGCCGTGCCAACCCTCTGCAGTGTGTGCCTGCGGTTCCTCCTCATGGCAGACGCACTTATAAATAGACATGAGGATGGTGTGGCATGAGGGCAGCTGAAGGCTGCGCAGGGACAATTTGGTGTGCGCTGTGGACACTGGGTCGTTCAGGGGGGGGGGGTTGGGCAGCATGTAACCCCGGAGAAGTGGCAGCGGAGTGTCATGCAGGCAGTGATTGTGCTTTGTTGGAGGTAGTGTGGTGCTTAGCTAAGGTATGCATTGCTAATGAGGGCTTTTCAGAAGTAAAAATTGTTGGGAGGGGGGGGGCCACTCTTGCCGCTATTGTGGCTTAATATTGGGACCTGGGAACTTGAAATGCAGCCCAACATGTAGCCCCTCGCCTGCCCTATCCGTTTCTGTGTCTTTCCCATCACTTTCTTGAATTGCCCAGATTTTCACAAATGGAAACCTTAGCGAGCATCGGCGATATACAAAAATGCTCCAGTCGCCCATTGACTTCAATGGGGTTCGTTATTCGAAACGAACCCTCGAGCATCGCGAAAATTTCGGCCCGAGTAACGAGCACCCGAGCATTTCGGTGCTCGCTCATCTCTACACAGGATCCATCATTCACAATTGGCGATGGTCACAGCTTATCTCCTTCTTCTTCCTGAATAGTCTTCCATAAAATGCAATGGGTCCCATCTTGACTATTATGCCTATGGCTCATGAATTCTGCTGTGTAGCATATCCCTTAATGTTGTTAAAGGGCAACTCTGGTAAAAACACATTTTTCCATACCTACTGTGCTCAACTGATATACTCAACATACACTCCTTTGTGTATTCCAGCCACTTCCCTGCCATGCAGCCCCCTGTTTGATGCTTAACAGTCACCATCGTAATGCTTTTAATGCTTAAGATTTTTAACTTTCAGTTTCACATTTATCCCATGATGCATCAGAACAGCATTAGTAAAGGCTATACCCTTTATGCTTGCAGGATAGGGGGGCAGTGTAATTATTATTACCTTCTATATTCACCTAAATAAGCTACAGTTCATAAATATTGGGTCATGAGCATGAGCTGTGATCTCCTCAATTCTAACTATGTGACAGGAGGTGTGTGATCATTATCAGTAACTGTGACTGGAGTGCCTGTATCCACCTGTAGGCAGTTTCTCTGCTAGGATTGATGCAACAGAAAGAGAAAATCTGACTAATTTCAGAGATCATAACCTCAAGTAGATCTGAGTTTCTTAGAATTTAGATCATATGACCATCAGAGGAAAAGGAGGCCAGGAGTTTCAGAAATAACTAACAAAGATAACACTAACTCACTTATATATACTGGTATGATAGCCACATTATGAATGAATTAAAAAATCACAGGAGTGGAGCTGTAACTGCAGCAAAGGCAAGATAGCCACCCCCGTAGTCATGTACAGTACAGGCAAGAGAATAAATAATATGGTATTAGAAATTAAAAGCAGAACCGATCCAGTTCTTTTTTTTTTGCATTTTTTAGCAATGGATTAATGAAAAACGGACAGTACATGGATAGCACACTGATGACATCTGAATGCTGTCCTTTTTTTTGTATCCCTATTGAGTTCGCAAATTGGTTCACAATAGCGCATGGCAATAGCTCTTCTCACAATCTCTGTGTCCATGTAAAAAACTGATATATAAGTTGTCACACTGACTAATATGGATCTGTGTGTTGTCTAGGTATAGTCCATTTTTCAATCGGACAGCACGCAGACTAAATATATGTCATGTGCCCCCCCTAGCCTAAAGCAAGGTAAATAATAATCATAGCCTTTCCTGAAAGCCTGAAATTGGTTATTTGTTAACCCCTCAACAACACAGGACATAAATTTACGTCCTGGCTGCCTGGTACTTTAGGCAACAGGATGTAAACTTACTAGAGATGAGCGAGCATACTCGTCCGAGCTTGATACTCGTTCGTATATTAGGGTGTTCGAGATGCTCGTTACTCGTAACGAGTACCACGCGGTGTTCGGGTTACTTTCATTTTCTTCCCTGAGACATTTGCGCGCTTTTCTGGCCAATAGAAAGACAGGGAAGGCATTACAACTTTCCCCTGCAACGTTCAAGCCCTATACCACCCCCCTGCAGTGAGTGGCTGGCGAGATTAGGTGTCACCCGAGTATTAAAATCTGCCCCTCCCGCGGCTCGCCACAGATGCATTCTGACATTAGTTCAGGGAAAGTGGTATCTTGGTGGAGCTGCTATAGGGAGAGTGTTAGGAGTATTTTAGGTTTCAAGAACCCCAACGGTCCTTCTTAAGGCCATAGAAATCGCAGATCGCACCTATGTGCGATCTGCGATTTCTGTTCTCTTCTCTATATGCGCTCAATGGGGCCGGCGGCAGCAGCGCCGACCCCATTGAGAACATATAGAAGACAAATCATTCTTCTCTGCCACAGCTGTGGCAGAGAAGAACGATGTTTGCCCATTGAATTCAATGGAGCCAGCAATACAGCAGGTTCCACTGAAAGCAATGGGCTGCCGGCGATCACAGGATGAATTGTCGGGAAGGGCTTAAATATATAAGCCCTTCCCTGCAATTCATCCAGAAATGTGTTACAATAAAAATATATACCGGCGTATAAGGTGACGGGGCGTATAAGACGACCCCCCAACTGTCACCTTATACGCCGGCAATACAGTGGAGCAAAGAATAAAAATCATTACTCACTTCTTCTGACGTTCTGCGGTGCTGCTGCAGGCTGTCGCTCCCTCCTGGTTCCCGGCAGAGCATTGCTTTCTGGACGCAGGGCTTTAAATCCCCGCCTCCAGAAACACACGTGCCTTCAGCCAATCACAGCCAATGACAAGGATGTCATTGAATGGCTGTGATTGGCTGTGTTTCTGGAGGCGGGGATTTCAAGCCCTGCGTCCAGAAAGCAATGCTCTGCCGTGGACCAGGAGGGAGCGACAGCCTGCAGGAGCGGCGCAGAACGTCAGAAGAAGTGAGTAATGATTTTTATTCTTTGCTCCACTGTATTGCCGGCGTATAAGGTGACAGTTGGGGGGTCGTCTTATACGCCCCGTCGCCTTATACGCCGGTATATATTTTTATTGTAACACATTTCTGGATGAATTGCAGGGAAGGGCTTATATATTTAAGCCCTTCCCGACAATTCATCCTGCGATCGCCGGCAGCCCATTGCTTTCAGTGGAACCTGCTGTATTGCTGGCTCCATTGAATTCAATGGGCAAACATCGTTCTTCTCTGCCACAGCTGTTACAGCTATGGCAGAGGAGAACGATCTTTACGCTGACAGTGCGGGGGGGGGCCCACTCTTGCCGCTATTGTGGCCTAATAGTGGGACCTGGGAACTTGAGATGCAGCCCAACATGTAGCCCCTCGCCTGCCCTATCCGTTGCTGTGTCGTTCCCATCACTTTCTTGAATTGCCCAGATTTTCACAAACGAAAACCTTAGCGAGCATCGGCGATATACAAAAATGCTCGGGTCGCCCATTGACTTCAATGGGGTTCGTTACTCGAAACGAACCCTCGAGCATTGCGAAAATTTCGTCCCGAGTAACGAGCACCGGAGCATTTTGGTGCTCGCTCATCTCTAAAACTTACATTATGTGCATGGCATAAAAAGAAGGAAAAGGAATGAAAACTCAAATTATATCAGAAAGTTGTAGAACTTTTCATTTGTTAACTAATTAAATTGTATTAACTAGAGATGAGCGAGCATACTCGGAAAAGCACTACTCGCTCGAGTAATTTGCTTTATCCGAGTATCGCTGTGCTCGTCCCTGAAGATTCGGGTGCCGCTGCGGCTGACAGGTGAGTCGCAGCGGGGAGCGGGGGGAGCGGGCGGGAGAGAGGGAGAGAAAGATCTCCCCTCCGTTCCTCCCTGCTCTCCCCTGCAGCTCCCCGCTCCGTGCTGGCACCCGAATCTTTAGGGACGAGTACAGCGATACTCGGATAAAGCAAATTACTCGAGCGAGTAGTGCTTTTCTGAGTACGCTCGCTCATCTCTAGTATTAACATAAAGCCAAAAAACTAATCTACGCCCAGAATATGATTGCAGATATCACTCAGTCTTCTTCACTGAAAGCTGTAAAACTTTGCATTTACATACATAAATCTGGAAAACCCATCTAAGCCCAGAATATATAGCTTTTCCTTTTTTGTGTAGAGGTTTGGGCACCGCTACTCAAGAAGCACATATCAGTTTGAGCAGGTTTAACCACTTCATGACGCGGCCCTTTTTTTTCCCATTTTCGTTTTTCCTCCCCCCTTTAAAAAATCATAACTCCTTTATTTATCCATCGACGTCGCTATATGAGGGCTTGTGCTTTCTGCCGTCATTTTGTGCGTGCAATAATTTTTTTATATTTCCGTCAATGTACTTGAACAAGGGCTCATTTTTTGCGGGATGTCATGTAGTTTCCGATAGTACCAAGTTGGAATATATACGACTTTTTAATCGCTTTTTATTGCGTTTTTTCTGGGAGACAGGGTGACTGAAAAAGTGCATTTCTGGCGTTCTTTATTTTTATTTTTTGGATGATGTTCACTATGTGGGAAAAATAAGGTGCTACTTTGATAGAGCGGACTTTTACGGACGCGGCGATACCAAACATGTATTTTTATTTTATTATTTAGGTTTTTTAATTATAGATATGGCAAAAGGGGGGTGATTCAAACTTTTAGAACTTTTTTTTTTACAATTAAAAAAACTTTATTGATTTTTTTTTTTACTTTACTTTAAAGTCCCCCTGGGGGACTACAACCAGTGATGCTTTGATCGCTCCTGCAGTATGACGTAATGCTATAGCATTACATCATACTGCCATTTGACAGGCAGTCTATCAAGCCACCTCACGGGGATGGCTTGATAGGCAGTCTGCTAAGGCAGCCCTGGGGCCTTTCTAAAGGCCCCTGGCAGCCATGACACCTGCTCGGCTATCCCGATCTCACTGCGGGGGGGCCGTGTGAGACCCCTGAACATTGTTTGGAGGATTTAAATGCCGCTGTCAGGATTGACAGCTGCATTTAAAGGGTTCATAGCCGCAATCGGCCAAACGGCCAATCGCGGCTATTGCCCGCAGGTGTCAGCTGTAGTAAACAGCTGACACCCGTGCTGTATGCAGAGAGGTCGCCTCGCGACCTCTCTGCATACATACCCCGACGCTTTAGGACGTAAATGTACGTCCTGGCGCGGTAAGGGGTTAAAGGCGGGCAACTAAAGTAATAAACAGAATGGGCGGAATAGAATACACAGGGAGGTTATTGGGGTTATTTAGTTTAGAAAAAAGAGGGGCGACCTAATAACTATGTATAAATATATCAGAGAACAATACAGAGATCTCTCCCATAATGTGCTTATTCCTAGGACTGTGACTGTAACAAGGGAATATCCTTTACATCTAGAGGAAATAAGCTTTTTACATCAGCATTGGAGGGGGTTCATTGCACTTGACAAGACTGGAGGTGGAACTGTCTATAATTACTTTGGGAGGGAAGGGAGCCAAATTGAGACACCAGCTCAGGATCTATGGTCTACTTAATCTGTCTCTACAATTAGTAAAGTAGCCCAAAGGTTTGACTTAGCAGATGGTTACCAAATGACAACCTAGGCTAAATTACATTGTGTCTGCTGATGAGTCTACATGGTTTATACAGAGAACTTAAAATGCCTTTCAAATTACTACTGGACTACTCCAAGGGGATAACACTAGTGGTTTTGTTTGGCCAATTTTATAATAATGTACATACATAGTACATATATGGTACAAGAGCAATGCATTTCATACTTTTTCTAAAGTCCTCAATATCATCTCGATAACTTTTCTACTACTTGAAAATAACTTATATGTTACTTCTCTATTAAGAAAGTTTCTCTTAAGATTTTAAAATACAATAAATGCTAAGTGTTTCCAGATCTTCTGTAACATATATAAAATTGGTTTTCTTATTCATGACCTATTACAAAATTATGTATCTGTTAATGGTTTTATACTTAGGCTGCTTCTCACATGTTTCTGGTTATAGATATATATTACTACTGTGAATCTGATAATAGTAGCCTTGAAAGCGAGCTTTATTGTTCAGACTCTACTTATTAAAGGACTGAGCAGAAGATTTATGAAGACCAGTGTTTTATAGTGTATGTCTATAAAGTGCACTGGAGAAAAATGCAACTAATATAGAGCTTCATCACACAACTGTGTTTTCTCTTGGAAAATAATTGTGTGCTAAACACAGAGAATAGAACCTATTGATTTGAATGGGTTCATTCTTATGAGCATGTTTTTCGTGCGTACTGTAAAAAGTAGGACCTGCTGCTATCTTTCTGCGTTTTGTGCATTAAAAGTCCCATAGAAGTCTAAAAAAAGAACACATCTGGACCTCATTTGGCTTAAAAAGCCATTAAATCCACAGAAAGGGTGTGTCACGGACACGTGAACTGGCCCTGTGCGCGCAAAAAGCGCAGTAATATATACTGACACACGTGTAGATCTACCTCCAGAGCCTCGTTCCTGTGCAAAAATGTCACGCAGGGTTAAGTGTTTTTTCATATGGGCACCCTTAGGCTGGGTCCCCCACAGGGTGTAATCCCACCGGAAATCTCGCGCTTTGGCCGCAGTGAAAAAACACGAGAAAGCGTTGCTTCAAAACCCGCAGCACTTAGCCATGGGTTTTGGTGCGGCTTGGCCGCATGCTTTTCTGTTGCGGCCGCTGCTTCCTTAGAGGATGGCGTGGCCGCAACCCAAAAAAAAAAAATTGACATGCTGCGGCTGGGGAATCCGCACCTCAGCGCCAGCTTCTGCCGGCTTTGCCATGACAGACTGGCCAATCCAGGGATTAGCGGCTGCAGGCGGATTTGCCGCAGCGAAATTCTGGACGGAATTTCCACAGCTAATCCGCCTTGTGTGAACCCAGCCGTACTACGAGGCACCAGTCTCCTAATGAATTTGTTGTATTTTTCCAGACCCAGGAAGGCAAATCTACAGCTGCTACTAGGTTGTTAACATGGTATCATTGTATAAACCTACTGTGAATGGTTGGAACAGACACTATAGATAATTCATGCAGATATCCCTCAACTCCTCTGCAAAAAGCCTCAGAATCTTCTTGCACACTGTTCAGAGTAAGGCCAGTTTTACACGGCCGAGAATTTCATGTGATTTTCGTACGTTGCAAGACTCCTTAGACTTGCGCAAATATGAACTCCATTCTTTTGAATGAAGTCATACACATGAGCATCGTTTTCTCTTACTGCAATGCGGCAAAGGAAAAAATCATTGCATGTTTTATTCTTTCGTGTTCCTTGGAAAGCATCGCCCATTGAGTTCAATGAGATCTTAGGTACATCACATGACTCTCACATAGTAACATAGTTCATAAGGCCGAATGAAGACCATGTCCATCTAGTCCGGCCTGTTTATCCTCCTGTGTTGTTGATCCAGAGGCAGGCAAAAAACCCTAAGAGCAGAAGCCAATTAGCCCTTTTGGGGAAAAAAATTCCTTCCCGACTCCCTACTGGCAATCAGACTATTCCCTGGATCAACCCATAATAGTTCCTACCTGCTGTGTACCCGGTCTAACAATTACCCTTAGATTTATAACCTATAATATCCTTCCTCTCCAGAAAGAGATAAAGTCCCCTTTTAAACTCCTCTATGGATTTTTCCATCACCGCTTCCTCAGGCAAAGAGTTCCACAGTCTAACTGCTCTTACACTAAAGAACCCTTTCTATGTTGGTGATGAAACCTGCTTTCCTCTAAACGTAGCGGATGTCCTCTTGTTACCGTCGTAGTCCTGGGTATAAACAGATCATGGGAGAGATCCTTGTATTGTCCCCTCATGTATTTATACATAGTTATTTGATCACCCCTTAGCCTTCTTTTTTCTAGAGTAAATAATCCCAATTTAGATAGCCTCTCTGGGTATTCCAGTCCCGTCATTCCATGTATTAGTTTAGTCGCTCTTCTTTGAACCCCCTCCAATACTGTAACATCTTTCCTGAGCATCGGTGACCAGAGTTGTACGCAGTATTCCATGTGAGGCCTGACTAGTGCCTTATATAATAGAAGGATAATGTTCTCATCCCTCGCCCTTATACCTCTTTTAATGCACCCCAAGACTTTATTTGCCTTTGCAGCGGCTGACTGGCATTGGTTACTCCAGTTTAGTCTACAATCCACTAGTACCACCAGGTCTTTTTTCATATCACTTTTTACTACACAGAGCAGTTTAGGAGAACTGCCGTCCGTCCGCAGCTGAACTCCGGCTGCAGGGACAAGGTGAGTATATATATTTTTTTTTTTTTTTACACATTTTAGGATGATTTTCAGGGAAGGGCTTATATTTTTAAGCCCTTCCCGAAAATTCA
Source organism: Eleutherodactylus coqui (assembly GCF_035609145.1). Taxonomy (NCBI): domain Eukaryota; kingdom Metazoa; phylum Chordata; class Amphibia; order Anura; family Eleutherodactylidae; genus Eleutherodactylus; species Eleutherodactylus coqui. Next base: position 94,804,788 of record NC_089845.1, on the reverse strand, counting down.
TCCCTTGCTTGCCGGCAGCCCATTGCTTTCAATGGAGCCGGCTGTATTGCCGCACCCAGAGGTAAAAGGTAGGAGTTGACAAATGCAATATTGGGCCAAGTTTCTCAGACCAATATCACGCTCACCTGGATGTAGGTAGCCTAACCCAATTTTATAAGTAAATATTTGAATTTCAAAATTGACACTTTTTTCCAGATAAACCATATTTTGAGCCGATAAAAGCATAAGACCTTCTCACTCACTAAATTTATACTCTCAAAAAACCCTTATAGGTAACATAATAATGATAGGATGCAGAATTTTCCACTAAAATGAGCAATATGATTAAGAATTATGTGTTATAGTTAATATATATTTTTGTACATTTGAAATCAATGAGTTCTATTCTCTACGTATTGTGCAGGCAAATTTGACTCTACATTATACATTCAGCTACCCAGACTGTACAGACAATATTTAAAAAGCTGCAGTGGGGTTATTCCTATTTGTATATTAGCTTTACTTAGTTAACTGTCATTGTTCATTTGACATATGGTGCTTTAAACTCTAAAGCATAAGATATGACTCAAATAGAATTGTCCCTTTGTCTTCTTGTCCACTTTAATATAAGCCATACATGATCATAAACCATGTCTAATTTATGAGAATAATATAAGTACAAGACACAAGGAGCGAACAACAGGCAAGAACTTTGTATGTGAAATGGCACATAACTGGATCCAATTACACGAAATCTCAAAAAAATCTATTTTTTTCGTGTATAACAGAAAATGTAATAACTGTAGAAGTTAATATTCATGTTAAAAACTGGGTTATAAATAACAGCAAATAAACTTCAAATAGAAAAAAGTCTACTAACTTCTGTTAATGGGTTGCGGCTTCCAAACTAATCTTTAAAATATTTTAACAAGTGTTTTCTAAACTATGAACTTGGACTTAGGAGCAGCGAACAAAACAATTTTCAATGAAAAGCAGATTTATTCTTTAAAGGGACTCTTATTTTCACTTTGTGATAGTCCTGCAGCATCAATATGGTATGTTCAATGTAGTGTTAAAATGCGGTTGGCAGTTTTTGTCAAGTCAACCATGGAAAACTTTCAAAAAGGAAGTAATATGGTCATTCCCAATTACATGGAAGAACTGTCTGCTGTGACTTCTCATGACCAAGGGTGTCCCTCTTTCCGCTGCCGCTGACCGGATCATCTCGACGAGGGCTTCCATCACGTAAGTGGATCTTTTTCCCGACTCCACCTAGTACTTCTTCATGATTCTTCCTCCTGCTTCTTCCTCTGTCCTCTTCTCTTTCTCTTTCTCCTGGTTGTTCTCTCTTCCATCTTCGTTTTCCAACTGTTAGTCCAACTCTTGTGTTTCTCCTCCTCTTTCTTTCCTGCCCTTCATAATTCCGCCTCCTCCCCCTTTGCCTTCTGTTAACCCCTTCCTTCCCACTCCCCGTTAACCCTATCATGGGCGACCTCCACTCTAGCTTTTCTTGACCTGTTATTTTTGACATGCTGTGTATACTTTTCATATCCCTTAGAATACAGAAACTTCTTACATAGGTCATGGTAAAGCATGGAAAAACAACATAACGTAAGGGTGTTTATGCATCCCTGCTTTCCTATAGACTTAAAGGAATTGTCTCATGAAGGAAAGCCCTGTCGATGCTCTATTAGGGCCCATGGCCATCAAGGGGGGCTTCAACCAGGTATTTTTTCTGTAAGTTAGAACAGGGAGCCATTCAGTAAAAGTGGTCACCACAAAGGGGTGCACATCACATGGCATGCAATATGTTAAACTGTCCCATTAACCCCTTGAGTGGCGGGTTTCCTACCACCCTGTCGTGCCCACCAGGGCAGGTTTTTTAAAATGGTCTAATCATTGAATTTCAACTAATTTTGCAGTTGCGTCTCAAAAGCCATAACTTTTTCATTTTTCCATTGACATGGCCATATAAGGGCTTGTTTTTTGTGGGACAAGTTGTGATTTTTTTAAACAGGGGGGAGGAAAAAAAGAAATGGGGAAAAAAGAAAAAAAGGGGCCATGTCATTAAGGGGTTAAATAATGTATTAACTTCCTTCTCTGGGTCATTACGATGCATGGATACCACATGTGTGATTTTATTTTTGATTTTTTACAAAGTAAAGGGAGACAAGTGTTTTTATTATTTTTTTTAATAATTTTTTTACCGTTTAAAAAAAAAAAAAATTTTTTTTGTCCCTTTAGGGGACTTCCACAGGGATCCATCAGGACCCCTGATCACATTCCAGGGGTCCGATGGTGACAGCCCTTTACATGCTGCAGTGACAGCCCTTTACATGCTGCAGTCACATAGACTGCAGCATGTAAAGGGTTAACAGCAGAGATCGGAGGTTTTCTCTGACCTCTGCTGTAAGAGCAGGTACCTAGCTGTCCTCTCACAGCCAAGCACCAAGCTCTCCCTGCCACAGAGACCATCGGCTTGCTTCTGACAAGCCGATGGTCTCTATGGCAACCTGTAAACAAAGCAGGGACATATCGGCAATATCTTCTGCTGGTTTTTCAAAGCCCTTGCTTTGTTCTCTGTGGGAATGTAGGCAGAGCACACTGTCACAGCTTGTGGCATTGTGCTCTGCAGCTCCCGTAGTGATACATAGCCCGGAAATCTTCCGGGCTATATCACTATGAGCAGTGGAGCTCGTCCCGGAAAATTTCCGGGCGTGCCACTCAAGGGGTTAAAACAATGGGCGATGCGTTCCAAGGAACGTGAAAAGATAAGACATGCCACGATTTTTTCCCACACTGCGATATGCCTGCATTCAAAAGAATGGGGTTCATATTCGAGTTTCGCAATGCAACAAACTCGTGTGAGATTCTTGGCTGTGTGAAACCGACCTCACCTGGTAAATCTCCCACTGCTCCAGCATTACCATTCTGGCAATTACCGTCAGTCTCTGTTGCTGTCTAGCGGTGATGGTAAAACAGAGGGCACATGACTGCTGAGAACAGTAATTGGTTGCAATGGTCACAAGCAGATAGTTGGGCACGTTATCCCCTGCAGGACAGCAGAAGAGATCTGGTGATGCTGGAGTGGCATGGGTGTGCCAGGTGAGTAATATATATTATGTTTCTTTATCATATACCTTGTTTGCAGCCAGTCTTTTAATGTCTCAGACAACCCCTTCCATTCATCCCACATTTCGCTTGCTCAGTTACAGCTTTCATCAATAAAAACAGCAGTTTTCCTGGAATTACAGATGTCTCTAATCTGAAAGGGGTTATGCTAAAAATGGATATTCCAGTTTAGAATTAATTTATTTATGTAATTTTTTTTTAGCTAAATGCAAGCGCGGATGCAAAAGAGAGAATCATTAGTTTTCCTTTATATTTCTCCTTTTTTTGGATCCATCCTGACTTTATAAAAAAAAGGAATCAAACACTGTATGCATGAATTCAGCTTTATGTTAGTGCACTAGATGTGTATCCTCACAGCTGAATGGTCTATCCCCTGGATGTAGTGCATCCATAGATTAAATGACTGAACATGGCATCATACTATGCACTTTCAGGAGCAGATCTCTGCAGCTCGTGGCTGAATTGGCTGTCTGTTGTGTGGATTGCTCCAGGCAGCCAATCACCTGGGGTCTGTGCACATAAATATCAGCCCAGAGCCCATGTTATTACTGCACCATAAATATTAGTCAGTTCCTGCTAAAGTCTTCCCACATACACACCATGTTCAGCCTTTATTTTTTGTGTTTCCTTTGTTAAATGAATTATCATAATAAACTTTATTTCCATTTTTTACATGAAAGATGAACAGGCTGTGGCTCTCACACAACAGCTCAGAGGCCTTTTGGTAAAGCTGTCCCCAAGGGCTCTTTCCCATGGGCATCTGTGTTTTTACGTTCGCCCGCACGTGACGTAAAAACGCGTGAACAGGCGCACAAATCTAACGTTTGTGCACCTGTTCAGATGGCCCGAGCCCAGCGCATATACACCGAACCTGCAATGCTGTGGGGAGTGGTTCCCACTCCATACAACATGAGTGCAGGCTTTTTCTTACAGCTGGCACCTGTCCACAACAGCTCTGCTAAGCCTCACCACTCATTGGAGCTGTTAATCCTTTAAATGCTGCAGACAATTCTGACAGCAGCATTTAAATGCCCCGACCAATGTTTGGGTGTCCCGTACAGCCCCCGCAATAAAGGACCCCAGAGCTGCCTTGGGCATGGCTTGATAGAATGTCTGCCAGATCGTGATATGATGTAATGCTATGGCAATACATCATATTGCAAAAGCGATTAAAAGAGACTAAAAAAAAAAAGTTAAAATAAGTTTATAAATGTTTTACTAATTATTAAAAAAAGAAATGTAATAAAAGTTATTAGCCCCCTTTTGCCATATTTATAATAAAATAATCTAAATAATGAAACAATAATACATATTTGGTATCGCTGCTTCCATAAAAGTCCGATCTATCAAATAATGCATTATTTACCCCGCATGGTGAATGTTGTCAGGAAAAGTAAAGAACGCCAGAATTGCGCTTTTTTGGTCACCCTGTCTCCAAGAAAAAATGCAATAAATGAATAGGTGAGTGCTGCCTCTAATTTGCTGAGCGCAGGGCCCAATCAGAGGCAGCTCCCAGCTGTCATTCAATAGCTGAGAGCTGCCTCTGATTGGTCACAGTGCTCAGCCAATCAGAGGCAGCCCATTCAGCAGGCAGAGATTTTAAATCCCCACCTGTTGAATACTCCTCACAGCAGTGCAGGAGAAGAGCTGGCTGGACGCGGCTGAGCCCCGGCAGCTGAAGAAAGGTGAGTATTTTTTTATCACTATTTTTTCTTGTTTTTCAGGGAAGGGCTTATATTTAAAGCCCTATCCTGAAAAACAATTACAGGATGCCAGAAGCTGGATCCCCTACCGCAGCTGTAATTTGAGACAGCTGTGGTAGGGAATTCTTTATTCCTTGCAGGGATGAAGAATTCCTTTGCTGCATCTATTCTTTTTCCTCGCGGGGATAAAGGAAGCATATGCCACTCACAGCAGATGTGTTCTTCATCCCCACGGGAACACGGCAGCAGTGGACAGGTAAGTATTTTTTTCCCTTTACACTAAAATTCTTGTTTTTCAGGGAAGGGCTTATATGTAAAGTCCTACCCTGAAAAACAATTCAGGGGTGCTGGCAGACCATTGCCTTCAATGGAGCCACCCGCAGCAGCCGCAGCTCCATTGAAGGCAATGCACGGACCTTCATACACGTGTGTTTTTGTGGGTACATAGGTGCGCACCTATGTACGCACAATAACACGCTCGTGTGAAGCCACCCTAACACATTATACTTGGGGGGCCCTGTTACAGATTTTGTATTGGGACGCAGAAGCTTCAAGTTATGCCTCTGCTATATGGTATAAAGAGACTTTAAAACATTTGCAACTTTGAAGCAGTATTAGCTTTCACAAGGTATGTATTGACCAATACTTTAAAAAATAAGTGTCTCTATCAAGGGTAAAACTAAAATGCAGTCCTGTAGTAAGACCAAGGACCCTTTTGCATGGAACTATTATCGTTTAGATAATCGTTGGATTGTGTGTAACTGCATGCTAATCGCACTGTGTAAACATGGCCAAAGATTAAACAACAAATGATAATTTGTTTGCTTATCATTCCTCATTCATCTTATGGAGGCATAAAAACCTGATAATAGGCCTGTGTGAACAGGGAGTCTTTCATCTATGAAGGACTCCCTATTTACTCTGAATGGAGGCAGCCAGTAAAGATCCCTGCCTCCATTCAGTGAGCGATTATCAGTCCTGTGTGAAAGCAAAGGAGTGATGATCTTTGGTCCAACTGTTGGGTGGTTAAGAACTCAACAGTCTTCCCTTGTCAAAGGACCCTGAATGTGAAACGTTGAACATTTCAACAAGTTTATTTCACCCAGTTAAGAGCATCTTCATCAGTTTAGGGCAGATAACAGGTGGCCAAGAGTCAGGCTGAAGAAAGAGGTGACCTAATGGCCAACCACATGTTTACAATCAAATACTATCATAGGCAGCTCTGCCTCGTGTTGGAAGACTCATATTCACTGCTCCTTCTAAGCTGTACAAAAGCTACTCCTATTTAGAGAGAGTCCCATACAGGCTTCTTGAGGTCCCCTTTAAAGATCAGGTAGAGGGTTCAAGAAATCTCACATGCTGCAGGGAAAATTTGCAGCAGAAATTGACATGCAATGCAGATTATAAATTAAAGGGGTTGTCTCGCGGCAGCAAGTGAGGTTATACACTTTTGTATGGCCATATTAATGCACTTTGTAATGTACATCGTGCATTAAATATGAGCCATACAGAAGTTATTCACTTACCTGCTCCATTGCTAGCGTCCACGTCTCCATGGCTCCGTCTAATTTCACTGGCTTAAGGGGGCGTGGCTAGCGGATGGCGGGTTAGGTAGCAGTTTCAGCGAGCTCCCGCGTCTATCTCCCTACCTGCAGCTTGAGAGGCACCATAAAGCAGCAGAATACGGTCCCCGGACGCCACATGGGCAAGAAGAAACAGCCGAGATCCCTGTCCTGCACGCCGGCCGGCAGAAGGAGCACGCTGGAGAGGTTCCTCGGCAGCGGAGGTGAAGCCGCCGCCGCATCCAAGATGGCGCCGGCTCCCACGAGGCTGCAGACACCGGAGCAGCAGAGGAGCGCGGAGCCGCGGCAGCCGCCCAGAGGGCAACCAGAAGTAATAAGCAGCAGGGACAGAGCGAGCAGAAGCCAATACAGCGAGAAGGGAGGCCTGCAGAGCCAAAACACCGCGGAGCAGGCACCACAGGAGGAGGACCTGGGACATGGAGGAACCGTGAGTAGCTCTGGCAACAGCCCCAGCTCCAAGCATGGCTCCCCCCAACTCACCCTGCAGCCTGTTATAGATGATGGAAGTGACAGCTCCTACCCAAAGTGTGGCTCCCCCCCCCAATCCATTTTGCAGTCTCCCATAGCTGAGGGGGGTGATAGTCCCTATTCAAAACATGGCTCTCAACAATCTACCCTGCAGTCTCCCACAGCAGATGGAGGTGATAGTCCAGCCTGGCCCCACTCCCCTACAAACAGTGCAGCAAATAGCCCACCGCATAAGAGACCTAACGGTTCCTCCGCAAGCATAAGCGAAGAGGCTTGGAAGAGCCGTATTATGGCCATACCAACAAAGAATGAACTTGATGAGTTCTTCAAGAGGTTTGAGACATCTAATAAAAAAGCGCTAGAAAATATCCACAATGACATACAGCACCTAGGACACAGAATAGTACAAGTGGAGGAAGTCCAAGAAGGAGCTGCAGCCATCCTAGAAACACATAGACAGGCCATTCAGGCGCAGGCCGACCAAATTTCCGGTATCATCACACATCTCGACGATCTAGAAAACAGAAACCGGCGCAACAATTTGCGAATAAGGGGCCTCCCAGAGGAGATAGAGGGACAGCACCTGGACTCCTGGGCGCAAGCCTTTTTTCAACAGCTACTAAACCGCAAAACAGGGGACACCATCGAGATAGATAGGATCCACAGGGCCCTTGGCCCAAAACCGGTAGACCCTAACCGACCGAGAGATGTAATTTGCAGGGTCCATTTCTTTAGAGACAAAGACGCAATACTGAGAAAAGCTAGAGAAAGAGGAGAGCTACAGCACGACGGTAGACCCATAATCCTACTACAGGACCTAGCACGCCATACACTGCGGATGAGAGGCGCCCTAAGACCCCTACTAGCAGCCTTGAAAAACAAAGGAATACCATATAGATGGGGGTTTCCGTTTTCCCTAACAGCCAGGAAAGATGGGAAATCCGCCGTGTTTCGGTCAATTGGAGACCTCCCTAATTTCTTAGGTACCTTCCAGTTACCTATGATAGCATTACCAGACTGGCCCACGGTTCCGACGGTGTTGGCTCCCACAGCACAGGAACAGTGGCAAAGTGTACATCCCAAGACAAGACGGGAGAAGCAAAGGATGACAGGCAGAGACACTTAAACCGCTGCAAGAGCTTTTAACATACCATATGCTAATGTATGGTCTACTATACATGCCCATTATATTTACAGGACTATGTATCTGACCCACCCGGGAAACAGCACGGGAATTGCCAGACCACCAACTCTTCTCAAGTTTCTGGTGCTGTTGAGGGAGGAGACGAGTCAGACTAGAAACTTTCCCCGGCGTCCAGGGGAGTGGATGGGTTTGCCCCCACGAGAAAGACGCCACTTGAGACTCCAACATGGAGTACCAGACCAACCCATACGAAAACAGAGTTCAAGTTAATAACGTTGTATTTTTCTTTCAGTTAAAAGATGACCGGTGCCTCGAGAGCTTTGGACCAGGGCCCGACAATGGGCTGTAGCACCTTCGTAAAGGTCGCGTTTTGGGGGGAGGCGTGGGAGCTCGGCACCTGTCTTGGCCGGTACCTCCACGTCCCTCTCACAGGGCGACCAGTCACACGTAGTGTGAACCCTGACAGCAAACATGTCAGTAGTTCTCCCTGAAATTCTACGCAGTAGTTCAATACTGCGCAAGGTTCTTCTTGATGAACCTTCTTTCTTTCTTCTTCTCCCAACCCCGCTCTCCCCCTCTCTACCCAACCCACCCCCCTCCCCTCCTCATAACCTGGCTGACCTGCAACCACTAACGAATAGTATTTATCTAGATCTGTAGCGAATATGGCAGACATTACTTTTTGCACTTTTAATGCAAGAGGATTGAACGGGCCTGCCAAGAGGGGACAGATCATGGACCACTTCCACCGGAAGGGGATCATGATTGTTCTCTTCCAAGAGACGCATTTCCAAGATACCAAAATGCCAAAATGCAGATACCGCCACTATACTACGTGGTACCATAGCCCGCACCCGGATAAAAAAGCGGGTGGTACATCAATAGCAATTCATAAAAACCTGCCACATAGACTGATTACCTTGGAAACGGACAAAAATGGAAGGTATGTGTTCCTAAAGATCCAGGTAAACAATGACATAATAACACTTGCAAACATTTATTTTCCCAACCAGGATCAGAAAAGGTTCGGGGTCCGAGTGCTGGGGGACCTGGCAGTCTTCGCGAGCGGCTCCTCCATTATCCTCGGCGTAGATTTCAACCTAACCATGGACCCGGCAAAAGACTCCTCGGGGGGTAAGTCAGGGGTCCCCCCCTCAGCTAGACACAGACTCCGTTTAGAACTAGCAAACCTTAAATTAGTGGACTTGTGGAGAACACTACATCCTAGCGAGAGGGATTATAGTTTCCATTCCCCCGCCCATAACAGCTACCATAGACTAGACTACTTATTTGTTTCCCACGGGCTGCTGGATAGAAGGCCATCGGCGTCTATGGGCCCCTTTTTGTGGTCTGACCATGCTCCGGTTTGGGGGTCCCTCAGTTGGGGACAAGCTGATAGATCAAACCTTACATGGCGACTCAATGACAACTTGCTGGGGGATGGGGCCTGTCTGCAGGACATACAACAGACAATAGACACCTTTACAGATATCCACAAAAACGACCCCACACCTGCACCGACTAAGTGGGAGGCTTTAAAGTGTGTTCTCAGAGGGATTTTTATCTCTCACGGGACACGTTTAAAAAAGACAAGGAATGCAAAGCTAGAGGAACTATTGACACAGCTCAACAGTTTAGAAACATCTAATAAAAACTCGCCCACAGATAACAAAGCAGCAGAAATATCCGCGACCAGAATCAATATCTTACGCATTCTGGATCAGGCATCATTATGTCGCAGGGATAAATACAGGGGACTACACTACGAGCTAGGGAACAAATGCGGTAAAGGGTTAGCAAGGACCCTAAACCCCAGAGAATCACAAACATATGTATTCGAGGTCCACAAACCCGGGAAAGGGATAGTCCACAACAACACAGAAATTTTAGAAAGCTTTCAAACATACTATCAAGAACTCTACAATCTAGCAGGGGATATGGAGGACCCCAACAGAAACCCCGACACAGTAAAAAACACATACGTGTCCGAAAATTCCACCACCCGCATAACGAGCGAGGAAGCAGGGACTCTGGAAGAGGACTTCACTCTCCAGGAATTAAAAGAATTAATTGCCACACTAAAAATAGGAAAGAGCCAGGGACCTGACGGTCTCACCCCTCGCTTTTATAAGATCTGTATGGAGAGACTGGCCCCTCTGATGCTGGAAGCGTTTAATGCAGTATCCAGGACAACTCCCTTCCTGGCGCAGGCCCTACAGGCGATCATCACGGTCCTCCCTAAACCGGGCAAAGACCCGTCATGCTGTGGGAGTTATAGGCCAATATCTTTACTTAATATAGATACCAAACTATTTGCCAAATTAATAGCGAACCGATTAAAACCCCATATTCCCAACCTAATACATGCAGACCAGGTGGGCTTCGTGCCGGGAAGGGAAGCAGGGGATAATACGATTAGGACCTTGGCCCTGATCTCGAGAGCGGTAGAGTCTGGTACACCATTATGTTTACTATCTATTGACGCAGAAAAAGCGTTCGATAGGGTTGACTGGGGGTTCTTGGAGATGACCCTAAAGCAAATAGGACTAGGCCCCAGATTTCTGGGGTGGATTAAAGCACTATACAGCAACCCGACAGCGAGAATAAGGGTGAACGGCAGACTCTCACAGCAAGTGCAGATCAGAAACGGCACGAGGCAGGGCTGTCCCCTGTCACCGTACCTATATATTTTGGTAATGGAGACCCTGGCGAATGCACTCGGGGCTAACCCCAGCATCAGAGGGGTACAAGTAGCAAAAAACGAACAAACAGTCGCGCTATATGCGGATGATTTATTAATATACCTCTCGAACCCAAGGGTAGCTCTGCCCTGCATCCTTGACGAATTCCGTAAATTTGGACAAGTGTCCAACTTTAAAGTGAATCTAAACAAATCGGAAATACTAAATATCAATATCCCAGACACCGAAGAGGGGGCACTGAAAGCTTCCTTCCCATTTAGATGGAAAAAAGAAGGAATCAAATACCTAGGCATAAATATTACCCCCAAAACGGAAGACCTGTTTCAAAAAAATTATCAGCCTCTGATAGATAAACTAGAAAAGGACCTGGATAGGTGGCGCAGCACGCCACTATCTTGGTTTGGTAGAATTAGCTCAATCAAGATGAACATCCTCCCCAGATTTTTGTATGTGCTGCAGACAGTGCCTATTCGCCTTCCGGGGACCTACATGAGCAGAATAAGGAAACTGATGATGAGGTTCATATGGGGAGGCAGGAAACCCAGGCGCAGCTGGAAGGCCCTCACAGGACCAAAAAATAGAGGAGGTATGGGAATCCCAAATATGGCGCTCTATTATAGAGCTACCCTGACCCGGCGTATAATAGAATTGTTAAACAGCAAACCACAAAAACGCTGGGTAATAATGGAACAAGACTCGGCCCCATGCAGAGGTGCAGGCTTCGTGTGGATTCCTGGTAAAGGGAAACACAAGAAATTGGGATTATCACCATTCACAGAGGAGCTGATTTCAGTGTGGTTGGGGGTAGCCTCCGGGATGGGCCTGATCAAGAAACCAGGTCCCCTAACCCCACTAGTGGGCAATGTGGACATACCGACATTTCTCAGGGGTACACCCCTTACAGATATGTTGGCAGAGGACCGCCCCGGAGATATACCCAGAGTGGGGGATATGATCACAGAGGGGAACATAAAAACCTTGAGAGATATCCTAAGGGGCCGGGGGCCCCCAGCCGGAGCATGGTATCAGTACCTGCAATTATGCCATTATGTCAGATCACTGGGAGAGGTCCAGTTGTTGGGGTCAGCACCCACAGCGTTTGAAAAACAATTTATCCTCAACCCTAAAGCAAAAAGTAAAATCGCCAATCTTTATAGTCATATGATGGAGGCAGATACAGGAAGGTGTGGGATAGCACTAGAAAGAGAATGGACAAGGGAGTTGGGCCACTCACCCGCCGAGGAGGATTGGAGGAAAGCCTACATCCTAACGCATAAAATGAATATATCAAGCAAATACCAAGAGCTCAATTATAAGATCCTAACGAGATGGTATAAAACACCAGAGAGGCTGGCCAGAATCTTCCCCCAGTACTCGGACACCTGCTGGAGATGCCAAAAGGAGAGGGGCACATACACTCACATCTGGTGGTCGTGCACAATGATCGGTCCCCTCTGGCAAGAAATAGGAGCCCTGTACTCTTGGATTAGCAGGGAAACTACCCAGCTAACACCAGAAATGGCGTTATTATCAATGATACCGGGGTCGCTGGCGAGGACCAAGAGATCATTGTTAAGGTTCTTTTTATTGGCGACCCGACAAGTGATCCCACTGAAGTGGAGAGAGTCAGTGACTCCCTCCAGGCTGATGTGGATAGAAAAACTAGATGAGATCGGGTACATGGAGGAACTATGTGCCAGAGACGAAATGTGTCTCAACAAATACCTAACGATATGGAGTGCCTGGACCTCGCAACGAAAGACGGTGGAGATCTCCAACTGGGTCCAAAATGGAGTAATCCCCGCCCCCAGGACTAACATACTTCAAGTTAACTAGAGACAAACAGAATAGATTTGAACGGAAGAATTGACAGGTCAGTCAACCCCCCCCCCCCTCTTTCTCCGACCATTCTTCCCCCCCCCCCCCTCTATACTACTTTCTTTTCTATGTCTTTATTTTATCTTTTCTCTATTTGTTACGCGATTCTAGATTTTATTAGAATATTATTCGATAATTAGACTATTTACTTATATACCAAGTAGTTAACACTAAATGGCTTAAAGATTATTATTAGGTGTATTGTATTGATTGCAAGCAAGAGCCAGATAGATAGCAGTTAATAACAGTTTATTGTCAAAATACAAAATTGATTTGATGTTGTAATATGGCCAGAGTTACTGGCCCCTGATGCTATAATGCCATATTTCTGTTAAAATGAAAAATGAATAAACACATTTTGAACCATAATTTCACTGGCTTCTTGCTTTTTTTAGACACGCTTGCGCTGTGCGGTCTTCTGCCTGGTGAATGGGGCCGCTCGTGCCGGAGAGCTGGTCACCGCGTCGTCATCGTAGCTCCGCCCCGTCACGTGTGCCGATTCCAGCCAATCAGGAGGCTGGAATCGGCAATGGAACGCACAGAGCCCATGGTGCACCATGGGAGAAGACCCGCGGTGCACCATGGGAGAAAACCGCAGTGCATCCCTGGGAAAGGACCGGTGGCCATCTTAGGCAGAAGATTTTTAAAACTTCACATTTCAGCACATCGGTGAGTAGCAAGCGGCTTAAAAACCGCTTTAAATTGCTATTTTATGCCAGGGGGGGTGACAGGGGGAATGGGGTAAAGTAAAATTTTGATGTTTGCCGCGAGACAACCCCTTTAATGTTAATTATTGGTGTTGATTTTCAGAGTGGATTTCATCACTAAGAATGAAAAGGTGAAATTCAAGGAAAATATTTGCATCCAAAACCTGGATCAAATCTATTCAACATGTGGATTTCGATGAGGATTCTGACATGGATCTGCACCAAAACTGCACCAGGTTTTATGCAGTAGAAATTATGCTACGCGTGACTGTAGCCTAATATAATGCCAGTTTGACAGAGTGTATTATGAGGTCATTTGTGCCCATGTAATATGGACAAGTGTTCTGACTCAAACTTAAAGCATCATAGGGATCATACACAAAATAGTAGGATATTTTAAATCAAAACTATTTACAAAGATTCTTGATGCATTCTATTTCAGAGGCATTAAAGAAAAAAAAATTGGTTCTGCAAGGGGTTCTTATGGAATAATTACACAGGGTAGAACTTGCAGGAAATGATTCTTTTTTTAAACCTCATTTGTTTTAGTAGTCACTCACATGAGTGTATTTGGACTGAGTATTGTGAACGTAAAAGCTGCTCGTGGCCTGAGTTCAGAGCGGCATGATTGCCCATTAGACCAGCTCTGTGCAGGCACCTACTAAAGTGACACCAGAGCAACTCTCAACATGGGGCACCCACCTTTGAATGAGGTTCGGAACCCTCAGAGGCAACATGACCCGTCGCTGAAGACAGCTCACGCAGGAGGTTTCATGGAGTGCGTCAGCAGCAAGGCCAGTGATGGTCCTTCTCCTTCTCCATTCCCCACGGCTAATGTGTCTGCTATGCCAGTGCTCTGTAAAGATGCCAGTTGCGGGAGATAAGTGCTGGATTCTACCAGTACGTCTCACACAAAAGCACAGGCTTGCATTACAAACCCCCCACAGCCTGTACTACCCAGGGATAATGAGGGAAAAAATAATGCTGCAGCCCACATTCTGCAAGATGGCACCCAGTACCGTTTGGTGACTGCAACTGTATCCAAGATGGTGCCCTCCTCTTCTCAAAGCAGCAAGGCACTTCAAAGACCAGAAGAACTAAGAGGGATCCAACAGAGCTACTGTCCAGGTGCTGGTTCTTCGGATGCAGATCAGTCTCACAAACATAAAAGAAAATCCCAAGAAGGGAAAAACAATCCAGTAACACAACAGCCATACATCAAGTCAGGAAAGACAGTCAATTTAGATGAACACACAAACGACACCTCTCCATCAGACAGCCCAGTCAAACAACGCACAAAATGGTGCTCCCAACAGGACAGTAACACTGAAGAGCTAGAAGAATCCCCCACTATCATTACGTCCCGAGAAGACTCCCTTAAGGCAATGACCACTAGCAACCTAGCAACATCAGAAGCCTTTCTAAAAGAAGCGAAGCTGGCACTACTCAGTTCCATCTCAAAATACATAGACACAGTCTCAGCTAGCATAGATTCCCTGGGAGATAGAGTGGAGCATATCAAGCAAAGGATGGGAGAATATTCTGAGGCCCATCTGGCTGATGCACACAATTCATTGGTGGAAGAGGAGATGGATGCATTAAAAGCCAAAATACCCGACATGGAAGATATAAACAGGAGGAATAACATTAAATTCAGGGGCATCTCTGATTCGGTAACATCTAAAGACCTATCTCCGTATATCCAAAAATTGATCCAGTCTCTCCTCCCAGATTGTCCATTTTACAAGCTAGCCATAGATTGCGCCCACAGACTCCCTAAGCCAAAACACATCTCAGATCCAATCCCAAGGGACATAATAGCATGTATTCACTTTTATACAATGAAAGGGCAACTCATGCAAAAATCCAGGAAAATACCCAACCTCCCATAACCCTACAATTAAATCACACTGCTTGCTGATCTATCTCAAGCAACAATCGCAGCCAGGAAAAAATTGTTCCCCATCAATCAAACCCTAAGGTGATTGTCTTCAGGAATGGCTCAATCTCGGCTTCAGCTCACTTGAAAAATGATTGGATCTCCTCCAACAATGAGGACTATCACCAACCTACCCCAGCTAAACACTTTGGGCCAAAGCTGGTGAAAGAATGGAGCTAAGCAACGAAAGACAGTTGAGGAAGTGTTAGTTTAATCTTTTAATAGACCTAGGACAAGAACTGTTTTCTACAGTGTCCCCCCGCAAATGGCAGTCTCATACAATGCCTATCCCTTTTAAAACCCTTAGTTACAAATCATCCTGGTTTACAATGTTTACCTTATCTACTTTTTAGTTTTCTATGTACCATTAATCCAAAGAGCCAAAATAAAACCATCCAACTCTTAGGGGTCTCAGAAAACACAAGTCATCAGTCTTGTAAGCACTTTGCTCTTACCCCATAATGACAGTTAAAATATTTTCATTGAATGCCAAAGGGATAAATAGCCCATGTAAATGCTCTTTACTATGTAAAAAAACCAATAAAAAAATCCAACGCTGATGTTATTTGCATGCAGGAAACACACTTTAAAAAATCATCCCCTCCAAAATGTACAAACCCCCACTTCCCACACATATTCTTCTGCAATGTAGAAAAGGAAAAAGTGGGAGCACTAATAGCTGACAAAGATTCAATAACCTTTTCCCTCTCCAAAGTGATAAATGACAACAAAGGAAGATATGTGGCCATAATATGCAACATAAAGAATTCCATTTACACTATCATTAATGTGTGGAGAACATTGATCTAGTGAGTGATCAAGGGTCGGATGCAACTGAACGGATAATCATCATCATTATTATCTATGCGATCAACAAATCCCAGATTTCCTTTCTAAATAAACTGTACCCCAAAACTCAAAAACAACATCTCAGGGAAACTAATAATTTGTGTTGACTTTAACATTATTCATTATGTCAACTTAGACACCTCATCCAGAAGCATAAGGCCCCTCCCCAATTAAAATCATGGCCAGCCAGGAAACATTTATATGGCACATGGAGATGCTTCCACACATCAGAAAAAGACTTTACATATTACTCCGCTCCCCACAATACTTACACAAGAATAGACATGTTCATTACTAGAGATGAGCGAACGTACTCGTCCGAGCTTGATATTCGTGCGAATATTAGGGTGTTCGGGATGCTCGTTACTCGTAACGAGCACCACGCGGTGTTCCGGTTACTTTCAGTTTCCTCTCTGAGACGTTTGCGCGCTTTTCTGGCCAATTGAAAGACAGGGAAGGCATTACAACTTCCCCCTGTGACGTTCAAGCCCTATACCACCCCCCTGCTGTGAGTGGCTGGGGCGATCAGATGTCACCCGAGTATATAAATCGGCCCCTCCCGCGGCTCGCCACACATGCCTTGTGACTTAGCTGAGGGAAAGTGCTGCTGCTGGTGCTGCTGTAGGGAGAGCGTTAGGAGTCAGTGTAGGCTTCAAGAACCCCAACGGCCCTTCTCAGGGCCACATCTACTAGTGTGCAGTACTGTGTTAGCACAGTAATTTTTTTTTTTTTGTCCAAAATTGGATCTGCAGAGCATTGCACCCGGTATTAGGGACAGAAGTGGGGGTTAGGCAGGGAGAGTGTTAGGAGTTAGTGTAGGCTTCAAGAACCCCAACGGTCCTTTCTAGGGCCACTTCTATCCGTGTGCAGTACTGTCCAGGCTGCTGTTAGCAGTATTGCATATTTTTTTTTCTTCTCAAAACCGGCTGTGCAGAGCATTGCACCCGGCATTAATACTACAGGGATAGAATTGTGTAGGCAGGGCCAGAAGACATTTATTATTCATTGAATACACGCAGTGGAGTCTTCCCTTTGCTAAAAAGGAAAAGAAATTATATTTGGCCTGCCTGTGTCAGTCCTAAGGTCTGCGTGTACGTGTGTGCTGCGTGGACAACGTACAAAAATCAGACGCAACCAGCTACGCTTTACTGCAGCCTAGCGCCATTGTCTTTCCTGACTGGCAAATACCTGATCTGCTAGAGTTAATAACTCTGCTACACTATAGTTGTGTGACAGTTTTTGAGGGCCACACCACAGATATTAAACTTCTTGTTCATTGAATATACGCAGTGGGGTCTTCCCTTTGCTAAAAAGGAAAAGAAATTATATTTGGCCTGCCTGTGTCAGTCCTAAGGTCTGCGTGTACGTGTGTGCTGCGTGTACTACGTACAAAAATCAGACGCAACCAGCTACGCTTTACTGCAGCCTAGCGCCATTGTCTTTCCTGACTGGCAAATACCTGCTCTGCTAGAGTTAATAAGTCTGCTACACTATAGTTGTGTGACACTTTTTGAGGGCCACACCACAGATATTAAACTTCTTGTTCATTGAATATACGCAGTAGGTGCTTCCCTAAGCTAAAAAGGAAAAGAAATTATATTTGGCCTGCCTGTGTCAGTCCTAAGGTCTGCGTGTACGTGTGTGCTGCGTGTACTACGTACAAAAATCAGACGCAACCAGCTACGCTTTACTGCAGCCTAGCGCCATTGTCTTTCCTGACTGGCAAATACCTTGTCTGCTAGAGTTAATAACTCTGCTACACTATAGTTGTGTGACACTTTTTGAGGGCCACACCACAGATATTAAACTTCTTGTTCATTGAATACACGCAGTGGGGTCTTCCGTTTGCAAAAAAGCGAAAACATTATATTTGGCCTGCAGGCTTGCGCCAATTTATTTCCTGCCTGGGAAATCAAATCACTGGTAATACAGCATGCTGAGGGGTAGGGGTAAGCCTAGAGGACGTGGACGTGGCCGAGGACGCGGAGGGCCAAGTGAGGGTGTGGGCACAGGCCGAGCTCCTGATCCAGGTGTGTCGCAGCCGACTGCTGCGCGATTAGGAGAGAGGCACGTTTCTGGCGTCCCCACATTCATCGCCCAATTAATGGGTCCACGCGGGAGACCTTTATTAGAAAATGAGCAGTGTGAGCAGGTCCTGTCCTGGATGGCAGAAAGTGCTTCGAGCAAGCTATCATCCACCCAGAGTTCTGCGCCGTCCAGTGCTGCAAATCCAAATCCTCTGTCTGCTGCTCCTCCTTCCTCCCAGCCTCCTCACTCCACTACAATGACACCTGCTCAGGAGCGGGAACACTCCCAGGAACTGTTCTCGGGCCCCTGCTTAGATTGGGCAGCAGCGGTTCCTCTCCCACCAGAGGAGTTTATCGTCACTGATGCCCAACCATTCGAAAGTTCCCGGGGTCCGGGGGAAGAGGCTGGGGACTTCCGCCAACTGTCTCAAGAACTTTCTGTGGGTGAGGAGGACGATGACGATGAGACACAGTTGTCTTGCAGTGAGGTAGTAGTAAGGGCAGTAAGTCCAAGGGAGCAGCGCACAGAGGATTCGGAGGAAGAGCAGCAGGACGATGAGGTGACTGACCCCACCTGGTGTGCAACGCCTACTCAGGACAGGTCTTCAGAGGGGGAGGCAAGGGCATCAGCAGGGCAGGTTGCAAGAGGCAGTGCGGTGGCCAGGGGTAGAGGCAGGGCCAGACCGAATAATCCACCAAGTGTTTCCCAAAGCACACCCTCGCGCCATGCCACCCTGCAGAGGCCGAGGTGCTCTAAGGTCTGGCAGTTTTTCACAGAGACGCCTGACGACCGACGAACAGTGGTGTGCAACCTTTGTCGCGCCAAGATCAGCCGGGGAGCCACCACCAACAGCCTGACCACCACCAGCATGCGCAGACATATGATGGCCAAGCACCCCACAAGGTGGGACGAAGGCCGTTCACCGCCTCCGGTTTGCACCGCTGCCTCTCCCCCTGTGCCCCAACCTGCCACTGAGATCCAACCTCCCTCTCAGGACACAGGCACAACCGTCTCATGGCCTGCACCCACAGCCTCACCTCCGCTGTCCTCGGCCCCATCCACCAATGTCTCGCACCGCACAGTCCAGCCGTCGCTAGCGCAAGTGTTGGAGCGCAAGCGCAAGTACGCCACCACGCACCCGCACGCTCAATCGTTAACCGTCCACATAGCCAAATTTATCAGCCTTGAGATGCTGCCGTATAGGGTTGTGGAAACGGAGTCCTTCAAAGCTATGATGGCGGCGGCGGCCCCGCGCTACTCAGTTCCCAGTCGCCACTACTTTTCCCGATGTGCCGTCCCAGCCCTGCACGACCACGTCTCCCGCAACATTGTACGCGCCCTCACCAATGCGGTTAGTGGCAAGGTCCACTTAACTACGGACACGTGGACAAGCACAGGCGGGCAGGGCCACTACATCTCCCTGACGGCACATTGGGTGAATTTAGTGGAGGCTGGGACAGAGTCAGAGCCTGGGACCGCTCACGTCCTACCCACCCCCAGAATTGCGGGCCCCAGCTCGGTGGTGGTATCTGCGGCGGTGTATGCTTCTTCCACTAAAGCACCCTCCTCCTCCTCCTCCTCAACCTCTGTCTCGCAATCTAGATGTGTCAGCAGCAGCAGGACGTCGCCAGCAGTCGGTGTCGCGCGGCGTGGCAGCACAGCGGTGGGCAAGCGTCAGCAGGCCGTGCTGAAACTACTCAGCTTAGGAGATAGGAGGCACACGGCCCACGAACTGCTGCAGGGTCTGACAGAGCAGACGGACCGTTGGCTTGCGCCGCTGAGCCTCCAACCGGGCATGGTCGTGTGTGACAACGGCCGTAACCTGGTGGCGGCTCTGCAGCTCGGCAGCCTCACGCACGTGCCATGCCTGGCCCACGTCTTTAATTTGGTGGTTCAGCGCTTTCTGAAAAGCTACCCACGCTTGTCAGACCTGCTCGTAAAGGTGCGCCAGCTCTGCGTACATTTCCGCAAGTCCCACACGGACGCTGCCACCCTGCGCACCCTGCAACATCGCTTTAATCTGCCAGTGCACCGACTGCTGTGCGACGTGCCCACACGGTGGAACTCTACGCTCCACATGTTGGCCAGGCTCTATGAGCAGCGTAGAGCTATCGTGGAATACCAACTCCAACATGGGCGGCGCAGTGGGAGTCAGCCTCCTCAATTCTTTTCAGAAGAGTGGGCCTGGTTGGCAGACATCTGCCAGGTCCTTCGAAACTTTGAGCAGTCTACCCAGGTGGTGAGCGGCGATGCTGCAATCATTAGCGTCACCATTCCTCTGTTATGCATCTTGAGAAGTTCCCTGCAAACCATAAAGGCAGCCGCTTTGCGCTCGGAAACAGAGCCGGGGGAAGACAGTATGTCGCTGGATAGTCAGAGCACCCTCCTGTCTATATCTCAGCGCTTTTAGGAGGAGGAGGAGGATGAGGAGGATGAGGAGGAGGGGGAAGAGACAGCTTGGCCCACTGCTGACGGTACCCATGCTGGTTGCCTGTCATCATTTCAGCGTGTATGGCCTGAGGAGGAGGAGGAGGAGGATCCTGAAAGTGATCTTCCTAGTGCGGACAGCCATGTGTTGCGTACAGGTACCCTGGCACACATGGCTGACTTCATGTTAGGATGCCTTTCTCGTGACCCTCGCATTCAACGCATTCTGGCCACTACGGATTACTGGGTGTACACACTGCTCGACTGACGCTATAAGGAGAACCTTCCCAGTCTCATTCCCGAAGAGGAAAGGGGTTCGAGAGTGTTGCTATACCACAGGACCCTGGCGGACAAGCTGATGGTAAAATTCCCATCCGACAGCGCTAGTGGCAGAAGGCGCAGTTCCGAGGGCCATGTAGCAGGGGAGGTGCGTAGATCGAGCAGCATGTACAGCCCAGACAGTGCAACAGTCTTTAAGGGCCTGGCCAGCTTTATGGCTCCCCAGCAAGACTGTGTCACCGCTCCCCAGTCAAGGCTGAGTCGGCGGGAGCACTGTAAAAGGATGGTGAGGGAGTACGTAGCCGATCGCACGACCATCCTCGGTGACGCCTCTGCCCCCTACAACTACTGGGTGTCGAAGCTGGACACGTGGCCTGAACTAGCGCTGTATGCCCTGGAGGTGCCTGCTTGTCGTGCGGCTAGCGTCTTGTCGGAGAGGGTGTTTAGTGCGGCTGGGGGAATCATCACAGATAAGCGTACCCGCCTGTCAACCGACAGTGCCGACAGGCTAACACTCATCAAGATGAACAAAGCCTGGATTTCCCCAGACTTCTCTTCTCCACCAGCGGACAGCAGCGATACGTAAGCAATACGTAGGCTGCACCCGCGGATGGAAGCTACGTTCTCTCTCACCATCCAAAACGGGGACATTTCTGCTTCATCAATCTGTGTCTAATATTCCTCCTCCTCCTCCTCCTGCTCCTCCTCCTGAAACCTCACGTTATCACGCTGAACGGGCAATTTTTCTTAGGGCCACAAGGCTCACTCATAATTTTTCGAAACAATTTTTAGATGTTTCAATGCTCTGAAAAGCGTTGGAACTTTAACTTGAACCAATTTTTCGTTAAACTGGGCTGCCTCCAGGTCTAGTTACCACTTAAGCCACATTAACCAAAGCGATTAATGGGTTTCACCTGCCCTCTTGGTTGGCCATGGCCAATTTTTTTCAGGTACATTAGTACTGTTGATACAGCAATTTTTGTGGGCCCTCGCCTACAGTGTAATCAAATAAATTTTTAGCCCACCTGCATTAAGCACGACATTACTACCTCAGCTGTGTTGGGCAATGCAATGGGATATTTCTATGTACCGCCGGTGGCTTCCTGGCACCCACCCATGCTGTAGGTGCACACGGAGTTTTTACTACATCTGTACACTTGAAAAGAACCCCAGTCTGACTGGGGCATGCAGTGTGGGTCGAAGCCCACCTGCATTAAGCACGACATTACTACCTCAGCTGTGTTGGGCAATGCAATGGGATATTTCTATGTACCGCCGATGGGTTCCAGGGAGCCACCCATGCTGTAGGTGCACACGGAGTTTAACCTACATGTGTCCACTTGTAAAGAACCCCAGTCAGACTGGGGCATGCAGTGTGGGCCGAAGCCCACCTGCATTAAGCACGACATTACTACCTCAGCTGTGTTGGGCACTGCAATGGGATATTTCTATGTACCGCCGGTGGCTTCCTGGCACCCACCCATGCTGTAGGTGCACACGGAGTTTTTACTAAATCTGTACACTTGAAAAGAACCCCAGTCTGACTGGGGCATGCAGTGTGGGCCGAAGCCCACCTGCATTAAGCACGACATTACTACCTCAGCTGTGTTGGGCAATGCAATGGGATATTTCTATGTACCGCCGGTGGGTTCCAGGGAGCCACCCATGCTGTAGGTGCACACGGAGTTTAACCTACATGTGTCCACTTGTAAAGAACCCCAGTCTGACTGGGGCATGCAGTGTGGGCCGAAGCCCACCTGCATTAAGCACGACATTACTACCTCAGCTGTGTTGGGCAATGCAATGGGATATTTCTATGTACCGCCGGTGGCTTCCTGGCACCCACCCCTGCTGTGGGTCCACAGGGAATTATAAATGCATCTATTTCCACTTGTAAAGATGCCCAGTCTGACTGGGGCATGCAGTGTGGGCCGAAGCCCACCTGCATTAAGCACGACATTACTACCTCAGCTGTGTTGGGCACTGCAATGGGATATTTTTATGTACCGCCGGTGGGTTCCAGGAAGCCACCCATGCTGTCGGTCGACAGGGACTTCACAATAGGGAGTTGTACCTGCCTGTGTCTATGAATTAAAAAGCCCGGTCTGACTGGGGCATGCAGAGACACCTTGACAGAATGAATAGTGTGTGACACATAGGTTCCCCATTGCTATGCCCACGTGTGCAGCTCCTGATGGCGGTGGCACAGGATTCTATTTCTCATTGCTTCTGTACAGCATTGTGGGCTATCGCCCCGCCACTCTTAAAGAGGGTCTCTGCCTAGCCGTGCCAACCTCTGCCACTTCTAAATAGACATGAGGGTGGTGAGGCATTAGGGCAGCTGAAGGCTGCGCAGGGACACTTTGGTGTGCGCTGTGGGGGGGAGGGGGGGCGGTTGGGCAGCATGTAACTCAGGAGAAGTGGCAGTGGAGTGTCATGCAGGCAGTGATTGTGCTTTGTTGGAGGTAGTGTGGTGCTTAGCTAAGGTATGCCATGCTAATGAGGGCTTTTCAGAAGTAAAAGTTTTTGGGAGGGGGGGGGGCCCACTCTTGCCGCTATTGTGGCTTAATAGTGGGACCTGGGAACTTGAGATGCAGCCCAACATGTAGCCCCTCGCCTGCCCTGTCCATTGCTGTGTCGTTCCCATCACTTTCTTGAATTGCCCAGATTTTCACACAAGGAAACCTTAGCGAGCATCGGCGAAATACAAAATTGCTCGGGTTGCCCATTGACTTCAATGGGGTTGGTTATTCGAAACGAACCCTAGAGCATCGCGAAAAGTTCGTTCCGAGTAACGAGCACCCGAGCATTTTGGTGCTCGCTCATCTCTATTCATTACCAATAATTGGGTCATTCCAGACATTAGTCAATGCGATATAAGCCAAATCACTTGGTGACACCAGGCACTCGTTACGCTTACAATCCAAACTCCCTAGCAACACATATGCGTGGAAGAACAACACATATATTACTGTATGTCCATAAAACAAATCCAAGAAACGGTATCTAGTCACCTCACAGAATTTTTCTCAATCAATAAAATCTCAGCTTGCAATGCCTTCTCATTTTGGAGCGCAAACAAAGCTTTCATTAGAGGATTACTAATTCAACAAGCCGCATATGTAAAAAAAACAATGAAAAAAATAAAGGATCTACTAAATAAGATTAACCTTTTGGAAAATTAAAATAAATCAAACCCCTCAGCCTCAACTCAATCATTCCTAAAAGAAACACGTAATTCCCTCCGAAGCCACTTAACTTTCGAATTTGAAAAAAATGCTAAAAATCTCAAGATGAGCTATTATAACTCATTCAACAAGGCATTCAAGCTAATGGCAAATTGAGTAAAACTTGCAAAAAATAAAACAAGAATCACTCACCTAAAATCCCAACATTCAAGAAATAACATCATCAACCCTCTAGCCATAACAATCTAATTTAGAAGCTCCGAGCAGTCTAAAATCCGATCCTGCCACTCAACAATCTGTAATTTCTAACTTACCTAGCCTTTTATAAGAATAATTACTAGCACTTAATAAACCCATCTCTGAACAAGAAATAGCTTCAGTTATTATTTCTCTAAAACTAGGCAAGGCTCCACGACCTGATGGGTTCTCCAATGAATAACTAATACATTTTTAACCTATCCTTTTCATATTTGCAATTTTTTTTAACCTAGCAATGTCAAAGAGGACCTTCCCAGAAGAAAATTTAAAAGCCACTCTCATAGCTCTCCCCAAACCTGGCAAAGACTCAAATACTCCTGTTAGGACTCGCAGCTCTCGGAGTCTCCGTGCCCGCACCACCCGTCCTATCACCCGAGCTGATTGGGTGCGGCGCAGGGCAGCTCCGGTCTTGGTGACCTCCTCTGACCGTCGGGGTCCCGGACACTGGCTCCGGGCGCATGCTCCTGTGCTCAGGGGGCAGCGCCTGGGTGGTCAAGTTGCTGGGGATGCGGCGGATGCCGTCCACGTTGCCATGACATCCTGATTAGCAGCATCTGCACTTGCTGCTGGATGTCTGGGATCTGCACTCGCTGCCTTTTGCCTGGGTCTGGCTGCTGGCAGGCTCCCCGCCCCAATCAGCTGCTGGGGCGGGAGTTCTGACAGCATTTAAACGTGCCTGTTTCTCTCCAGCATTGCCAGTGTATGTTTGTCTCCAGGCTACACCCGCGTTATTCTCATCTGATTTCCCATTGTGACCTTCTACTTTTGGACCTGACTTTGACTTTGCCTGCTCCCTGGTACCGCGTATTCTCCTGTTGCCGACCCAGACTTCCTGACTTGCCTCTGTGTCTGTTTGTAAGTCTGACCCCCTGCCCCCGCTTCCCTAGTGAGTATAGGGACCGTCGCCCAGTTGTCGCATTGGGGCCTAGCCCAGGGAGGCAAGTAGGTAGGGACAGGGATTGTGGGTAGCTTTTAGGGCCTTCCAGTACCCGAATTCCGACAACTCCAGAAAATTTCAGACCAATTTCCCTCCTTTAATTCAGACGTGAAACTATACGCTAAAATCATACTATACTAAGTGTGCCAAATAAAATAGATGTTTAATAAGATGGTCTCATAAAGAGATCAAGAGCCCCACCCAAATTGCATTATGAAAGGAATGCGTATTAAGAAGACTCCTCAGATCGCGGTTGCCTCTAGCTAACGAGGTTTCATAGATAGACCCTGCGTGGTTTGAACTGTTATCCTAATTTCTGAACTCATACCCTATGTCCACAATTGCATCGAACTCTTACCTCACGCTAATTATGCATGTTTTTCATATACATGACGAAGCTGAGATATAATGTAAAGCAGCAAACACAAACTGCTTAATTGCTGATTTGTACATTGTCAAAGGTCAATTTGCTCACTGTACATTGTTTATTTCCATTTTTGTAAAATCAATAAAAAAGAGATTATTAAAAAAAAAAGTTGGATTTACAAGAGCCTGATAGACTCCTGATGGCACCAGACATTTGATAGACCTGTTAGATGCTACGACCTTGGGTTGGACACCTTCTCTGATCGTTTCCCTGGATGCGGAGAAGGTGTTTGACCGGGTTCATTGGGAGTATATGTTCCAGACACTAAGGAGTTTTGGATTTGATGGCCCAATTTTTTGCATCATAAGTGCACTAAACTCCTCTCCCTCAGCTTCAGTGTTGATTAACCGGCTAACATCTAAAACATTTAAAATATCAAACGGTACAAGACAGGGATGTCCCTTTTTACCACTAATCTTTTCAATGGTGATAGAACCCCAAAAACATAAGAAATAATCTAAACACAAATGGCATAACAGTAGGCCCCACAACACACAAGATCAACCTATTTGCAGACAATGTTAGGGCTTATTTACATGAGCATATATTGGCCGGTATTTTCATGGCCAGCCGATATACGCTTCCATCTGAGCAGTCCCCCTTCCCTCCCTCTCACTGGCTCTCTGTCTCTCTCCTCCCCTCTGAGCGGTTTGCAATGGGAGTGGGGCTAAGCTCCCGCCCTCCTCCCCGCCCCAAGTCCATAGCCAGCAATGGGAGTGGGCGGGACAGGGTGGAGCTTAGCTTTGCCCCCATCCCCCCCCTCCCATTGCAAACGCCCGACGTCTTCTCAGCCAAATATTATAAGGCTTTCTTGGCAGTACTATCCCCGTATATGGTGACAACTTTTAACACGGCAATAAATCGGGGGAATTTCCCTGAGGAAAGGCTTGAGGCTACGATAGTTGCGCTACCTAAGCCTAGAAACGAACCTAACGAGCCAGGAAATTTTAGAACAATCTCATTGCTTAACACTGACTTAAAAATTTACGCTAAAGCGCTGGCAGGCATACTCTTGAGAATACTCCCTGACTAGAGATGAGCGAGCACCAAAATGCTCGGGTGCTCGTTACTCGAGACGAACTTTTCGCGATGCTCGAGGGTTCGTTTCGAGTAACGAACCCCATTGAAGTCAATGGGCGACCCGAGCATTTTTGTATATCGCCGATGCTCGCTAAGGTTTTCATTTGTGAAAATCTGCAAAACCCAAGAAAGTGCTGGAAACGACACAGAAACGGATGGGACAGACGAGGGGCTACATGTGGGGCTGCATTTCAAGTTTCCAGGTCTCACTATTAAGCCACAATAGCGTCAAGAGTGGGCCCCCCCCTCCCAACAATTTGTACTTCTGAAAAACCCTCATTAGCAAGGCATACCTTAGCTAAGCCCCACACTACCTCCAACAAAGCACAATCACTGCCTGCATGACACTCCGCTGCCACTTCTCCTGGGTTACATGCTGCCCAACCCCCCCCCCGCACAACCCAGTGTCCACAGCGCACACCAAAGTGTCCCTGTGCAGCCTTCAGCTGCCCTCATGCCACACGCTGGCCTCATAGCCACACCACCCTCATGTCTATTTATAAGTGCGTCTGCCATGAGGAGGAACCGGAGGCACACACTGCAGAGGGTTGACAGGGCAAGGCAGTGACCCTCTTTAAAAGGTGCGGGGCAATAGCCCACAATGCTGTACCGAAGCAATGAGAAATCCAATCCTGTGCCACCTCCATCAGGAGCTGCACACGTGGGCATAGCAATGGGGAACCCATGTGCCACACACTATTCATTCTGTCAAGGGGTCTGCATGCCCCAGTCAGACCGGGGTTTTTTTATAAATAGTCACAGGCAGGTACAACTCCGCAATGGGAATTCCGTGTGCACCCACAGCATGGGTGGCTCCCTGGAACCCACCGGCTGTACATAAATGTATCCCATTGCAGTGCCCTGGAAAGCAGAGCTAACGTCAGATACAATACAGGTGGGCTTCGGCCCACACTGCATGCCCCAGTCAGACTGGGGTTCTTTATAAGTAGACACATGCAGTTACAACTCCGTGTGGACCGACAGCATGGGTGGCTCCCAGAAAGCCACCGGCGGTACATAAATATATCCCATTGCATTGCCCATCACAGCTGAGGTAACGTCCGATTAAATGCAGGTGGTCTTCGGCCCACACTGCATGCCCCAGTCTGACCGGGGTTTTTAATACATAAACACTGGCAGGTACAAATCCCTAATGTGAAGTCCCTGTGGACCCACAGCATGGGTGGCTCCCTGGAACCCACCGGCGGTACATAAATAAATCCCATTGCAGTGCCCAGCACAGCTGAGGTAACGTGAGGTTTAATGCAGGTGGGCTTCGGCCCACAGTGCATGCCCCAGTCAGACTGGGGTTCTTTATAAGTAGACACATGCAGTTACAACTCCGTGTGGACCGACAGCATGGGTGGGTCCCAGGAAGCCACCGGCGGTACATAAATATATCCCATTGCATTGCCCATCACAGCTGAGGTAATGTCCGATTAAATGCAGGTGGTCTTCGGCCCACACTGCATGCCCCAGTCTGACCGGGGTTTTTAATACATAGACACTGGCAGGTACAAATCCCTAATGTGAAGTCCCTGTGGACCCACAGCATGGGTGGCTCCCTGGAATGCATCAGCGGTACATAAACGTATCCCATTGCAGTGCCCTGCTCAGCAGAGCTAACGTCACATACAATACAGGTGTGCTTCGGCCCACAGTGCATGCCCCAGTCAGAGTGGTAATATGTACCTTAACAGTAACCGCGTTGGTGGGAATGTGGTGGCGACTGCGGACCTAGTAGCGTGGTTTTATTTAGTTGGTTTTCGGAATGTGGCCAGGATTAAGTGGGCCATGGCGGGGGGATGGTGGGGGAGCTCTCTTGTTGTGTCGGTAAAGGTGAAATTCTTGGACTGCCACCAGACGGACCAATGCAAAGGTATTTGCCAAGAATGTTTTCATTGTTGGAGGAGGAGGGGGATGTTTTTGAGGCACTACGTGTCCGTGGTTATATGTACCTTAACAGTAACCGCGTTGGTGGGAAATGGCCTCGCCACCATCATGTCTTTGGGAAGCCTCCGTTTCCACACCCCAGTGACATAGCATTAGCAGCGGTATAGGTAGAGCCTAGAATTAGTAACATTTCAGCAGTAGCATTAGGGACAGGCCCCAGTAACATATCACTAGCAGCATTATAGGGGGAGCACAGTATTAGTTCCATTTCAGTAGTAGTAGCAGTCCAGACAGGCCCCAGTAACATATCACTAGCAGCAGTATAGGGGGAGCACAGTCTTAGTTCCATTTCAGTAATAGTAGCAGTCAAGACAGGCCCCAGTAACAACTCCGAAGCAGCAGTATAGGGGGAGCACAGTATTAGTTCCATTTCAGTAGTAGTAGCAGTCAAGACAGGCCACAGTAACATTCCCGTTGCAGCAGGCCTACTCCTACCCCTCAGCATGGTGTATTACAAGTAGCGCAGAAACAGAACGCTGTAATTAAATGTGCCGCTTATTGCCCTGTGGTTGAAGGCTGCCTTCGCTTACGGAACGCACAGCAGAGCCAGGAAACAATTTTGCGCACGCCTGTAGTGAGACGTAGGTGCGTAGGACTGAGCTAGTGGAATTCACAGCGCAGAAGCAGTCAAATGGCCAAAGGGCAGTGGTAGGCCTTAAGTATTTTGCTTCAATTTTTTTAAATGGTGAGCTGAAACACCAGACAGATACTGTATGCAGCGTATATTATGTATACTGTTTCCCTCTGGCGCTATGACGGCGGTGATGTAACAGGCACAGCAGAGCCAGGAAACAATCTTGCGCACGCCTGTAGTGAGACGTAGGTGCGTAGGACTGAGCTAGTGGAATTCACAGCGCAGAAGCAGTCAAGTGGCCAAAGGGCAGTGGTAGGCCTTAAGTATTTGGCTTCAATTTTTTTAAATGGTGAGCTGAAACACCAGACAGATACTGTATGCAGCGTATATTATGTATACTGTTTCCCTCTGGCGCTATGACGGCGGTGATGTAACGGGCACAGCAGAGCCAGGAAACAATCTTGCGCACGCCTGTAGTGAGACGTAGGTGCGTAGGACTGAGCTAGTGGAATTCACAGCGCAGAAGCAGTCAAGTGGCCAAAGGGCAGTGGTAGGCCTTAAGTATTTGGCTTCAATTTGTTTAAATGGTGAGCTGAAACACCAGACAGATACTGTATGCAGCGTATATTATGTATACTGTTTCCCTCTGGGGCTATGACGGCGGTGATGTAACGGGCACAGCAGAGCCAGGAAACAATTTTGCGCAAGCCTGCTGTAATGCTTTGCTGCATATTAATTAGGACTACTACCCCCAGCAGACACGCAGTACACTGAAGACGGTCACAGGCAGCCCAAAGATAGTATTTTTCCCCAATTTTTTTGAAAAAGCCCACTGCCTATATAGACAGTATATCTCTTTCACCTTTTCCACTGTCCCTGCCTCACCAGTACTGGCCCTATACTCTGTACAATGACTGCAGACTGAGGACGCAATGGTCTGTACGCCCGATATACAAAAAAAAAAATTGTGCAACACTGCTAAAAGCAGCCTCAACAGTACTGCACACGATGCAGGAAAAGCCTTTAATAGAATCCACTGGGGTTGTGCTTTTGAAACTCTGAGGCGGTTTGGCCTCGGGGAGGGAGCGATTCGTGCCATTCGGGCCCTGTAATCCAACCCCTCTGCGAGGGTGTTGGTTGACAGCACCATATCCAAAGCCTTCGCAATAACTAATGGAACAAGACAGGTGTTCCCACTGTCTCTGCTACTGTTTGTTCTAACAATAGAGCCATTAGCTGAGATCATAAGATCCGATATGGAGATAAGGAGTATTCCTTTAGGATCCAGGAAACACAAAATCAGCTTATTTACTGATGACCTAATTCTAATGTTGTCAAGACCTCTGGAATCAATGAGAGTCTCCCAACGGATACTTGATCAATTCAGTCAGGTATCCTACCATAAACTTAATCTGGAAAAAACACAGATGCTAGGCATGAATTTATCTAGAGATCTAAAAAATATCATCGTATCAGAATTCCCTTTCAGCTATCAAGAAAAAAGCCTACCATAGGCCGCCTGCACATGGGCGGAAATCCCGCGGCGGGATGTCCCGCGGGATTTCCGCCACTGAAAGTTTGCATAGGAGTGCATTACAATACGCACTCCTATGCAGACGGCCGCGGTTTGGCCGCGCGAAATCTCGCGCGGCAAACAAACCGCGGCATGTCCTATTTTTGTGCGGGGCTCGCACTCACCCGGCCGCCGGCTCCGGTCTGCGCATGCGTCGGCTGCGCGGCAGTCGGCACATGAAAGAGCCGGGGCCGCCAGGCGCGGGTGAGTACGCGCTCGTCCCTGCAGTCTCTGGGGTCGGGTCCCGCGGCGAGAATTCTCGCTGCCGGATCCGACCCGCTCGTCTGCAGGCGGCCATACCTGGGAGTAAACTTAACCACTCCCCTTGGGAATATAGAGAGAGAAAACTTCCGTCCAATGATGGCATCCTTACAGAGGGAGATGGAGCGTCTCTCCAAAGTTAGCCTGTCCTGGTATGGCAGAATTAATACATAAAAAATGAAAATTTTACCTAAGCTATTGTAAACTTTTCGGGCCTTACCACTACCTATATCTAAATCTACCTTAGGTAAACTACAAAGGTAGGTGTCTGGCTTTATCTGGGGAGGGAAAAAAATCCCACTTAGCCTTATTGATACTAGCTTTACATCGCAAGCATGGAGGGGCAGATGTTCCCAACATCGAAGCTTATTATAAGTCTAATCTATTAAATCAAGTAAAATTCTGGATAGATAATAAGAACAATCTCTGCTGAAGGGGTGTTGAAAAGGGATTTTTAACCTGAGTTTTGCTTGTTTCTTTACTTTACGCGGCGTCTTTAACAGCCATGACAGTCGGACCAGAGTATGCAGAGATGAAATTGGTGACTTGAGAACTGTCTCCTCCTATGAGTCCTCCATCTTGGATTCGGGTGCGGGTGAGGAGTCCAGCCGGCATCTGCACACCAGAAGCTCACAATGTCTGGCAGATTGTGGTGTAAAGCGACCTTCGCTGGCTACAAGAGAGGCCTTCGGAATCAGAGGGAACACACGGCCCTCCTGAAGATTGAAGGGGTCTACGCTAGAGATGAGACAGACTTCTACTTGGGCAAGAGATGCGCCTACGTCTACAAAGCAAAAAACAACACGGTGACTCCAGGAGGCAAACCAAATAAAACTCGTGTCATCTGGGGTAAGGTGACCAGAGCTCATGGTAACAGTGGCATGGTGCGTGCCAAGTTCCGCTCAAACCTGCCCGCTAAGGCCATTGGACACAGAATCCGTGTGATGATGTACCCTTCAAGGATCTAAATATTCTGTACAAATAAAAGAAGAGTAGCCGGATCCAAGGTATTACAACATTGGGAAGCTCAGAGCAATATTGGGGGAGGCATGGAAAGAGCACATTGTAGTCGGATCTAATAGGCCAGAGATAAGTGCTTGGGTTGCACTTGCATGAGCATGTTCTGGGTGTCATTTGGGGTGTGGACCACTAGGGGGTAGTCCAATACCATCTTAGAAGATTTATCAACCATTGCCTGCACTGCTGCCACCGCAAAAGCAGATGAGGGAGCTCCTCAAGTCACTGGATCCACCCTCATGGCTGTGGTTGTCCTCCGTGCTTTTGTGTCAATACTGTCGTATAGGTGGCAGTATGAAACAAGGTCCAGAAAGGTGCGGAATTTGGCAACGGGTGTAAGTACAGGTATGGCCTGCAGAACTTGGTAGTCTTTGGAGGCCTCCCGGCCTTACAGCCTTCTGCAAGAGAATTTAACAGTGAAATTGTGGCCGGTTGGCAGTTTTTTTCCAAAGCATCAGCACACAGCACCTAACATGTGTGGCTGACCCTTCACCCTTTTTTTTTTTTTTTTTTTTTATCTAGGGGGATACTGCTTGACCCAGGGGTGTGTATCTGGGTCTCGTATATATTATCATGGTCGATACATTCAATTTCCCTATGCCTGTCTTGCAGGTGTCCCATAATTTGTCAGGAACCGTGGAAAGCTGAGTTTGGGACAGGAGAAAAAACAAAACTTTTCCTTCTGGCTATCTATGATTCTTACCCCCTCCTTGGATAAGAGATGTGTTCTTGCATCATCAAGCTCCACCCCTCTGAGTGTGGCTAATCACTTACTTCCTTATTCTCTCATTCAATGTTAGCGGTCCTTGGGTACACATCACAACTCAATAAAGATAAAGTCTTATGCACCACACAATTTACATTTTACAAATTACGGGTCAATCTGCCCCGTTCCTCCTGTGGATACCTGGCCTTATCGTTACCTGCTTGTTTCCTATTCCTTGGCTTCTCTACCGTCTCTCTTTCTCCCTGTAGTTTATTTATTCTATATTGTCTGTGAATATACGTTACTTGTGCTGGGACTACAGGGCAAGTAACTTCCTCTTTTTAGGTCTCTTACTCATGTGACAGCCCAGCGACAGGATTATAAGGGAGATAACGGGAGTACGTGGCTAATTTTTACTTCTACAACAGTAGACAGTTGTTGTCCCAGACTTCCGGCAACTGGGCAGATGCAGTCTTAGATGCCGGACATCTCCATCTGATTGGTAATGTACTGCAATTCTCTCTATTCACTAAGCTGGTGTCTTTGTATATTAATACAGACGCCATTGCAGCCCACCTTCACTTCCTCTTTTCTGACACTTAGAGAAATTCTAACGTCTAATGCATAAATCACATATATTATGTTGTAACTTCTGTCACAGCGGTGGTTACAATTGAATTGGGGACTAAACACCTATTGGGGACTTGGCAAACATAGACGTATTTTCTTGTGGGCACGGTGTATTGGGATTTGGTGGGCTACGCAGTCTGTATTCTTAAGAGTCCCCTCAGGATGTGAGTGGCATACAACTTTTTACATTTGTATGACGGATGTATTTGTCTGAAGGATTAGGTTACATAACAAGCCATCCGCAGTAGTTTTAACATCCAACAGTAGTTATTTATTACAGCACAGGAATTGCTCCGCTTCTATTAAGAGTTCCACTTCCTCTTTTTAAATGTAGTTAGCAGCTTTTTTTTTTTTTTTTTTTTCCTTTCTCCAAACACACTTACGGGCATAAGCCTATACTTCTATGCTATTATTAACGTTTAACAATTCAAAGACAACACAGTTTAGTAGTCTGTCTTTTACTAGAAGGGATCCAATAACGCAACCTAACCTATAAAGTCCAAACCCACAGCGCGCCGCTGTGTACGGTGCATTATCTTGGCTATGACCCAGCCAATGCATTCTCATTGCTAACACTCCCTTCTTACAGTTTAGCAGGACTGATACTAATTCTATATGACCAACAAACAAACTATTCCTATATAACAACTCAGCAGGATTAGCTCTACACAACAAACAAGCACACTAACTTTACAAATAGACAGAGCACCAGTACGGCTGGCTTAGTCTCACTGCCCCTCGGGATACTGTCTGATAGCTCCCTTCTCCCGGACCCTACAAGCAGGCCTAGCAGGAGCGGAAATCCCATATCAGACTTATCTCTGGCAGTCTCCCACTGATGGGTCTCTGCAACAGGCCACCTGAACGGCTCCCTCCTCCCTCAGGAGTGGAAACACCCCGTACAGGCCCTCCCTCGAGGCAGCTATTGATGTCACCAATTAACTAGTACTCTCAAGACAACAGGCATGTAATCATTCCTTTATATTTTATGACAGGTTCTTATCGAGTGATCGAGACTTAAAGAAGTACCTGTCGTCGTGCGGATCCAAATCATTCGGCCTGGCACGGCACATAGGCGAGCCTGAACTTAGCCACACAGGTATAGATAATTAATTTATCTCACCGTGTTCTGATGATATTTTGGGCCCACCAAGTCCAAGGTCGCATATGTCCGTGTCTTCTGTCCGAATTCTATGGAACCTATCGATCACTGCCCGCATTCTCCACCAGCTGTCGTGGAACCTTCCTTTTGGGACCACGCCTTACTCAATTTGGAATGTTTACAGCCCTCCATATTAATTCTGAATTGATAATGCGCATAAGAAGTTCCCACACTGACACGATGTTCAGCATGCATAGCTTCCTCAATTCTAACTTTAATGATCGGCGTGTAGCCTATTTTAAGAGTTTAACAAATCCGCCCATCTGGGCAGGTCAAAAATTACATGCATACAACGTATTGTTTAATTATTGGATAAGCATCTTGCAATTCTTCCATCCTCCGGTCATCTGTGATTGGCCATCAGGTGGTGGATGAAATGAGTGGGTTGTCTTGGAGCCACGTGGGGTTCCTTCGATATGATTGGATGTTACATCATGAACTATAAATTGCACAAACCTCCCATGTTATTTGCATACGTTTCCAGTAAAGTCGCTGGGGAAATTTCTGCGGTTGTCCATGTCTGATTCCTAGTTCCGTATTAGTGCATGCAGCTGGACAGTCAAATATATTTATACATGTTGGTTACGGGCTAAATTGCTAAATTCCATCTTTGTCAGCAGAGTTTATAAAACAGATATTTCATATAAGCGGAAGTACCTATTGCATAACTTGTAGCAAGACATTATATTTGTAGCAAGACAGAAATATGTATACAGAATGTTCAATTGACAACTGTCTACTGCCAAGGCCCAAAATATAGGAATACTGGACTTCCACCACAGAGGCATGGCAATCTCTAATCTGTAGCCTTATGTCTCACAACTGTTTAAGCAAACCCCCAATTCCTATAGAAACCCTGAGCCACCTAATACCAAACTTGGGTGTGTCAAATTGGAAGGCGAGAGGGATACAAAAAGTGGAGGATCTTATAGGAACACATTTATTACCCTTTGAGAGGCTCCAAGTGGGGTACCACCTGCCTGTAACAGACAAGTTTAAATATATTAGGATTAGCTCCTTTCTTAGCAGATACCCCATATATGCAATAAAAATCCCTAGCGATATTATAAACAAGTTAAAAACACAATCGGGACTAATAAAATCTGAGACAAGAAAATTTTAGGATATACTGACTAGCAATTATGAACTGATGAAAAATCTCATCAGCTTAATTGGGAAAAGGAAATAGGGGGAAAATTCTCTATAGTTACAATAGTTACATGAGTTAAGGCAATTAAAGCATCACTGCAATCCACAAAACAGGCAGCTATTCTGGAGACACAATTACAAATCCAGATGAGATGGTATTACTCCCATCAATTTATCGCTAATCGCATGAGAAGAGGAGATGGCCTTTGTAGGAGAGAATGTGGTCAAAATGGCACTACCACACATATTTTGGCCATGTCCAAAGTAACTTACATTCTGGGGGGGGGGGTATATTTGATCTTCTCCACATGATACTCAAAATGAATATCCCCAAAAAGCCCAGATTAGTTTTGTTGCTGATATATCTGGGGGAGTTGCCCAGGCCAAGCAGGTATCTAATTGGTCATGCTTTCATGATAGCGAAGACAATTATTGCGAAACATTGGAAATCATCTAGACCTCCAACTTTGGAGGAGTTTGTGAACCATATGGCAGAACACTGTTTATTTGAAAAGTGGAAAGCCTACAGCACAAATACGTACAAGAAATACCTAGATAGATGGATTATGTGGATTAATTTTTACAAAAAATACATGTACTTTCAGGGTAACATGGATGTCAAGTTCAAGTTAAAGGGGTGGTCTCGCGAAACCAAGTGGGGTTATACACTTCCGTATGGCCATATTAATGCACTTTGTAATGTACATCGTGCATTAATTATGAGCCATACAGAAGTTATTCACTTACCTGCTCCGTTGCTAGCGTCCTCGTCTCCATGGTTCCGTCTAAATTCGCTGGCAGCTTGCTTTTTTAGACGCGCTTGCGCAGTCCGGTCTTCTCCATTCAGCACGAGCCGCTTCAGTGTGCTCCCCGCTACAGCTCTTCTGCGCATGCGCAGACGAGCTGTCACTGCTCGGGAGCGCGCTGAAGCGGCCATTCTGCACCATCCTCTGTTAGAGGAAGGTGCAGAAACTGGAGCTGCCCAGCGGAGAAGCCCAGCCCAGCCCAGCAGCCCCGAGAAGCCTCCCAGGTAAGTGATGGGTCGGGGGGGGCTGTCGCTGCGCCGGGGGGGCTGTCGCTAGGCCGGGGGGGCTGCCGCTGCGCCGGGGGGGCTGTCGCTAGGCCGGGGGGGGCTGCCGCTGCGCCGGGCTGCGCCGGGGGGGCTGTCGCTAGGCCGGGGGGGGGCTGCCGCTAGGCCGGGGGAACTAGCGCTGGGCTCCGGAACCTAGCGCTGGGCTCCGGGGCCTTCACCTGGGCTGAGGGTCTAGCGCTGGGGAGCCGGGGGCTAGCGCCGGTTACCTGCTGTCTGGTCGGCGGCTGCGGGGCGTCTGGTCGGCGGCTGCGATGCGTCCGGTTGCCATGGAGACACAGCTGGCAGCGTCTCGGGAGCGCGCACGTCGGGCTGCAGCGAGCGACGGGGATAGAGCCGGCGGCCATCTTGAGGAAACTTTTATAAGTTGCTGAAACGCTGGAACGGTAAGTACGAACCAGCTAGAAATGTCATTTACAGGGGGGCTTTGTAATGTATGTTTAATGGGGGGGACTGGGCAAAAAAAAAAATTAACTGCTTCCTCGAGACATCTCCTTTAATATTATGTTACTGTTATTTCTAGTGACAGTTTGTAACTACTACATATCTTTTGATTAAAGAAAAAAAATTCTACCTTTATAAAAGTAATGGAGAAGAATTAAGTTGCATGCAATACACTGTAATGGTAATAAATACATGCTCATATCATTCTGTATTGAAAGCAATAGATGTATGATTTGCAATATCTCGTCTGCATTATAAATAAAAACCAATGTTTCTAAA
Organism: Eleutherodactylus coqui; assembly: GCF_035609145.1. NCBI lineage: Eukaryota > Metazoa > Chordata > Amphibia > Anura > Eleutherodactylidae > Eleutherodactylus > Eleutherodactylus coqui. Next base: position 94,767,242 of record NC_089845.1, on the reverse strand, counting down.
AATAATTCTGCACCTTTATCCAAATCAGGAAATTCCTCCGCACCCATCCAGCTCCACACGTCCACATACCAATGTTCTCTAAAGAAACACAAAACAAATTTATACACTCCTTTCAGATAACAAGTTCCTGGAAAATAAAACAGGCACTTCCTAAAATGGGAAAGAGACCAAGCGAGCCAGTTTCCCCATTAGGGATTGGCAAATTGCTACAAATTAGGCCTTTAAATCCACGGGATGCGCTTCCCACCATGACAAATATTCCAAATTACAAGTAAGTAATCTATCAATATGGTAGACACACTGGTTAAGTGTTATTTCTTGTTTCAAATGTTAGCAATGTTACTAATAAAACAATCTGAAAAATTGCAGGTTACAGATAAACTTATGAAACAGATCTGTTTACATGGACCACTTGCTGTATAAGGGTGGCTTCACCCAAGCGTGTTTTTGTGCGTGCATACGCGCGCACAAGAACACGCTTCTATTTAAATCAATGCATTCACTATGGTGTGTGCACATGTCCGTGTTGTACAGGTGCGTGCCTGTAAAAATAGGACATGCATGCACCATATTGTTATTCAATAGCTGAGGCAGCACTCACCCATTCATAAATTTACATATGCCACACTACAAAGAAGCTTTTTTTGTGGCATTTTTCCCTCCCTTTTCGTAAATTTTTGGGGTTCATGGCATTTTTTTTTCAAATGCAGCATGTTCTACGTATGGAATTGTTTTGCATTTTCCTATAGGCATTACTATAGGGCAAAACACCTGAAAAAAAATGTATGAAAAAGCCACCAAAAAAGCTTGTAAAAATTGGAATAAAGCCATAGTTGGTTTTACGTATTAGAAAAACAGTGTGTGAATCCAACCTTTAATTAGGGATTTTTTTTTAAATTACAGTATACAAGTGATGTGATGTACTCTGTTTTTATTTCTCAAGCTGCTGAGGTAAAATGAAAGCTGTGCTGCGATTAGTCACTATTGACAACAAGGACAGGCTTACTGTTACACTGTTTTGCTAAATGCAGCCAAAAAAGTTTTATTCTGTCGTAGTCATCACTATGGAGATATGAGGCAAAATGGCAACCAATAATGACAGGAGAGCGTTTTATGTCCTTGATTTTCACGACTGCCAGTCTGTTACTAGTTATTGTTGTTAGTCACTTAGTCGTTCACGACCCTCGGTGACCCTAAAGGCGAGCTCCCTCCATGTTTTTTGGCTTTGCACTGCTTCTTTCACTTGTGTGATACCCAGTATCAGCTCTGACAGGAACAGCCATCGTGTCTTTGGTGGCCAGGTATTCTTTTGCCACAGACTTGTCTGAGCATTATAGATTTTTCTAGCGGCTCTGCTCGCATAACATGGCCAAAATCCGTTGATTCTGGCCATGTAATGTCCAGTGATATATTGGATCTTACACGATTCAGGACTTCTCTGTTACAACTGCCGTCCAGGGCAAACACAGCAGCTTCCGCCAGCACCACAGCTCAAACACATCAATTCTCCTTCTATCAGATTTTTTCGCAGTCCAGCTTTCAGATCCATACATGACCATCGAGAAAACTGTGGTTTGCACAATCCTGCGTTTAGTTGCTATAGCAATATCCCTACTTTTCCAGATTTGGTCCATGTTTAGCACTGCGCGTCGCCCCAATGCTATCCTATATATTATCTCTGGCACAGATTCTCCATCCCTGTCAATTTTCGAACCAAGGAAAATGAAGTCTCGTATGCATTCTATTACCTCATTATTGATTATTTTGATTTGAATTTGACCATTTTTTGCTCCGTCCCATCCCTCTTATTGCAAACAGTGGTGAATGGCAGAGAAGGGGCGGGAGCTCGGTGTACTAGCTTCCGGCATGTCCCTCCTCCTCCCCTTGCACAGAGGGCAGCGTATATCGTCTGGGGCTGAAAACCCGACTGATATACGCAAGTCTGAATAAGCCCTAAACGGAGATTGTTGATTTTTCTGCCACCTACTCTCATCTTGGTTTTAAATTCATCTAGGTCCATTTTCCACATGATCACTTCCGCATATAGGTTAAACAAGAAGGGTGAGAGAATGCAGCCTTGTCGGACACCTTTGCTGGCCCCAAACCAATCTGTGTCCCCATACTGTGTTTTCACAGTGGCTTCTTGATTGGTGTAAAGTGATTTTATCAGCTTGACTAGATGTGCCAATATGCCCAGCTCTTGTAGTGTGTGCCATACTATACAACACCATTTGCAAAGTTTAGTGAAGATCCACCCATCATGTTCACAATTTGTAAATGGTTCTATGATTTTAAGGAAAAAGGTTGCACCATTAAGAGAAAACCATCCAACCGTCCACCAGTAAGCTTGGAAACACTGGAGCCCGTCCGTACATGTCTCACACAAAATCCTCAGAAATCCACTGTCAGAGCAAGCAAAGAACTGGACATCCCGCAGCCGTCTGCATGGAAGATTCTGTGCAAATGTTTGCAATATTATCCCTACCAATTGCAATTGTTACCAGCCCTGAATCCGGACGACAAAGCGAGACAACGTTCCTTCTACGAGAGTATGCAAGCGCAAATGGCAGGCGATGGTTTCATGGGATCTTTAGTGTTTAGTGATGAACCTGAATTCCACCTTTTGGGCCTAGATGTCAGGATATCCTTAGGATAGGTCATCAATAGTTGATTGGCAGGGGTCTGCTGCTCAGGACTCTGGCTGATCAGCTGAATCTCCAGCCTCCTGTCAGCTGCTGTTCCAACCCCTGTTTAGTGGTCATTGCTTCTAACTGCAGGCGCAGTTAAAATCAATGGGAGCTGCACCTGTAGTTACAAATGTCAGCCACTAAACAGGGGTTGGAACAGCATCTTCCATTCCATGCCCCTGTGGGTTGTGGCGCCGTCCATGCACCTGGTCAGCTGATCGTCCCGCTTTCCAAGCAACAGACCCTGGGCGATCAACTGTTGAAGACCTATCCTGAGGATAGGTCGATAGGTCATCAATAATAATTCCTTGGAAAAGCCCTTTAAGAGCAAGCTCAGTGAAAACAGCTGCCTCCAGTGGCAAGCAGTCAAAGTGAAGCACAATACTTTAAAGTGAGAAACAGCGGCTACTAGTGGTAAATTCCAGGAAAGACAACAAAACCCTACACAACATCCTGAAAAATATGCTCATCCAGCTTTGTCTGATGTTCTTTTCAAGTGATTCTGAACACTTGCTTCTAATTGAGAGCAGACGGTTCTAATACTTTTCTTTGTTTGCGATTCCAGTGTGTTGTGTGTTGTACAGCTTGGCATAGAGATGTTCTAATCATACCCTCAGGTCAAGTACAACGTGCTGGTAACAGTAATATAAATTATGATGCTTGCGGTTATACTTGCTATTATTTGTTCTATGATTTGCTGTTATTTTGCTAAACATGGATTAAAATATTTTCATTATTTCCATTATTAGGCGTATAGTCATTGTGCGTCACAAGCATGCAATCTTCCCGTGCAACACATGATGCCAATAGCCTATTGATTTGTATTGGGCCACTCACACCTGCGTTAAAAAAATCGCATGCATTACTCGTGCAAAAAAAAAATTGCAGCATGCGTGCCAAGATAGTGTATGGGGATTAGCAACTCACACAAATACACATCATTGCGTGCTCACTTGCTTTAGGTATGTGCACGGCACACCAACACACATGTTCATGTAAGCCCGGCCTTGGGGTGCATTCAGACGACCGTATATCGGCTGGGTTTTCACGCCCAGCCGATATACAGCGTCTCTCTCTGCAGGGGGAGAAGGCTGGAAGAGCCGGGAGCAGTGCTCTGAACTCCCGCCCCCTCTCTGCCTCCTCTCCACCCCCTCTCCTCCCATCTGCTCTATTTGCAATGAGAGGAGACGGAACGGGGCGGGGCTAAGAATTAGCTCCGCCCCCATCCCGACTTTCCTCATTGAAAATAGTGCAGGGGGGTGGAGAGGAGGCAGAGAGGGGGCGGAAGCTCAGAGAACTGGTCCCGACTCTTCTAGCCTCCTCCCCCTGCAGAGAGAGACACCGTATATCGGCCGGCGTGAATACCCGGCTGATATACGGTCGTCTGAATGCAACAAGAGTTTGTAGTAACAGTGAATATCAATTTATCCTCAGAATTCTATGTAACACACAATATATTGTATATATATAAAATAGTATTTAGTTGTAGGGCTCCTTCAGACAAGTGTATTTTAGTGCATAGAAATATTCCGCACAGAAAACGAGGAGAATAGAACCCATTGATTTCAATTAGTTCATTCTCATTACTCGTTTTTGCACCCACAGTTCTTGAGGGTGCAAAAAAATAAGACCTGCTCTATTTTGTGTGTATTTGCACCCCAAAGAGCCCCGTGGAGCTCTATGGGAGGTGCGAAATACGCATATATGTATGCCCGGGTATGCGCAAAATGTTGCCCATAGCCATGAACATCGGCATCTCGTTTTGCTTAATAACCATTTAAATCAGGGCGGAATGATTCCCCTGCCCATGTGAACTAGCGGTGCCTGCACAAATATGTACAGTCTATCCTCCATGCAGGCCAGATCTTCTTTCTTCTGCATGGCGGATGTTCTTGGGACACCGGCGGTGTGCCGCACATGTGCGCCGTGGAATCTTTTTTTCTTTTTTTAAACTCCTGCTTACCCACAGTCTGCAGCACGGATGTAGTGACAGCTGCGTCTGTGCCGTGAATCCAGAGGGCTTCCATTGGCTTCAATGGAAACCGTGGGAGCAGTCCGTGTGAAAGAACAGCACAAAAATGGAGCATGCTGTGGTTGTTTTCCCGTGTGTGCGATCCACGCGCCGGGGAAAAATGACATCCACAGGTATTTAATTACCTGCGAATGCCCAATGATTACCTATGGGCGTGGATCGCAAGTGCGGGAGACCCATGCGGATTTAAGAAATCAATTTTCCCCGTGGACATTGGGCCTTAGGGAGGAATTGCTATTTGCTAGCCTCCCTTTAAGGACTTAAACAGACAAACATTTTTGCATACTGTTTTGCAAGCGTGAAACGTACGCCTGCAAAATGTGACGAAGTGAACCCATTGACTTTAATGGGTTCGTCCTTACAAGCGTGTTTCTAGCACAATACCTGCCCATGAGAAAAGATAAGTCTTGCTATTCTTTTGAGCACAAAAATCAAACTATTAAAAACCACTTGTCTGTAAAATGTGTGTGTGTGTGAGTTACATGCAGAGCCTGACAGCACCTGTGATGTCAGTTACCGGCTCTTAGCTCCACCCCTGATCACACGACGGTGATGTCACACACAGATCCTTTATCCTCCTTCTGCACTGAATGGGGAATTATGAACTACATCCCCCACAAACCACGTGGCCTCAGTTGCTATGGATACAGCAGTATTCAGTCTAGCAGTTTGTAGCTGGACACCTGTGTGGAGACTCCAATAAGTGACACCTCACAAATGTCTACATACATAGCTGGTGGTGCATATTGACCAACAACATTGAATCATTGTCCTTCACTGCTATTTTTACATCTCCTGAATGTGATATCATGCCATCTCAAGTGCTAATGCTGCGAACACCAGTCCAGCTTCCATCTAATCGTCAACCATTGTTCAGTGTTGAAACAGTAACTGGCGTGCAAACATGTCACCACAGAGGGTTCAATGCCACCATGAAGCTAATGCAGCTTATATGATACAGCGACAAGACACGATCTCACCTAAGCCACCAGCTGAAGTTTGTAAATCACGTGCAGCTCATATGCAAAAGCAATGTATTAGATCTGTGAGTGTGTGACGTGCATGTAGCAGAGCTGTGTGGTGCATTGTGCCACCAGAAACACTGGTACTAAAATTTACTAATAATTACTAGTTACATTACTATGCACCAATATGCATGCAACAGCCTGATTATTGCCATGTCAAAACCTTCTTCATGCGCAAACAAGTTTGTCTGTTGAAGCCCTAAAGGTGCAGTGGCGGCAGCACTGCAGGTCACTGATAGCTAACTATAGTGTTCATCTAGCCTCCTTGTGGGAAGCGTCTACTTCTGAGTCTATGGGATTTGCCAGTGGGATTTACCTCTTGGTGTTCGCGCCTAGCCTGGTCCGTGTTACTAGTCTGTATTATATGTCGGAGTTTTTTTTCAGGGCAAAGACACACGAGTATTTGTGCATGAGCAAGGTTTGAAGATCAACGTAATCAACCTGTTGCACACGTCTGCACATATTACTGCAATTTTTGTTCACATGGGGCAAATTCACATGCGTGCGTGACATTCTCTTTATGTGGAATTTAATGGATATTCAAGCCTAATAAGGTCCAGCTGCCTTCTTTTCCTACATTTTGCGCCATGTCATATCCTTCCTCTTGCATAATTTTGCCCCTGACATAGACTTCTATGGGAGTTTTGCTGTGCAAAATCCAGGAAAATAGAGCAGGACCTCATTTTTGTGCACGCACAAAACATGATTATGAGAACAAACCTATTGAATTGAATGGGCTCTATTCGCTGCGCAAACATGGCCATATGAAGACACCTCAGTGTTTTCTTGGTCTCTGTCTGGGCCTCGTGCCCTCAGGTATTAGGGAGAGAATAGCAGTCATGGCTAGCTCTGGACTGATAGCTGAGGGCTACATAGGGACATCAATATCTGATTAGTGGAGGTCTGCCACTTGGGATCCCTGCCGATCAGCTGATTGTAGGGGTCGCAGGATTCTTGATTTCCGTCAGAAGCAGCAGCAACAGGGAAGACATTATGCAACAGTACTGAGAAGTGTAGCTGTGAATACAGCACTGGGATAAGATCAAAAACTTACCAGATGCTGCAGCAGCCTCTGTGTGTGTGTCTCTCTGCTTCTTTAACTCTCCAGCAGCTTCTTCCTTCTCAAACCCCCATGGACTTCAATGGGCAGCACCTGTCACCTAATCAATTGGTGTACAGACTTCTGTGTCTGAGATTTTAGACGTCAATTAAAAGTAATCAGTGGGATCACTAAGTGATCAGTAGAGAAGGAGGCAGGGGAATGAGAAGAAGTGACTGATAAGTGTTATAAAGTTTCTTATTGTCATGTGTTCTACTCATTCATGGTAGGAAAATTAAAGTGTAGATACGCCAACCCTAATGTTGTAATAATATCGTTCTTCTGCTAGCAGCAAACAGTCATACTGCAGTAAACACAAAATTCTGTAGAACTTTTTTTTACAGCTCTGTGGATAGGGGTTAACTGACTGTGGTGGGACAACCTCTTTGACAATACTACAAAGAAATGTTCTTTTCTAGAAATACTGGCATAGAACTTCTCATCTCCCAAAGGTCAAACAATATCTCAGTGCAAATCTTGCAAATGAACTGAACAAAACACATAATAACTGAAAGAGAGAGTTTAGGAGGAGTGTGTGACGTGATATAGCTAATTGGCTTTTTTACACTTGGAGTTTTTTAATACCATTGATGCCAATTCCCCCTACTAAAAAAACGTTGTAATCCCCTAATCATGTTATAAAATCTGTCAGATAGAAGCATCCCAGAGGCTACAATGTGTAATTAAATGTAAATTAAATGTATGAAAATCCCTCAACATTCTGCCTCATTTTATGTTTCAGGTTTTTCCCCCCTAGCATCATACTGTATCTACAGCAGACAGTGAACCTGAAAAATACCAGTGATTATGTAAGATCCTGCAATGGCTTAACTCTTAGCCTACGAAGCATTGCAGCAGATATTGAGGAGCTGCCAAACAAGGAAATTCACATTTATGAAGAATCAATAGCAACTGAACATCTATTCATAGTTTTTCTTAATTTCTTATGAAAAGAAGAATTATAGAATGTTGCAGTGTTCAAAATCAGACTGATTTAAACCATTGTCTAATCAGTCCTTGTCTGAGATTAACATAGTAACATACCGGTAGTATGTTAGGCCAAAAAAGACATATGTCCATTCAGTTCAATCTATTACTGCCCAATGTTGGTTACCTGCCTGGTATGGACTAAGGCATCCGTGATGCTCACCTGAGTGCTACTGTCAGTTCAGTCAGCTGACTGGTGGGGATCCGGATAGGTCATCAATACTTCTGTTTCAGAAAAACACCTTTAACTCTTTCCAATCCAGTGTCAGACCTTGTCTGACAGATTTCTCTGCCTAGTTCTGCTGTCAGACGAGGTCTGACACGTTTCTAACACTATGTAGATGAGAGCTGTGATGTCGGAGTTCTCTTCTGTATATGTATATTACACTATGCAGAGGAGAACTGTGATGTTGGACCTCTACTCTGCTTGTGAAGAAAAGATCTCCATAGACGTTTAGGGAAGTATGCAAATGTGCACATAATAGGATGCGCATGACGCTAATTCCATCTGGAACTCATTGGACTAAATAGCCATTTAAATCAGGGCGTACTAGTGTACCATGTGCAAAAAAGCCATGCCCCAAACAGCACAAAAAGTACAGTAAAATACGCCAACACACGTGCAAATAAGACTCATTCATAGCGCTGAGTCACGTACAAAAAAGCATACACCCATGTAAAGCCAACCTCAGTGTTCATGCACAAGCAATGAGATCTTCAGTATAAATTCTCCTCCAATAGGTCAAATGTGATGAGATGTCTTGAAAGCAAAATATCTGTCTTTTTATACCTTCTTAAGGGCACGTTCACACAGCAGTAATGGCTATGAATGAACAATATTTTACAGTACTAGAAGTGTCACAAATCATATCCATATGCTGCAAAAAAAATCTGCATTGTAAGGACTTCCTTTCTGTGGGCAAATATTTGATGTGGAATCCATGGAGGGTGTCCACACCTCGGATTCGGAGCAAATACACACATGCAATACTATGGGAAATTGATTCTTCCCCCACACTTGGGGAAACCAATTGCGGTTTCTGCAAGTGGAGGAAAAATTGCAGCATGTTTCATTTGTATGCAGATTCTACGCAGACAGCCTCCATTGAAGCCATCCAATTCGCGGCCCACCTGCAATGAACAGTGCGGACGGGTGACGGATTCCGCGTTGTCTAACGATCGCACGGGACAGAACAAAATTAAAAAAAGAAAATTTGTACTGTACATATGTGATGGCGACAGACCTGGTACGCGCAGACACCCCTGCTAGCAGAGCTGAGTTCCGCTGCGGGATTCTGCATGCGGAATCCGGCTCTGCAGTGTGCAGGAGGCCTAAATTGAGGAGCAGTGCAGATTTTAAACCTACAGCTTGTCAATTTATGTTGCAGATTTTCACCTAATCAAATGTGGTCATAAAATTTGCACCAAAATCCAAGTCAAAATCTACATGCAACACATGCGCATTTTGATGTGTATTTTAATGTGGATCGGCACCTAATTCCACAATGTGTGAACATACCCTAAAAGTTTCAGCAACCTATCTGACAGCCTGAGCAGCAGGCATGATAGACTGACCAAGAAGAAAGTTGCTGGCACAGGTACGGCTGGCAGACATATGCGGAATAACTTGGATACCTGCAGCTGTAGTTTAAGTGCCTGAGAAGGAAGCAAGACACAAGCTTCCAATAGAACTATGTATTCTGTACAGAGCATCCCTAACTGTACAAACCTAATATACATAGAACTCCATACATGTATCATGTACTGGGCATGAGATACTTCAGTAGCTTAAATAAGAAATCTTCTGGGAAGTTGATTTAGCCAGGCACTGCAGACAACCATTCTTGGAGTTTCTTACAGCTATATTGTGTTTTCTAGATTGTACACAGCACCACCTACTGACAAAGCTTTACAGATAGCCGTCTTTTCAGTAGTTATATGCTATTTGAGTCAAACAAGTATGTTGTAGTGGACTCACAAGGTTTTATCTTATACAGTCAACTATGTTCTCTACACATTACTACACCTATAAAATCACAAGTGGAAAAAAAAAAAGAAAAATCCCCGAAAAAGTGAGACATTCTATGATTAAGATTAGAGATGAGCGAGCACACTTGGTAAGGTCAGTTACTCGAGCGAGTATCGCTCTTCTCGAGTAACTGCCTTCTTGTCCGAGTATGCTCGGGGGGGCAGCGGGAGGGGGGGGGGGGGGGAGAATAACTGCCAGCAGGTTGGCCCCATTGTCACACACAACCTTGTCTGGATTTAGATTGCATGGGGTCAGCCATGTGTCAGTCTGGACCTGTAGAGCCATCAACAGTTCTTTGGCCATTTGTCTGTGCTTCCCTAAACATAAGAGCTTTAGGACAGGATTTTTGCATTTAGTACATGCTTTGCTGTATGGAAGTTGGATTTTGTCACATATGGATACTTGTGCCGATATGAAGCATCTTGAAAGATGGAATGAAGAGGTATAGTAAGAGAAAAAGGGGGTGAGGAGGAGACAGACAAGGATAAATGTCACACCTACTCTTTGGTGTACCATGAAACGTGAACCAACACTTTTGGCTTCATTCCCCACCTGCAGGACATTGACCCAGTATGCTGTTAAAGATGTAACATCCCTGGTCATGCATGCTAGACCATGTGTTAATGGTCAGATGCACCCTGCCACTGACAGCAATCCTCAATGCTAGGTAGATGTCATCACTCACATGGTGGTGCAGGGCAGAGACAGCTCTTTGGGCAAAGAAATGCTGGCTGGGCATCTGGTACTGTGGGTCAGCATGGAGCATCATGTTGCAAAAGGCGTCTGTGTCTGCTAACCTGAAGGGCAGCATTTTCATTGCAAGCAGCTATGCAATGCTTGCATTCAGGCTCTATGCTTGAAGATGGTTCGGGTGGGATTTTTTTTTACATTCCCATAGCTGGGGGATGGAGGGATGGAGGGCTGGCTGCTGACTTGCTGAAATATGGGGTATATGTCAAAGTCAGTGAATATTGGTGGTGATGGTAGTAGCTCACCTTCTGCTCTGCATTTCCCATCCCTGGCTCTGAAGCCTGTAGCAGAATTGTCAACTGCAGAGGAGAGGCCTGAAGTAGGTGTGCGGCTGCCCCTACACAAAACTGCCTCTCGGTGCTCAGAGGTTACTGCATGGACAGGGACGGAGAGGGAGGAAGAGGCAGCGGAAGAGGGACCAGTACGAAGCTGAATCTTTGCCCTCTGGTCCAGGGCGACTCTGTAAGACACCGGGTGGTGTGGGTTTATGTGACTGTTCATACACATTGTGTTGAGGTTGTTTACGTTCTTGCCACATTTTAAACACCACAAATCTTACAGATGACCGACCACTCTTCTATCATCATGTGCAGTTTCAAAGAATGCCCAGGCTGCATAAGTCCTGTGAGCAGACTTAGTTGTGGGCCTGATGCTGCCACTGCTAGAGCCAGTAGTAGCTGAGGCTGGTGGCCATTTTGTTTTTCTGCCACACCCCACTTGCTGTATTGGCAGGGTGCTGCCTCACCAACATCCGCCTCTTTCTATACCCCCTGTGAGCTGCTATCATGACTCATCCTGTCCATCCATGTTGGGTCAAGCACCTCATCATCTATCACCTTCTCTTCATAGAGTAGACTCTATGTGACAGTGAGCACTGGGAGCTGGCACCTCCATTTCCACATCTCCCAGAGTACACATTGCCTGTGGAGGGCTGATCACACACACTGACACACCCTCATCTTCCTCTGCAGAGGAAAAAAATTGTTAGACATCAGTGCATTCAATGTCTTGGTCTTTTCCCCCTGGTTCTTTGGACTTCTGAATTAACATCCATGACACTGAATGATTAAACAGCTCCTCAGGCTGATCCATGTGGACTACTTCGGAGGGTGCAGGAGATTTGACACGGGGTGACGTAGAAGGAGGATGCTCTTGGCCGACCAATGCAGACTGACTGCTATATGCCTACAACTGAGAGGAAAAGGAGGTGGTAGTACTTGAGGCATGCTAGGTGGTAGTACAATTGCAACAATACCAAAATTCTTATTTTTAAAGGTTTTTCCACTTTTCAGCAATAAAACCCTTTTTTTTTAAAATCTTTTTTATTCTAAATTGCTGCATTCAAAGTCCTTTAACTTTTTAATTTTTCCATGGACGGAGCTCTGTGGGGGATTATTTTTTGTGAGGTGGGCTGTAGTTTTTATTGGTACCATTTTGGGGTACATACAGCTTTTTTTATCACTTTTATTGCGTTTTTTGGGAGGCAAAATGCTAAAAATTAGCATTTTGCCTCAGTTTTTTTTTTTACACTTTTTGTGATGCAAGATGAAAAGCATGTTCAACTTATTGAATGCGTCATTGCGGACATGACCAAATATGTAGGATTTCATTTTTTTATGCTAATATAAGAAAAAGCCCCCCAAAAAGGTTTTTTTTCTCTTTTCTTTTTTTACATTTATCTTTTTTATCTTTTTTTTTATTTTTTACACCATTTGTGTCTTACATCATAGCAGCAATGATTGCTATGATAAGCGATCAAAGGCACAGGCAATACAGGACACCAGTATCTGGCATCCTGTTGCCATGGCAACCATTCAGGCTCTCTGCGATTATATTGCAAGAGTCCGATGACATCACAGAGGGAGCGAGCTCCCTATGTGAACCCTTCCCATGCCGTGATATACATAGATGGAGTTATCAGTGGGGGTCACTGCTCCAATTCACCCCCGCTGTTGCAGCGGGGGGCTGTCTATCAGTGATAGCCGGCTCCTGGTGCCGGATAGCGGAAGATCTCTTCTGATCTCACGATATTCACAGGACATAACTGTACGCCCTGTTGCGGGAAGTACCCCGCTATGAGGACGTAAACTTATGCCCTGGAGCGGGAAGGGGCTAAAGGAGAACTCACCACCTCCTGTGGTAATCTGTTCCCCTTATTGATCACCCTTACTGTCAGAAAGTCTTCTCCCTTTCAGTTTCATCCCATTGCTTCTAGTCCTTTCTTTTACAAATGAGAATAGGGCTGATCCCACTGCACTGTGACGGCCCTTCAGATATTTGTAGACAGCTATTAAGTCTCCTTAATACACGATTTGCAGACAGCTTACCATCTTGGTATGTCTTCTCTGAACTTGCTCCAGTTTGTCTATGTCTTTTTTAAATTGGGTTACCCAGAATTTCCTTCAATGGAAGTTTTCAAACAGAGGGACTGACATCTGTTTGGGATGATTTAGTGAATCCTGCACTGAGCAGAGAGTTGGACTGAATAACCCCAAAGGTCCCTTCCAACTCTACAAATATTTGATTCTAAAACAGACACACACAGCTTCATTTGCTGTGATTTCTAAGAGGAGTCTGGCAATGGTGGCTTATTCCCTTCAGCCCATTAAAAACACATGCATGCTTGGCTGAGATGTTGAGGGACTTGGGAAATAATACTGACACTTTTATTTATTGCATAATTTGAGAAATGTCATAGACTATTAGGGTATATTTGTAGACAGCAAATTTGTTGCAGAAATGTCTGTAACTAAAAAATACATTCCCTACATGTGGATGGATCATTTTATCTAAGTATGTATCTGGATTTCTGTAAGTGTCATTCAAATGAATGGGACAATTACAGAAATTTCTGCAACAAATGTGTGAATTCTCTCTTACTGTCTCTCAGAAATGATAATGTACAGCCTCCTCCCCCGGAATCCCGGGAATAACAGAGAACACGCATACAGATCCTTATTTGTGTATAAAGTCTATAGTGTTCCAATACTGCCTTATCAAGGCCCACAGCAGTACAACAGAATTGTAATTAAATCATCCAGCTCTAATAGTAATGAGATGACTCTCCTCGTTCTTTCCCAGTCTATACAGCAAAGTTGCCACAACAAATAGAAAGGTGGAACGGCACACCAAGTATGATTCTTCAAATATTATTAATATTTTAACAGTACTTAATCCAAGTCCTAGATAGACAATTGGGGTCCACTTTAATATTTTAAGAAAGCTAATTTTTCTAACCTTTATCTACAATTAAATTCTGTGATGGTACAAAGGACACTTTATGAAGCCCTCTAATTGGGCTATCATGCACATTACCCGAGAGGTACAGATTGATTGTAGCTAGGAAGAAGAAGTAGTCAGATAGTCAAATAGGGCATCACATTATATTTGTGGTCTGTGGCAGAAACATCAACAATCTCCGTTATGTGGATGACACAACTCTGCTTCCAGAAGCAGGTCTGAACAGCTGATATGTAAGAATAAAATTGATAGTGAAAAAATGGGCCTCTCAGTGAATTTAAAGATGACTAAAATTAAAAACTGACAATGAGGTCATAGAATGCATGTGAGACTTTGTCTTCCCTGGTTCCAAAATTGACCAGGATGGAGAATCTATGCTAGAGATAAAATATAGGATAGCATTGGGGCAAAGCGCAATACTAAACATGGACAAAATCTAAAAAAGAAGAGATATCAGCATCATAACTGTTTTCCCCATAGCCATGCATGGATGTGAAAGCTGGACTGCAAAAAAAGCTGATAGGAGTAGGATTGATGCGTTTGAGCTGTGGTGACTGGCGAAAGCTGCTGTGTATGCCCTGGATGGCGAGATTAACAAACAGAGAAGTCCTGAATCGTATAAGACCTGATATATCACTGGAGGGTAAGATGACCAGTCTTAGACTCACGGATTTTGGCCATGTAATGAGAGCAGAGTAGCTAGAAAAATCTATAATGCTTGGACAGATCAGTGGCAAAAGAAGACCTGGCGGCCAAAGGACATGATGGCTGATACTGTCATAGCGAATACTGGCATGGATATCACACAACTGAAAGAAGCAGTACAAAACCGAAAAACATGGAGGGAGCTCCCCTTTAAGGTCGCTGAGGGTCATGAACGACTAAATGGCTAACAACATTATGTCTATACTTTTTTAATAAGAAAAAAACCCATTTTTTTTTAAGATACAATTTCCTGCTTTTCTGCGAATACAATTGCCACAAATATTAATTGTGATCGCTATTAGAGACAGATAAATGGAGACATTAGAACCAGTCAGGATGCCTTCCTTCAAAGCTGTGTCAAGTATGTTTTTACCTACCTCTTTCATAATCCTATGCTCCAGCAATATTTGCCTGGGAGAGCAGAAAGCCATCTGTAGCCAATTCCTTCTGCATGTACAATATTGCCAGGGTTCACTGATGGAGCAGCACTGGTTGAAGTTCTCCATTAACTTTTTGGTACTAAAGTTGCTTCATTTATAGAGCTCATACTGGTAAAACATTATGACATGGTAACCATTCAATTTCATTTTCAGACTTACAATAAAAGGAAGAATAGCAGAATATTTTATAGTATGTCCACTGAAAAATGCTTTCAAAATTGTTCAAACATCTATATTAGAAACCTAATTAGATATCCAGACTATGACGACATCTTAAACATCTTAAACTTCTTGATGTGTGGTCAAGTTGTTTGCTGGGTTGCTGAACCTTGAATTTTTATTTTGGCAATATTACATTTTTCATCCTACAATAATACTAAATTCATGTTAGGCTTACATGTTACCATTACCACGCAATTATTCTGTAACATAAAATAGAGTAGACTTTAATGCCAATTAATAGTTATGACATCTTGAAAATTCCTTTCCAAAACCATGATGCCATGACAAGAAAATGTTATGTAGCGTAAATTTCAATATTACTTTTAAACTATTCAAAGCAAAAGAAGGCTTACAATTCAAGGCAAAGACAAGTGGGTTACCGGCATAAAACCTCCTCCTTAAAGACAAGTGTCCTACATGCAGAAGTTCCAGACTTTCCATTGTCTTGTTGTTCTGGGGCACAAATGCATCTTTCCCTGCTGAAAAGATCAGTTGGGTTGCTTCTGTAGGGCAAATCTTCTTTGCAGCACAGGTTTTGCACAAATTGAAAAGTGGAGAAGCGACGTGGAGAGGTAAATGGCTTGTGCTATATGTGCAAGGTGTGACTGCCTCTTTTTTGAGGCTCTACAATAGTAGGACCGAATGTGTGAATGGAGCCTTCAACTTTGCTCACATTAATGTCACTGCTAAAGTTTTTGAATATGAAAGCTTTATTCCATTGTCAAATAGAACCCAACAAATCCTAACAGATCCAATTGACCTATATTGGGACCCCAGGTTTCCACTGTGTCTCCATTTCTTAATGAACGGAATAGAGATGCAAAGTACAATATTATTGCCTTCAAAAAAGCAATGGAAACCCATGGATATGGAGAATAGTAGCAGTGAGATGAAAGCCTAACTAATCAAACAACTGTTCACAAATTGAAATGCGTGTATTAATTCTCCATTTCTTTCTTTTAGACAATTGACCTCAAATGATAATAAATGCATCATAAAAGACTCTACAAACTGATGCTAAAGTTGGCATATACAGAATGCAGACCTGGAGCTCTGTTCTAGGCCATCAGCTGCCATAGAAATGCATACACCAATAAATTGTTCATTGGGTGACAAACAACCAGGATTGGAGCTGTCCATGCTCCGCAGGTAACTTCGAACTGATGCTAGCGACTCAAAGCACATTTGTAAGGTTCAGAAGGTTGGATGATGGCAGTCACCATTCTGAAATTGTTGTAAAGAGATTGAGAAACATTGGAGGCAGAGGGCTAACATATTTAATACTTTACTGTGAATAGATATGGAACATAAAAGGGACTGAACAGGGAAAGTCTAATTGTCTTTCAGTCCTAATATTAAAAGTGACTTACTCTCTGTAACAATTGGCCTGTAGGAAAATGTTTGGTGCAAACAAACTTTAACCCCTTGAGTGGCAGGTTTCCTACCACCCTGTCGTGCCCACCAGGGCAGGTTTTTTAAAATGGTCTAATCATTGAATTTCAACTAATTTTGCAGTTGCGTCTCAAGAGCCATAACTTTTTCATTTTTCCATTGACATGGCCATATAAGGGCTTGTTTTTTGCAGGACAAGTTGTAATTTTTTAAACAGGGGGAGGAAAAAAAGAAATGGGGAAAAAAGAAAAAAAGGGGCCATGTCATTAAGGGGTTAAATAATGTATGAACTTCCTTCTCTGGGTCATTACGACGCAGGGATACCACATGCGTGATTTTATTTTTGATTTTTTACCAAGTAAAGGGAGACAAGTGTTTTTATAATTTTTTTTTTATAATTTTTTAACTTTTGTTGTTTTTTTTAACTTTTTTTTTTGTCCCTTTAGGGGACTTCCACAGGGCCCATCAGGACCCCCTGATCACATTCCGGGGGTCCGATGCTGACAGCCCTTTACATGCTGCAGTGACAGCCCTTTACATGCTGCAGTCACATAGACTGCAGCATGTAAAGGGTTAACACAGCAGAGATCGGAGGTTTTCTCTGATCTCTGCTGTAAGAGCTGGTACCTAGCTGTCCTCTGGCAGCCAAGCACTAGCTCTCCCTGCCACAAAGACCATCGGCTTGCTTCTGACAAGCCGATGGTCTCTATGGCCACCTATAAACAAAGCAGGACTTAGAAGCAGGAGATTGCCGGCAGATCGGCAATATCTTCTGCTGGTTTTTCAAAGCCCTTGCTTTGTTCTCTGTGGGACTGTGCAGGCAGAGCACAATGTCACAGCTTGTGGCAGTGTGCTCTGCAGCTCCCATAGTGATACATAGCCCGGAAATCTTCTGGGCTATATCGCTATGGGCAGTGGAGCTCGTCCCGGAAAATTTCCGGGCGTGCCACTCAAGGGATTAATAGGATCATTCGACCTATTTCCTTAGGACAGCACCTCACTTAAACAGGTGGCTTGGTGCAATTGTTAGCACGCTATTGCCTTATTAAATGCACAGTTCACTTATTTCCTCTGTATCCAGGTTTTAGTCAGTTACTTACTTTATCCCCAGTGCTCAGACCCACGGCCTGAACTTGGTCACAGTTCCAATACAATGCAAACAGTTTACTAATATTTGGTTAATCCTATAACTTGGTCTGTACCATAACAATAGGTTCACCTTAATATTATGCTCACAATATGCAATGATCACACTCAATAAATGGTTTATCCTGGACAGGGGCAAATAGCTTCACAGATGCTGTTTAAAAATAGGAGTCTCCTCTGAAGTAATTTAACTGAAATATATGCAGTCATTGATCCCTGAACAAATCATTAGCACAGCACCTTGGGGGAAGCTGTACAATGTTGAAGTCAGAATAATCCGTTTTACTAGTGATGAACTCGGGCGATGGTTACACACCACTGAAGCCGGAATATCTGGATACTGGCTCTTTGACTATCTGCTCTTGCTGTTGGTCTCTCTCTCAGTGATAATTTGGCACTTGGTGTTGGTAATTGCAACTGACATTTTTTTTGACATTTGGCAGACTTCCCTCTGACACTTGAGTTGCAACAGCTTGTTAGCACCACTCCATGAATCTGAGTTGTACTCTCTCTTTGGCATAGGAAACCCCAGCTCTTCAGTAGCACTGGGGCAGCTCACTCCTCACAAGGCTGTCTGCTCTCTGCAAAAACCACTGAGCCACACCAGAGCCTGGGAACAGGACCTGCTTTTTATACTTAGCCCACCAACCAATCAACTGGCAGCTCACTCTGCTAATCCATAGCAGCAAAGTTAGAGTAAAAAAAATACTCATGTGACCTCTCTGAAGATTCTATCAGGAACATATTTAAAGTCCAGCAATAAAATACATAGATATATATGCAGGGGTATTTAACCGCTTACACACTGACCTTAGTAAATGTAGGCAAATATTCTGAATACCTCTGTTCATAGGATGGCTGTTTGCTTTCTCCTTTCACATTCATGCTATACCACTGAATTTGTTCCATTCAAAATGTGTCAGCTGCTTATGCCTGATATAGTACAACTGGGTTTATAGTACATTCAGTCTGACATGCTGAAAATTAGTTTATACTTCTAAGGGAAACTAATCTACTGTATTGATAACAGTTGTGCTCCTTGCATGGAATATGTGTAAAATGCCATTACTAAGACATTAAGTCTTATACTGTCAATTGATGTACTGTAAAACCTGAAAGTCATTTAGCCAAGAAAAATCCAATTACATGCATGACAGTGAAATAAGTCATACATCTATAGAATTCTAAAGATATCACACATCAAATAGGGTATGTATGACCTTCAAAAAACCCAAATTACAGGTCAAGTGACATAATCCATTCAAGTCAACGCTGATTCCAGTATCTCCATGTAGTGCACATTAGAGATGAGCGAACGTGTTCGTCCGAGCTTGATGCTCGGGCGAAGATTAGCGTGTTCGGGATGCTCATTACTCGTAACGAGCACCACGCGGTGTTCGGGTTACTTTCACTTTCCTCTCTGAGACGTTAGCGCGCTTTTCTGGCCAACTGAAAGACAGGGAAGGCATTACAACTTCCCCCTGTGACGTTCAAGCCCTATACCACCCCCCTGCTGTGAGTGGCTGGGGCGATCAGATGTCACCCGAGTATAAAAGTCGGCCCCTCCCGCGGCTCGCCTCAGATGCCGTGTGAGTTAGCTGAGGGAAAGTGCTGTTCTATTGGAGTTGCTGTAGGGAGAGTATTTGTAGTGAGTGTAGGCTTCAAGAACCCCAACGGTCCTTCTTAGGGCCACATCTACGTGTGTGCAGGCTGCTGTTAGCAGTGGAGAAATTTTTTTTTCTTCTCAAAATCGGCAGTGCAGAGCATTGCACCCGGCATTAGGGACAGAAGTGGTGCTTAGGCAGGGAGAGTGTTAGGAGTGAGTGTAGCCTTCAAGAACCTCAACGGTCCTTTCTAGGGCCACATTTAACTGTGTGGAGTACTGTGCAGGCTGCTGTTAGCTGTGTTGCTTTTTTTTTTCTCAAAATCGGCGGTGCAGAGCATTGCACCCTGCATTGATACTACAGGCACAGAATTGTGTAGGCAGGGCCACAACACAGTTATTAGTCATTGAATAGGCAGAGTGGGCCTTTCCTTTTAAACAAAAGGGAAAAAACAGTAAAGTTCTGTGACACTTTTGCAGGGCCGCAACACAGTGTCAGTTATTAAACTTATTATTCAGTGAATAGACGCAGTGGGCCTATCCTTTTAAACAAAAGGGAAAAAAGTATATTTGCCCTGCCTCTGTCAGTCCTAAGGGCTCTGGGTATGTGTGTGCTGCGTGGAGAACGTAAAAAAATCAGACGCAACCAGCTACGGTTGAGTGCAGCCTTGCGCCAATTTCTTTCCTGCCTGGGAAATACCTGCTCTGCCACAGTTAATAACTCTGCAACAGTAAAGTTCTGTGACACTTTTGCAGGGCCGCAACACAGTGTCAGTTATTAAACTTATTATTCAGTGAATAGACGCAGTGGGCCTATCCTTTTAAACAAAAGGGAAAAAAGTATATTTGCCCTGCCTCTGTCAGTCCTAAGGGCTCTGGGTACGTGTGTGCTGCGTGGAGAACGTAAAAAAATCAGACGCAACCAGCTACGGTTGAGTGCACCCTTGCGCCAATTTCTTTCCTGCCTGGGAAATACCTGCTCTGCCACAGTTAATAACTCTGCAACAGTAAAGTTCTGTGACACTTTTGCAGGGCCGCAACACAGTGTCAGTTATTAAACTTATTATTCAGTGAATAGACGCAGTGGGCCTATCCTTTTAAACAAAAGGGAAAAAAGTATATTTGCCCTGCCTCTGTCAGTCCTAAGGGCTCTGGGTACGTGTGTGCTGCGTGGAGAACGTAAAAAAATCAGACGCAACCAGCTACGGTTGAGTGCAGCCTTGCGCCAATTTCTTTCCTGCCTGGGAAATACCTGCTCTGCCACAGTTAATAACTCTGCAACAGTAAAGTTCTGTGACACTTTTGCAGGGCCGCAACACAGTGTCAGTTATTAAACTTATTATTCAGTGAATAGACGCAGTGGGCCTATCCTTTTAAACAAAAGGGAAAAAAGTATATTTGCCCTGCCTCTGTCAGTCCTAAGGGCTCTGGGTACGTGTGTGCTGCGTGGAGAACGTAAAAAAATCAGACGCAACCAGCTACGGTTGAGTGCAGCCTTGCGCCAATTTCTTTCCTGCCTGGGAAATCAAATCACTGGTAATACAGCATGCTGAGGGGTAGGGGTAGGCCTAGAGGACGTGGACGCGGCCGAGGACGCGGAGGGCCAAGTGAGGGTGTGGGCACAGGCCGAGCTCCTGATCCAGGTGTGTCGCAGCCGACTGCTGCGCGATTAGGAGAGAGGCACGTTTCTGGCGTCCCCACATTCATCGCCCAATTAATGGGTCCACGCGGGAGACCTTTATTAGAAAATGAGCAGTGTGAGCAGGTCCTGTCGTGGATGGCAGAAAGTGCTTCGAGCAAGCTATCATCCACCCAGAGTTCTGCGCCGTCCACTGCTGCAAATCCGAATCCTCTGTCTGCTGCTCCTCCTTCCTCCCAGCCTCCTCACTCCACTACAATGACACATGCTCAGGAGCGGGAACACTCCCAGGAACTGTTCTCGGGCCCCTGCTCAGATTGGGCAGCAGTGGTTCCTCTCCCACCAGAGGAGTTTATCGTCACTGATGCACAACCATTGGAAAGTTCCCGGGGTCCGGGGGATGAGGCTGGGGACTTCCGGCAACTGTCTCAAGACCTTTCAGTGGGTGAGGAGGACGATGACGATGAGACACAGTTGTCTTGCGGTGAGGTAGTAGTAAGGGCAGTAAGTCCGAGGGAGGAGCACACAGAGGATTCGGAGGAAGAGCAGCAGGACGATGAGGTGACTGACCCCACCTGGTGTGCAATGCCTACACAGGACAGGTCTTCAGAGGGGGAGGCACGGGCAGCAGCAGGGCAGGTTGCAAGAGGCAGTGCGGTGTCCAGGGGTAGAGGCAGGGCCAGACCGAATAATCCACCAACTGTTTCCCAAAGCGCACCCTCGCGCCATGCCACCCTGCAGAGGCCGAGGTGCTCTAAGGTCTGGCAGTTTTTCACCGAGACGACTGACGACCGACGAACAGTGGTGTGCAACCTTTGTCGCGCCAAGATCAGCCGGGGAGCCACCACCAACAGCCTCACCACCACCAGCATGCGCAGACATATGATGGCCAAGCACCCCACAAGGTGGGACGAAGGCCGTTCACCGCCTCCGGTTTGCACCGCTGCCTCTCCCCCTGTGCCCCAACCTGCCACTGAGATCCAACCCCCCTCTCAGGACACAGGCACTACCGTCTCATGGCCTGCACCCACAGCCTCACCTCCGCTGTCCTCGGCCCCATCCACCAATGTCTCGCACCGCACAGTCCAGCCGTCGCTAGCGCAAGTGTTGGAGCGAAAGCGCAAGTACGCCGCCACGCACCCGCACGCTCAATCGTTAACCGTCCACATAGCCAAATTTATCAGCCATGAGATGCTGCCGTATAGGGTTGTGGAAACGGAGGCTTTCAAAGCTATGATGGCGGCGGCGGCCCCGCGCTACTCAGTTCCCAGTCGCCACTACTTTTCCCGATGTGCCGTCCCAGCCCTGCACGACCACGTCTCCCGCAACATTGTACGCGCCCTCACCAATGCGGTTAGTGGCAAGGTCCACTTAACTACGGACACGTGGACAAGCACAGGCGGGCAGGGCCACTACATCTCCCTGACGGCACATTGGGTGAATTTAGTGGAGGCTGGGACAGAGTCAGAGCCTGGGACCGCTCACGTCCTACCCACCCCCAGAATTGTGGGCCCCAGCTCAGTGGTGGTATGTTCGGCGGTGTATGCTTCTTCCACTAAAGCACCCTCCTCCTCCTCCTCCTCAACCTCTGTCTCGCAATCTAGATGTGTCAGCAGCAGCAGGACGTCGCCAGCAGTCGGTGTCGCTCGGCGTGGCAGCACAGCGGTGGGCAAGCGTCAGCAGGCCGTGCTGAAACTACTCAGCTTAGGAGATAGGAGGCACACGGCCCACGAACTGCTGCAGGGTCTGACAGAGCAGACCGACCGTTGGCTTGCGCCGCTGGGCCTCCAACCGGGCATGGTCGTGTGTGACAACGGCCGTAACCTGGTGGCGGCTCTGCAGCTCGGCAGCCTCACGCACGTGCCATGCCTGGCCCACGTCTTTAATTTGGTGGTTCAGCGCTTTCTGAAAAGCTACCCACGCTTGTCAGACCTGCTCGTAAAGGTGCGCCGGCTCTGCACACATTTCCGCAAGTCCCACACGGACGCTGCCACCCTGCGCACCCTGCAACATCGGTTTAATCTGCCAGTGCACCGACTGCTGTGCGACGTGCCCACACGGTGGAACTCTACGCTCCACATGTTGGCTAGGCTCTATGAGCAGCGTAGAGCTATAGTGGAATACCAACTCCAACATGGGCAGCGCAGTGGGAGTCAGCCTCCTCAATTCTTTTCAGAAGAGTGGGCCTGGTTGGCAGACATCTGCCAGGTCCTTCGAAACTTTGAGCAGTCTACCCAGGTGGTGAGCGGCGATGCTGCAATCATTAGCGTCACCATTCCTCTGCTATGCATCTTGAGAAGTTCCCTGCAAACCATAAAGGCAGCCGCTTTGCACTCGGAAACAGAGCCGGGGGAAGACAGTATGTCGCTGGATAGTCAGAGCACCCTCCTGTCTATATCTCAGCGCGTTCAGGAGGAGGAGGAGGAGCATGAGGAGGATGAGGAGGAGGGGGAAGAGACAGCTTGGCCCACTGCTGACGGTACCCATGCTGCTTGCCTGTCATCATTTCAGCGTGTATGGCCTGAGGAGGAGGAGGAGGAGGATCCTGAAAGTGATCTTCCTAGTGCGGACAGCCATGTGTTGCGTACAGGTACCCTGGCACACATGGCTGACTTCATGTTAGGATGCCTTTCTCGTGACCCTCGCGTTACACGCATTCTGGCCACTACGGATTACTGGGTGTACACACTGCTCGACCCACGCTATAAGGAGAACCTTCCCACTCTCATTCCCGAAGAGGAAAGGGGTTCGAGAGTGTTGCTATACCACAGGACCCTGGCGGACAAGCTGATGGTAAAATTCCCATCCGACAGCGCTAGTGGCAGAAGGCGCAGTTCCGAGGGCCAGGTAGCAGGGGAGGTGCGGAGATCGAGCAGCATGTACAGCCCAGGCAGTGCAACAGTCTTTAAGGGCCTGGACAGCTTTATGGCTCCCCACCAAGACTGTGTCACCGCTCCCCAGTCAAGGCTGAGTCGGCAGGAGCACTGTAAAAGGATGGTGAGGGAGTACGTAGCCGATCGCACGACCGTCCTCCGTGACGCCTCTGCCACCTACAACTACTGGGTGTCGAAGCTGGACACGTGGCCTGAACTAGCGCTGTATGCCCTGGAGGTGCTTGCTTGTCCTGCGGCTAGCGTCTTGTCGGAGAGGGTGTTTAGTGCGGCTGGGGGAATCATCACAGATAAGCGTACCCGCCTGTCAACCGACAGTGCCGACAGGCTAACACTCATCAAGATGAACAAAGCCTGGATTTCCCCAGACTTCTCTTCTCCACCAGCGGACAGCAGCGATACGTAAGCAATACGTAGGCTGCACCCGCGGATGGAAGCTACGTTCTCTCTCACCATCCAAAACGGGGACATTTCTGCTTCATCAATCTGTGTCTAATATTCCTCCTCCTCCTCCTGCTCCTCCTCCTGAAACCTCACGTAATCACGCTGAACGGGCAATTTTTCTTAGGGCCACAAGGCTCACTCATCTAATTTTTCTAAACAATTTTTATATGTTTCAATGCTCTTAAAAGCGTTGAAACTTTAACTTGAACCAATTTTTAGTTAAACTGGGCTGCCTCCAGGCCTAGTTACCACTTAAGCCACATTAACCAAAGCGATTAATGGGTTTCACCTGCCATCTTGGTTGGGCATGGCCAATTTTTACTGAGGTACATTAGTACTGTTGGTACACCAATGTTTTGGGGCCCTCACCTACAGAGTAATCATAGCAATTTGTATGTTCTTCGCCTGCACTCATGGTACAGAAGTGTGTGCGGGGTTGGCCTACACTTTAGCTACATAAATGTAACTTGGGCCTTGGCTATACTGCAGCTACTGAAATGGAACTAAGACTATGCTCCTCCTATACTGCTGCTTCGGAATTGTTCCTGGGGCCTGTGTAGGCTGCTACAATGACTTAAATGGAACTAAGACTATGCTCCTCCTATACTGCTGCTTCGGAATTGTTCCTGTGGGCCTGTGTAGGCTGCTACAATGACTTAAATGGAACTAAGACTGTGCTCCCCCTATAATGCTGCTAGTGATATGTTAGTGGGGCCTGTCGCTAATGCTACGGCTGAAATGTTACTAATTCTGGGCTCTGCCTATACCGCTGCTAATGGTATGTCTCTGGGGTGTGGAAACAGAGGCTTCCCAAAGACATGATGGCGGCGAGGCCATTTCCCACCAACGCTGTTACTGTTAAGGTGCATATAACCACGGACACGTGGAGAGGACACGTAGTGCCTCCAAAACATCCCCCGCCACGGCCCACTTAATCCTGGCCACATTCCGAAAACCAACAAAATAAAACCGCGCTACTAGGTCCGCAGTCACCACCACATTACCACCAACGCGGTTACTGTTAAGGTACATATTACCAGTCTGACTGGAGCATGCAGTGTTGGCCGGAGCCCACCTGCATTAAGCACGACATTACTACCTCAGCTGTGTTGGGCAATGCAATGGGATATTTTTGTGTATCGCCGGTGGGTTCCAGGGAGCCACCCATACTGTAGGTGCACACGGAGTTTAACCTACATGTGTCCACTTGTAAAGAACCCCAGTCTGACTGGGGCATGCAGTGTGGGCCGGAGCCCACCTGCATTAAGCACGACATTACTACCTCAGCTGTGTTGGGCAATGCAATGGGATATTTCTATGTACCGCCGGTGGCTTCCTGGCACCCACCCATGCTGTGGGTCCACAGGGAATTATAAATGCATCTGTTTCCACTTGTAAAGAACCCCAGTCTGACTGGGGCATGCAGTGTGGGCCGGAGCCCACCTGCATTAAGCACGACATTACTACCTCAGCTGTGTTGGGCAATGCAATGGGATATTTCTATGTACCGCTGGTGGCTTCCTGGCACCCACCCATGCTGTGGGTCCACAGGGAATTATAAATGCATCTGTTTCCACTTGTAAAGAACCCCAGTCTGACTGGGGCATGCAGTGTGGGCCGAAGCCCACCTGCATTAAGCACAACATTACTACCTCAGCTGTGTTGGGCAATGCAATGGGATATTTCTATGTACCGCCGGTGGCTTCCTGGCACCCACCCATGCTGTGGGTCCACAGGGAATTATAAATGCATCTGTTTCCACTTGTAAAGAACCCCAGTCAGACTGGGGCATGCAGTGTGGGCCGAAGCCCACCTGCATTAAGCACGACATTACTACCTCAGCTGTGTTGGGCAATGCAATGGGATATATTTATGTACCGCTGGTGGCTTACTGGCACCCACCCATGCTGTGGGTCCACAGGGAATTATAAATGCATCTGTTTCCACATCTAAAGAACCCCAGTCTGACTGGGGCATGCAGTGTGGGCCGAAGCCCACCTGCATTAAGCACGACATTACTACCTCAGCTGTGTTGGGCAATGCAATGGGATATTTTTATGTACCGCCAGTGGGTTCCAGGGAGCCACCCATGCTGTCGGTCGACAGGGACTTCACAATAGGGAGTTGTACCTGCCTGTGTCTATGAATTAAAAAGCCTGGTCTGACTGGGGCATGCAGAGACACCTTAACAGAATGAATAGTGTGTGGCACATAGGTTCCCCATTGCTATGCCCACGTGTGCAGCTCCTGATGGCGGTGGCACAGGATTCTATTTCTCATTGCTTCTGTACAGCATTGTGGGCTATCGCCCCGCCCCTTTTAAAGAGGGTCGCTGCCTAGCCATGCCAACCTCTGCAGTGTGTGCCTGCGGTTCCTCCTCATGGCAGACGCACTTCTAAATAGACATGAGGGTGGTGTGGCATGAGGGCAGCTGAAGGCTGCGCAGGGACACTTTGGTGTGCGCTGTGGGGGGGAGGGGGGGCGGTTGGGCAGCATGTAAGCCAGGAGAAGTGGCAGTGGAGTGTCATGCAGGCAGTGATTGTGCTTTGTTGGAGGTAGTGTGGTGCTTAGCTAAGGTATGCCATGCTAATGAGGGCTTTTCAGAAGTAAAAGTTTTTGGGAGGGGGGGAGCGCACTCTTGCCGCTATTGTGGCTTAATAGTGGGACCTGGGAAATTGAGATGCAGCCCAACATGTAGCCCCTCGCCTGTCCTATCCGTTGCTGTGTCGTTCCCATCACTTTCTTGAATTGCCAAGATTTTCACACAAGGAAACCTTAGCGAGCATCGGCGAAATACAAAAATGCTCGGGTCGCCCATTGACTTCAATGGGGTTCGTTACTCGAAACGAACCCTCGAGCATCGCGAAAAGTTCGTCCCGAGTAACGAGCACCCGAGCATTTTGGTGCTCGCTCATCTCTAGTGCACATCTCAATTTAACTTTGATATTTGGGAGAGCAATACAAACATTGTCCTTGATATGCTGAAGAGATGACATGTAAGACGTTTCTGTGCCAATTTACAGTACATTTATAGTACAAGTCAAAAGCCTTTTCATTCCATGAATTTTCTTTTTCTTTCTACTCCGTAGATACATATTGATGATGCGAAAACTATGAAGGAACACAT
This sequence comes from Eleutherodactylus coqui, assembly GCF_035609145.1. Classification (NCBI taxonomy): domain Eukaryota; kingdom Metazoa; phylum Chordata; class Amphibia; order Anura; family Eleutherodactylidae; genus Eleutherodactylus; species Eleutherodactylus coqui. The sequence goes on along the minus strand of NC_089845.1, from coordinate 94,739,784 downwards.
GTGGAATTAAGTATTAAACAAAAAAGTATTAAATAAATCTGAATGTTTTTCATTTTTCAAAGATTCTTCAAAGTAGCTCCTTTTTATTTTGACGACAGCTTTGCACAGTCTTGGCATTCTCTCAATCAACTTGATGATGTAGCCACCTAGAGTGGTTTTCCAACTGCTTTGAGGGAGTTCCCAGCGGTGATGAGTACTTGTTGGCTGTTTTTCCATTTTTCTGCAGTCTAACTCATCACAAACCATCTCAACTGGCTTTAGGTCAGGTTGTGGAGGCCATGTCATCTGGCGCAGCATTCCATCACTCTCTATCTCTGTCGAATAGCCCTTTGGACTCCCGTCCATGGCGAATTTAGACTGTGCCCCCCTGCGGCTATAATCCGGTCGCGGGGAATGTAGTGAATGCTTTTCATAGCGTTGCTATGGAAAGCGAACCCTCCCTGTTCACGAGCGGAGAATCATATCTGTCAGATAGGCTCACCACGGAGAACTGACGGTTCTTTCCCCTGCTCACCGGCGGCGGAATATCGCTAGCGATATTCCCCAACGCCAATCGACAGGTAGCCTTACATAGCCTGGGGTTATGTTTGGGGTCTTTTTCTTGTTGAAAAACAAATGATGGGTACACTGAGCACAAACCTGATGTGATGGAATGTCACTGCAGAATGCTTCTGGTAGACAGGCTGGTTAAGGATGCCTTAAATAAATCACCAACAGCATCACCAACAAAGCACCCCCCCCCCACCATCATATTGCCTCCTCCATGCTTCACAGTGAGAACGACACATGAAACCATCTGATCACCTTTCCTGTTTCTCACAAAAGCATGACAGTAGGAAATCTCAACTTTTGACTCATCAAACCAAAGTTCAAATTTCCCAAGAAATTCTCCTGTTACTGTTGATGTTCTTCAGTAGTAGCTTCTTTGCAGCAATTCAACGATAAATGCCAGATTCTCTCTGTCTCCTTTAAACAGTTGATGTGGGCACTTATATGGGCTCTAATCTGTTAATTTGTGGCTTCTGAAGCTGGTAACTCTGGTGAACTTTTTCTCTGCAGCAGAGGTAACTCTTGGCCTTCCTTTACTGAGACAGACCTCATGAGAGGCAGTTTCATCATAGAGTTTGATTGTCTTCAAGCACTGTGCAATACGTTGATGCTATACAAATAACAAGTCCCTTCCTCCCTCCTTTCATGACAACACTTGAGGATACCTTCAAAGTTCTTGAAATTTTCCGATTGTCTTTATATCTTAAAGTAATGATGGACTGTCATTTATCTTTACTTACTTGAGTAGTCCTTGCTATATTGTGGTTTAGAACAGTAGTTGAATAGAGCTAAACACTGTATGGAACTGTGCACCAACACTTTCTCTGCACAACACAACTGATGATTTCAAACACATTAAGAAGGCATGAAATTCCATAAATCAACACTTGCCAAGACACAACTGCTAAGTGAAATCCATTCCAGGTGACTACCTCATGAAGCTGGTTGAGAGAATGCCTAGTGTGTGCTAAGCTGTTATCAAAGCCAAAGGCAACTACTTTGAAGAATCTAAAATATAAAACATATTCTGGTTTGTTTAAAACTTTTTTACTACTTAATTCTATATTTGTTCCTTCATAATTTTCATATCTTCAATATGACTCTACAATGTAAAAAATAATAAAAAATAAACACTAAAAAAACAATGGTAATTTGTGTCCAAACGTTTGACAGGTACAGTATGATATGGGCGAATAGCTGGGACAGATGTTCCTTACTTAAACAGATATGCCAGCGAGATATTCACAGATCAATAGTCTCTGTAGTCCAGCACCATTTGATCCTGTTGTAATATCTTGATTCCTGAGATACCTAGAGAAAGAGCGATCCATATGGCACAATTTCACCTAAGCCATAGCACATCCTTTCCCTTCATTTTTGTTAGGACTTGTTCAACTGGCTCTAGGACATAGGTTCCTCCAGCTGATCTGGTAATGTACTGGATAATGGCTAATTGTGGTGGACTGAAACCCACAGGAACTCAAAAATATACTGAGAAGGGTAAAGTGAGGAGATTGAGAATGGTAGCATAGTCAGGCAGTCCAAAGTCAGGCAGATATAAATATAGTATCAGGAGTGAAGCACTATCATAGTTGGTAAAGCCAATGATTGGGTAGTGAAGCAAAGTTGGGTATGTCATACCGTAGAGGGCAATACAGGAAGGTGGTCAGGTGAGCCAGAGATTAGGTTACTGCAGTCAAGCAGATCTGCATATATATCATATAGTAGTGTGTTTATAAATGGCACTAATCCCTTCAATGAACATCTCTAGACCACCAAGACATAAAGCTATAAAATGTGTTGACTTTTTGGATTCTCAATGATTACCTTATGAGTGTTTGTCTTGGGTTGACATCCCTGCAGTTGATTATTTTGAGCTCTAATAATCTAAGCATAATAACTAATTTATAAAAAGTATACTATTTCAAGTATACAGTACTTTTACAGTCCTCCATTTGTTACAACTATTGTGAATTGACGCCTACAGATCTTGCCTGGCTAAATCAACTTGAACTCTAATTTCATGTTCTTAGAAAGAGATTTATGTAAAACCTGGAAGCTGGAACTATATCTGGAGTTAGTTGGCAGAGGATAGGTAGTCAAAGTCTGATTGGTGAGGGCCCCACCACTGAGATCCTCACTGATCCTAAGAACAGGAGTCCCATGTCCCCTCTACTCCTCACTGAAAGTTCAATGGAACCACCGCGGTGAGGAAGAGCTTAAATGGGGTGTTGTTCGAGCATGCATGGTGCAGCTCCATTTATCTTCAATGGGAGTGCCAGAGAGAGCCAATGCTTATACTTGGCTATTTCTATCAGCCCCATTAAAATGAATGGAGCAATACGTTCGCCACTCTATTCAATCACCATGTCACTGCAGGGGATGCAGTGAACACACAGTGATCAGAAGTGGAGGACATAGGATCACCACTCTTGAGATCGGTAGGGGTCTCAGTGGTGAAACCCTCATCGATCAGATTTTCACCACTTATCTTATGGATAGGTGATAAAAGTCAGTCTTGGGATAACCCCTTTAAAAATGAGCACTGTTGAAGCTGCAATCTCTGTCCCAATTAGTGAACACTGTTGAGTCCAGCACTATTTATGGATCTTACTGCAGTTGGCATATGGCACTATTTATGGGAGTTGCAATGTCAGGTAATTTGACTTGCACTTCGTTAAACTATGAATAACATGTTTAAAAAAGCTGGACATTTGCACAATGATGCACCTAAACAGAAATGAGAAAAATGTATTAGAATCTGTTTGTTACAATACAATGACGTAAAAGGTTACAATGACATTTTTTTTTATAGAATTAGCTGCCAAGTCTTTACCACCTCAGAAAGTTTTCTTTATTTCTTTATGATTCAAAAAGATATTTTAAGAAACAAAGTTATTTTTAATGAAAGCTGTTAAGGTTGCCAAGGAATAAGCTGAAACATACAAACACTAATAAACAGATGAAAAAATTAACTTTCGGAATAAGCATTCTTCATTTGCCTTGCACTACTGCTACTCCTGCTACCATTACTACTATAGCATCACTGTGAGAACTTCATTGCAGAATAGAAGCTATTCTTTCATTTCTGTGCCCTTTCTAGTTTTTGCATTACAGCTTCATAATTCATAATATAACAGCCATGGGAATTACTAATTTTGGCTGGACTGGCCTATCATTTGTTGTAGGGAACAGACAACTCTTCCTGTGATGTCACATATTGGGGGAGATAAGGATAGGGCATTTGCAGTTAAACTACCCAATCATTTTGTTATTGGGAGTTAGCCGGGGCCCTACTCCCCCACGATCCCTACAACACATGTACATTTTGCTGACCCTTTCTCATTAAAAAAGGGACAAATTCAAAAAAAGGGTTCATACTCACAGATGCAGATGTACAAGGCCAGGTACAAACACCAGTTCCCAGCAGCATGTAGATGGAAGGCAGCACATATGCAAAATATTGATGAAAAACCACTCATAATGGCACCCTATGCAAGCCTTATCTGTGTGCAAATATAATACTAAGAACCCCCCCCCCCCTGCATAGTAGATGTGTGAGTGGTTGTTCATCAGTAGTATGCACCTGTGTTACTTTCCCCATATAGCATTTTGCCTGTCTGCATGCCACTGGGAACTAATATTTGTACCTGCCCTCGTACCCTTGTGTCAGTAAGTATTGCCACTTTTCAGAGATTATTACGTGGGTTTGAACCGATTTTCAGAAATGTGTTAGTCTTTAGACTAGCACAATATTTATGCCACTTTTTTCTACACAATTAAGTTTGCCATCTGGTCATTTTAATTGTATTTATTAGTAATTGATAGTAAATTGTTTACAAATTTTAAGGGGTTCTCTGCTTTGGACTGCAGTAACCCTTCTTCCAGCTCGAGACAGTTTTTGTAATCATTCTCCTCTCTAGCTAAGACACAGGCATCCTGGGCAGGGCAGCTCTCTATCAGCTCAGAATTCCCTATTGGGTATATTAAAAGAGGTTTTGTAAAATACACATTCAACCGGACTTTTAGTTTTAAACTTTTTATAGACTTTTTGTTATGCTTTTTATTTCTTTAAGGTGGGTCAGCACTCACTATTATCTTTGCCAGTGGGACTCACGCTAAGGGCTTATTCAGACGACCGTATATCGGCCGGGTATTCACGCCTGGCAAATATACGGCGCCCCTCTCTGCAGGGGGAGCAGGCTGGAAGAGCCGGGAGCAGTGCATTGAGCTCCCGCCCCCTCTCCACCTCCTCTTCACCCCTCTGCACTATTTGCAATGGGAGAGAAGGGGTGGGCATGGAGCTAAGTACCAGAGCTCAGAGCACTGCTCCCGACTCTTCCAGCCTCCTCCCCCTGCAGAGAGGGACGCCGTATATCGGCCGGGTGTGAATACCTGGCCAATATACGGTCGTCTGAATAAGCTCTAATGTTGAGGAAATTTGGCTGTAGCCTAAGTCCATGTTTACATTGCTTGAAATCCATGTCTAAATTTGTGTGACATGTCACTTTAAATTCCCATACAATGTATATGTGTACACTTGTTTCACACTTGCCATGACCTTGAATAAATGTAAAAAAACAAGCAAAAATAATTAACTTGAATTTATGTGCTTAAAATTGGTTGTATACTGATCACAGAAAATAGTTACAATAGAAATAGTTCTACAGAAAATGTTTTTATACGAAATCCTGTTGTTTTCAGCTTTACCTATGGGACAGAAGGAAAGTTGGCATGACATGAGTATAGGCTCTGGAGGCATACATGACTCCATGGCTTATATACAGAAAGAAACTATACATAATGGCTTTTGTTATTTTATTTTAATATACATTAAATTAAACTTTAGAAACCTAGGATTACAAACAAGTCTCCAGCACTGACATTCAATAACTCTGAGATTACTATATTGTCTGAAGGCAAAGTACCCCTGGTAATATTTGTGAAATTCTAAGTCCAGGAAATATGTTCATAGTAAATATTTAAAGTGACCATCCAGTCAGGAGCTGAGAAATCGCTATCCTTAGGGTTGATTATATATGTTCCTTTGATCTTCCTCCTTGGCTGCTTTTTAGAGGAGCTTCATTAGTGCAGAGCTGTGATCTATGATTACAGTTTATCTACAGTGTCTACAGAAGTCTGAAACACCCCCCTGTCTCACCATTGCTCAAAATGCAGCTCTCTCCCTCCCTCTGGAGCTCTATCTCCTCTGATTGGCTGTTGTATATCACACAAGTCTATCACAGGCTCACCAGAAAGTCAATGGACAGGGAGCATTATTTTCAATTTCTTTTACATTTAACTGTGAGTTCTTATATTGGTTTTAAATGCATCATTTTTACAGTGTTTCTACAGAGGAGTTGTTTGTAACATTTATAACTGTCATCAAACACTGCCTTTGCTCATCTTTCTTGGCTTTTTATTCAACAATGATGGGGAAATGTGTCAGGACAACTTTATTGGTTCAGCTTGGCATTATAGGGACCAGCTGTGTAGGTTCCAGTGTGGGGTCACCTTTGTCATGGCAGCTTTTCAAATGTTTAATCAACAGGGCTTTCTAGGGATTTTTTTTTTACTTCCATAGCTATCCTTTTCGTACTGGTGTTCTATATATATATATCCACTATTGTCCATAAGGTAATACCTTATCTCCTCTGTTAACATTTATCAATCCATTGATTCTGAGACTTTGGATACAGTCTTTACTGTTGTTTTGGTTGTCATAGACAATGGCACAAAATACTAGAGGTATTGGTATGATTATTTATTGTAGACCTAGTTACCAGATCTCCTCTAAGTATATTACATGAATTATGATTGTCTGACAATATCAGTGATAAGTTACTTTTAGATGAATAGAGATGAGTGAACGTACTTGTCCAAGCTTGATGCTCGTTTGAGTATTAGGGTACTCGAGATGTTCGTTACTCGAGACGAGCACCACGCGGTGTTCAAGTCACTTCCATTCTCTTCCCAGAAAATTTTGCGCCGTTTTCTGGCCAATAGAAACACAGGGAAGGCATTACAACTTCCTCCTATGAAGTTCCAGCCCTATTCCACCCCCCTGCAGTGAGTGGCTGGGGAGATCAGGTGTCACCCGACTATATAAACTGGGGCCGGCCGCGGCTCGCCACAGATGCACGCTGAGAGACATTAGGGAAAGTGCCGTCCTGCTGTAGCTGCTATAGGGAGAGTGTTAAGCTGTTATATTCGTCTTCAAGAACCCCAACGATCCTTCTTAGGGCCACATCTGACCGTGTGCAGTACTGTTGAGGCTGCTTTTAGCAGTTTTGCACAATTTTTTTTTTTGTATATCGGGCGTGCAGACCATAGCGTCCTCAGTCTGCAGTCATTTTACTGAGTATAGGGGCAGTACTGGTGAGGCAGGGACAGTGGTACAGGGAAAGAGATATACTGGCTATATGGGCAGTGGGCTTTTTCAAAAAAATTGGGGAAAAAAATCTTTGGGCTGCCTGTCACCGTGTTCAGTTTACTGCGTGTCTGCTGGGGGTAGTAGTCGCTCATTATTACCCAGCTAAGCGTTACAGCAGGCTTGCGCATAATTGTTTTCTGGCTCTGCTGTGTCCGTTACATGATCGCCGTCATCCCGCCAGAGGGAAAGAGTATACATATATACGCTGTATACGGTGTCTGTCTGGTTTTTCACCTCACCATTTTAAAAAATTGAAGCAAAATACTTAAAGCCTACACTTTTGCTACATAAATGTAACTGGGGCCTTGTCTATACTGCAACTACTGAAATGTGAAAGAGACTATTATCTCCCTAAACTGCTGCAACGGGAATGTTACTGGAGCCTGTCTAGACTGCTACTACTACTGAAATGGAACTAATACTGTGCTCCCCCTATACTGCTGCTAGTGATATGTTACTGGGGCCTGTCTAGACTGCAACTACTACTGAAATGGAACTAATAATGTGCTCACCCTATACTGCTGCTAGTGATATGTTACTGGGGCCTGTCTAGACTGCTACTACTACTGAAATGGAACTAATACTGTGCTCCCCCTATACTGCTGCTTTGGAATTGTTACTGGGGACTGTCTTGACTGCTACTATTACTGAAATGGGCAGTTGGGCAGCATGTAAGCCAGGAGAAGTGGCAGCGGAGTGTCATGCAGGCAGTGATTGTGCTTTGTTGGAGGTAGTGTGGTGCTTAGCTAAGGTATGCCTTGCTAATGAGGGTTTTTCAGAAGTAAAAATTGTTGGGGGGGGGCCCACTCTTGCCGCTATTGTGGCTTAATTGTGGGACCTGGGAACTTGAGATGCAGCCCAACATGTAGCCCCTCGCCTGCCCTATCCGTTGCTGTGTAGTTTCCATCAGTTTCTTAAATTGCTCAGATTTTCACAAATGAAAACCTTAGCGGAGCATAGGTCCCATACAAAAATGCTCGGGTCGCCCATTGACTTCAATGGGGTTCGTTACTCGAAACGAACCCTCGAGCAGCACGGGAAGTTCGACTCGAGTAACGAGCACCCGAGCATTTTGGTGCTCGCTCATCTCTATAGATGAACATATTATGTTTGAACTGACTTTATGATCAAGTGCCTCTTCCCAGCCACGGGTCTACGGACACAAGTTCACAGCATCATAGCTCCCTCCTTACATTCAGTGCTGAAGAAAAGTCTGCCAGTTGGCCTGACTGATAATTTTGGTTGAATCTTGGTCCCCCAGTTTACAATATATTGGAACATATGGTAAGCACTGCAAGGAAATAGTTAAAATTTTCTAATGAAATTGGAGAAATGTTTTATTTTTAAAAATACACTGATTTATAACAAAATTAAATTACAAATAAGGTGTCCATAACTTAGTAGTTTACATTGCACTTCTTAACCTTGAACATTTTTTAGAGATTACTGTTCGGTCATTTATGCTGATATGCTTTGTAGAGCTGTGTTATGTTGATGCATTTAATTTATCAGCGAGTCATATAGTTTGGTGTTCCCAGCATTAGATGCTGGTAGGATCATCAGACCATGAACCAATTTTTAAATAACTGGGGTGAAGTTACCAGAGATTTTACAGCTCCTTCTGTTTTCTGAAGTTCAGTGTTATATTATTTGGTTTGCAAAAGCTATAAAACCTAAAGAACAATTAATCCATCTATGGTAATGGTGTTATGTTATTGCTGCTGGTCACGGTTGGTGGCATTCTCTACCTCCTTCTATTGTGAGGTATGGCCAGTGTTGTTTACCCCATGTGTTGTCTGTGGTAGACGCTGCATCTCCTGTAAGTTTCCTGGTTTCCATACAGTGTGAGCATATGCCCAGTCCACCTGTTCAAGGGCCAGTGTATGCACCCAACTTTGCAGTCCCCAATTAATTGTGACTGGTCCCAGGCTATTTAGAGCTACTCTGCCCTTCAGCTGGTGCCTGAGTATTCAGTCTCTACTGTGCAAACATGCTAGTTGTTCTAAAGTCCGTCAGTCTTGTTCTAACCTTTGTTTATTTTTATAGCCTGGATCAGATGTATCATAAAGAATAAAGGGATGCCCTAGGGTAACATAAATACTGTATAGGTAAATTATAGAGCTCACGATATGTGGAAATCTTTCAAACAGCTGCAAAAAGTGTCAGTGAAAATCTTAGGGACTATGGGTGCTGAAGGATTGTGTATTGGCTTATAGAGAGACCATTGTATCATAGTGTCCACTCACCAAATATAAGTCCCGTCTCCTGCCAAGGATGCCATGAGTGGTATCTGGCCCCCATAGAGACAAGTGGTAAGGTCCTCCTTGGGCTTCCTTACAACAATCTTTAGTTTTGTAATTGGATCAGCCAACCATCTATTGTGTATGGTGCCTCCTGACTCTTCCCAACAACAGTTGTTGGGGTATACAAAACCAATAGACATGTTGGATTTCAATACGCCTGATCCATTTGTTCTGAGGGGAGATAGGCTGTCATCTTGATAATGCCACCTGTCCTGCCCTAATAGTGGCTATGACCCTCCCTCTTATTGTTGGTGACCAAGAAACAATCAATTTGATTGTTTGTCGTTGTTATTGAATATATCAAATAAGCAGTAGGATTTTTTTTGCTGGTATTATGCTGGTCTTCATGAAAGGAAACTAAAATCATGCTATTTGAGTATATTTTCATGGACCAAAAGAAAGTATTGAGCTAGACATTTAATTGCTGACAGAAGACTTCGAAAATTATATCAACGTGGTTCATTCTATACCAAAAAAAGTCTTCTAAATCAAACTGATGTTTGTGATTCACAATAAACTATTGCAATTATTGGGGAACATGTCATACTGCAGTGTTAAGAGGATCTATATAAAGTATTAACTGAATGGACTGATGCTGAGATAACAAGGGGCTGAGAAATGCATAAGTCCTGCAATCTGCCAAGGGACATCAGATCTACAATGCTTTCTCTCCTTGTAAATGGGCTATCACCTGTAGGCAACTAGTACTATGACCACTCAGTCTGTAAATCTGCGTGGGAGCTTTATGAAGCTTGCACAGAGATGTTGTTCTGAGATGTCTATTGCTTTACTGTGTAGGTGGAAGAGCAATAAATACACTCCGAGGGCTTAGGTAATGGAGTTGGTAAAAGGACAATATTAACGATTTTCTTCTTAATGATCTAACAAGATGAGGAGAGAGAGATCCAAGAGTGATAGAAATGTTCTATATGAAGATTTTAATGATAACTGAAGAAGTAGGGAGGCAGGGGCAAAAAGGAAAACAAAACTTGAAAATATTTGCATAAGGATAAACATAAAAGTAATGATGACCAAAAAGCAATAATGATGTCAGAGTGATTGTATAGGATAATATTACTGGAGAAGTTTTCAAAACTTTGTCTATTGTAAGGGTGCCTGTCCATGGGCGTGATTTTGCTGGCGGTAAACCACCGGCGAATCATGCCCTCTGAAGCTTTCCATAGCACTGCTATGGAAAGCGTTGGCACACTGTCCACAAGTGGAAAATCATTGCGATTCTCAGTTCGCAGCGGGCAATTCACAGCATGCTGCGAATTGCCCCGATTCTATCAGATAGTGCTGACCGGCAGAGATTCGGCAGCGGCTCCTGCGGCGGAGATCCACGGCGGGATACCGCAACGCCTGTGGACAGGGGGCCTAATTGTGTAATTGCAAAATATCACTTGACAACTGGACCAATCAGATTGTAATTACCAATTCACTGCCAGACACTGAACTTACTAGTCATGCATTTTTAATTTAAAAACTAATTTTTCGCAAAATCGTATATTATTTTTAGATTTTGGCTATTTATAGGGTTTAGAACCTACAAATCTCTTCATGCCATAACAGTCCACAGAATTCATTGTAAGCTGGTAAATATAGATTTTCAACAGGTGGAGAGTGACAGATTGCAGATTACTGATATTGTTTTTAAATGACATGGATTCCCATTGTATATTGCACGGGCAAACACACAAATCTTCTTCATAAGACTAAGAGTACATTCACACATAGCAGATTCTGATGCAGATTTTCCACTGTGAACAATCTGCACCATATTCCACTACATGTGAATGTACGCTATGAAGCCGAGATTGTACAAGATCTTACTTTTGTAGTGATCACAAGGGACTTTGAGCTGTAGCAGCACACAACATGTAGCTCTGTGCTCAGCTGTGATAGGCAGAGATTAAGGCCTCCTGTCCATGGGGAATTTTTCACTGCATTTCCTGCGGCGATAATCCGGCTGCGGGGAACGCAGTGAACACTTTCCATAGACTATTATGGAAAGCGCAGCTCTGCTATCTACGAGCGGAGAATCATAACGATTCTCCGCTCACGGGATTTAAATCGCAGCACGCTGTGATTTGCCGCGAGTCTCCGCGGTAAGCCTATCAGCCAGATAGGCTCAGTGTGGAGAGATGTCAGCTCTCCCCTGCTCCCCGGTGGTGGTTCCCGCGGCGAAGATCTGCCTCGGGATATCGCTACGCCCGTGGACAGGAGGCCTAAACCAAGCACTTCTCTGCACAGTAAGAATGATAAGACGGGTTACCTTGTCTCACAGTGATTGATTGTCAAGGAGAAGTTACAAAATAAAGGGGAGTTAAAATAATTAAATGTCTGATAGATGCGGGTCCCACCTCCATGATCTACACTTATCTCAGCTAGTTCCCACACTGACCCCACCCTAGCTCACCTCTTACTTCCCTCTGTTGCCTGGGGTCGCCAGGATTACGGAAATGGCTAAACTGCCTGTTCTACGGTTCACCTCTATGGAAGTTAAGGAAACATCACAGAACATCCAGTTCAGCTGTTTCCCTAATTCCAGTCACTTGTAGCCGTAGAAAGCTACCTTTTATTCTTTAGCTATGTTTGGCTGAGATGAGAATATCCCTTTAATTGCTTACAGAAATAAACCGCTACTCTGTTTTAGTGCAAGTAGAAGGACATGATTATCACTTAAAAATGAATCCGGTACCAGTGATTTTAGCTATAGAGTCCCTAGCATCATCTATTAGGCTATGCCTAAATATCTTGTGGACAATAGGGAACATAAATGTGCTCTTTTTGCTGATGACTTACTTTATATGGTTTCATCTCCTGACTTATTCTATTTGTTGCAAAGATTCTCGGAGATCTCAGTCCTGGAATTAAACACCGAGAAATTAGAGGCCCTTGACCTTAAAGGGGTTGTCTCGCGGCAAGCATCAAAATTTTACATTACCCCATTCCCCCTGTCACCTCCCTGGCATAAAATAGCAAATTAAAGCGTTTAAACCGCTTGCTACTCAACGATCCGCCGAAATATGGAGTTATAAAAATCTTCTCCCTAAGATGGCTGCCGGTCCTTTCCCAGGGATGCACTGCGGTTTTCTCCCATGGTGCACCGCGGGTCTTCTCCCATGGTGCACCACGGGCTCTGTGTGTTCCATTGCCGATTCCAGCCTCGTGATTGGCTGGAATCGGCACACGTGACAGGGCGGAGCTACGATGACGACGCGGTGACCAGCTCTCCGGCACAAGCGGCCCCATTCACCAGCCAGAAGCACGGACTGTGCAAGCGTGTCTAAAAACGCCAGAAGACATCAGAATTAGACGGATCCATGGCGACGGGGGCGCCAGCAACGGAGCAGATAAGTGAATAACTTCTGTATGGCTCATATTTAATGCACGATGTACATTACAAAGTGCATTAATATGGCCATACAGAAGTGTATAACCCCACTTGCTGCCGTGAGACAACCCCTTTAATCTGCACCAAAGGGTGATGAAACTTCTCCAGTTGAATTTTAACTTTAAATGGAATTCTGAACACTTACCATACTTGGGGTTTACGTAGACTCCATTTTCTCCCTGTATTGGGCCAATTATTCATTCCTTTTCAAAGCGATATGGAAAGACTTGCACAAATGGTCTAACTTATCAATGTCTTGGTTGAGTTGAAGAGTCTCTGTCCAAATTAACATTCTACACCAATTGCTTTATGTCTTTTGAGTGTTACCCATCAGTGTTCCCTTGGCCCAGTTAAAATACATTTGAACTGAATTCTGGAAATTCATATGGGACAAGAAAAGGAGGGACATTTGAACTAAGTCTATGTATGCCTTCTGAGATAGTGGGGATTAGGGGTGCCTCACATTATTACATTTTAACAAGCCTCCAGACTGACTCAGCTCTCTCAACTTCATTCTTGATCCCAGATCCTCCTGTGGGTGGAATTGGAGTGGTTTGCTTGTACCAGACTCGCTCTCTTGGTTGACTTCCAAAAAAAAGCCAGTCCTGTCATATTCATTCTCCTTATCGGATCAGTTGTAATCTAAGTTCCATCTAGTATCGACTCATAAACAGACTGCTCTAGTGTATAAAAATCTTGACTTTGTACCAGACCTTTCAATCTTGCAATGTAAGTCAAGGCTTAATAAAGATTTCCTGAGAATTTGTGACTTCATAGATAGATTAGGTATCAGTCCGCTCACGTTGTTTTTACCTTTCATGAACTGCCAAACTCTTAACTCTTTCGTTAATATTAGATCACACATTTTATTAGGAGTCTCAAAGCCAATAATGTAAACATTATGATGAAAACCCCTTTTGAATCTGTTTGTTTAAATCCATCTGGCACAAAGGGAGTAATCTCTTCAATATATAAGGCACTTTTACCTGTGCTGAATAAGCTACCCTATATGCAAAAATGAGAAAAAGACACAGGGAAGGAGTTAGATCTTGACCACTGTGGACGCTTGGCACAAATCACGGCTAAACTATCTATCAACATGTTGCTGGTGGAAGCTGGCTGGAAGATCCTGCTCTGCTGGTAAATGGTGCTGATGAGACTGTTGCGCGTGTACACTTAGGCTTCAGGAAGTGGGGGGTACTATGTACCACATATGTTGGGAGTGTCCAACAGCTCGTAGATAATCGATTCTTATTTATTATATGATCTACTCAGTCAGAATATAAATCTTGGGAAAGACAAATCTGCACCGAGTGGTGTGGATCTGCCACGTGTGAATGTACTCTTAGTTTGGACTTGCACACAGCAGTTTGCAGCTTTTTTAGCAGTATTTGTAACTGCATTTTTTCTTGAATAATTTACTGAAAAGTCCACATACAAAGCACTTCTTTTGCATTTTTGTGGCTTTTTAAATGTTAAAAAATGTCATGGAAAACATTAAAAAACGTGGGTTTTATTTTACAAGTGTTTAAAAGCACTTCAAAAATTGCCTACATGAAGATGCACTAAATGGGACGAAAAGAATGACCCTTTTCTAGTAACTTTCCCCAAAGTGCCTGCAATCTGTCATTATGAGCTTCACAGGGGGTAAATGAGCAGCATAGTTGAGAGGATAAATATGTAGAACAACGGACAGTGGTAGGGCAAGCTGAGCAGAGGTAATATGCTTTTGTGCTATATTAGAAGTGCAGGTCATTGCCTCGCATTGATTAGAAGTGGTTCCTGTAACATTATCCCAATGATTTATCTTTCTAAAGTTTGATTGCCGGAGGATTTTTCTTGGTATTTTCATGGTTATTTTCAACTTTTTTGTCAACAATATGGCGGCCAGATGTTAAGGTTTCTAGCAAATTACTGGGTCAAGGGGGGTATTGTTCCCGCTTGTGGAGAGTGCCATATTGGCATAGGGAGTCTTGTACACAATGCAATTCTCTTTGGGGAAAAGATATGCATTTGAAAATGGAAAAATGTCTCCACAGTGCTTCCTATTGGAAGTTAATGTCCAACTTTTTAATAGCCCTTGCAACATGACTAGAGTTATAAGCCAAGCAAAGTTTTGTCCATATGAAAAAGACACCCATCTACAGACATCTGTTTTAAGTTTCCTGCATGAAACAGCCACCTCTACACTGGTATCTTTTCCCTATGGAGAAGAATCTGTTTTGGCTTACATCTCTGGTCCTTTTGCAAGGATTGTTGAAAAGTCAGGCACTGACTTATAGGGCTGCTGCCCACTAATAGGTGTGGAGGCATTTCTTTCGAGATTTTTATTTGCCCAGTAAATTATTAAGTCTATAGACAGTGTTTTTGTGTTGATTGCTTTTGTAGTGTTTGGGGCCTTTTTTTTTTCAAAATACAGCATGCTCACAGTGTAACATTTTCCCCATAGGCTTCATTACAGGACGTGAAAAGAATAGAAAAATGCATGCTTTATGGGTTGCTTCAAGTAAGCTTGTTTTCTGAAAAATTCCATATTTTACTTGGGGGCTTTCATGTCTTTCTTAAGGGTGCCTACCCACTAGCGTTTTTTTTCCCTGCGAAATTCGCAGCATTTTTTTCTCTGCAGGGGTCTATGGGACTTGTAATGTTAAAATCGCGATCGCGCAAAATCGCAATTTAACGCGAGATTGCGATTTTAACATTACAAGTCCCATAGACCCCTGCAGAGAAAAAAATGCTGCGAATTTCGCAGGGAAAAAAAACGCTAGTGGGTAGGCACCCTAATGGTGCTTTTCTTTTCCATTTTTAAGTGGCCAGATGCTTCCTTAGGCCTCATGTCCACAGGGAAAATCAGGCCCGCCGCAGATTCTCCATGCAGAATCCCACAGCAGGTCCCTCCTTTCCCGCGGACATGAGGCCGAAAAGAAGATTTTTATTTACCTGTCCAGATGCTGTGGATCTTCCCTCCTTCGTGGCCGGATCTTTTTTCTTTGGCCCAGCGGATGTGCTCCGCACGCCGGCAGCGTGCCGCGCGCATGCGCCGGGCACTTCATTTTTTTCTGAGCACCTGCTTTCCCACGCTCCCGCGCCGGAGAGCAGAAATTCAGGTGCGGGTGTGCCGCGGATCCAGACGGCTTTCATAGGCTTCAATAGAAGCCTGCGGGAGACCGGCACTTAAAATGCAGCATGCTGCAGGTGTTTTCCGGCACACACAATCCGCGCCTCAGGGAAAAATTACATCTGCAGGTATTTAACTACCTGCGGGTGTCCAATGCATCCCTATGTGGCGCGGATCATGCGTGCAGGTGACCCTCTGCGGATCTGTCCCCGTGGACATGAGGCCTTAAAGTCTAAAGTAAAATGTTAAATGTACTAAAATATGAATTATTTGTGGCATTTCCATAGCTTTTTCATTACAATTGTGCTATTTGAGTCCCCACTCTGCAGTATTTAGTCAGTATTATTCCTAGTTTTGGCTTCCAAATACCAATGCAAAATACTGACCAAATACTGTCACCTGAATGGGCTAAAACCAGTGTGCCTTTGGTATGTCAGTTTACACTGGCATTTTTCCATAGGTGTTTCTATAGGTCTTGAAAAATGCCTGGAGAAATGCTCGGCATGTTAACAAATGTAGCAAAAATGCCACCAAAAGAGCTTGCCAAAGCGATATGAATAGAGATGAGCGAGCACCAAAATGCTCAGGTGCTCGTTACTCGGGACAAAATTATCGCGATGCTCGAGGGTTCGTTTCGAGTAACGAACCCCATTGAAGTCAATGGGCGACCCGAGCATTTTTGTATATCGCCGATGCTCGCTAAGGTTTCCATTTGTGAAAATCGGGGCAATTCAAGAATGTGATGGGAACGACACAGCAACGGATAGGGCAGGCGAGGGGCTACATGTTGGGCTGCATCTCAAGTTCCCATGTCCCACTATTAAGCCACAATACCGGCAAGAGGGCCCCCCCCCCCTCCCAACAACTTTTACTTCTGAAAAGCCCTCATTAGCATGGCATACCTTAGCTAAGCACCACACTACCTCCAACAAAGCACAATCACTGCCTGCATGACACTCCGCTGCCAATTCTCCTGGGTTACATGCTGCCCAACCCCCCCGCACGACGCAGTGTCCACAGCGCACACCAAACTGTCCCTGCGCAGCCTTCAGCTGCCCTCATGCCACGCCATACTCATGTCTATTTATAAGTGCGTCTGCCATGAGGAGGAACCGCAGGCACACACTGCAGAGGGTTGGCACGGCTAGGCAGCGACCCTCTTTAAAAGGGGCGGGGCGATAGCCCACAATGCTGTACAGAAGCAATGAGAAATATAATCCTGTGCCACCGCCATCAGGAGCTGCACACGTGGGCATAGCAATGGGGAACCTATGTGCCACACACTATTCATTCTGTCAAGGTGTCTGCATGCCCCAGTCAGACTGCGTTTTTTTATAAATAGTCACAGGCAGGTACAACTCCGCAATGGGAATTCCGTGTGCACCCACAGCATGGGTGGCTCCCTGGAACCCACCGGCTGCACATTAATGTATCCCATTGCAATGCCCATCACAGCTGATGTAATGTCATGTTTAATGCAAGTGGGCTTTGGCCCACACTGCATGCCCCAGTCAGACTGGGGTTCTTTAGAAGTGGACACATGCAGTTACAACTCCGTGTGGACCCACGGCATGGGTGGCTCCCTGGAACCCACCGGCGGTACATAAATATATCCCATTGCAGTGCCCAACACAGCTGATGTAACGTCAGCTGTAATGCAGGTGGGCTAAAAATTAATTGGATTACAGTGTAGGCGAGGGCCCCCAAAAATTGGTGTACCAACAGTACTAATGTACCTGAGAAAAATTGCCCATGCCCAACCAAGAGGGCAGGTGAAACCCATTAATCGCTTTGGTTAATGTGGCTTAATTGGTAGCGAGGCCTGGAAGCAGCCCAGTTAAAATTAAAATTGGTTGAGGTGAAAGTTTCAACGCTTTAATGAGCATTGAAACGTATAAAAATTGTTTACAAAAATTATATGGCTGAGCCTTGTGGGCCTAAGAAAAATTGCCCGTTCGGCGTGATTATGTGAGGTTTCAGGAGGAGGAGCAGAAGGAGGAGGAGGAATATTATACACAGATTGATGAAGCAAAAATGTCCCCGTTTTTGATGGTGATAGAGAACGATGCTTCCATCCGCGGGTGCAGCCTACGTATTGCTTAGGTATCGCTGCTGTCCGCTGGTGAAGAAGAGAAGTCTGGGGAAATCCAGGCTTTGTTCATCTTGATGAGTGTAAGCCTGTCGGCACTGTCAGTTGACAGGCGGGTACGCTTATCCGTGATGATTCCCCCAGCCGCACTAAACACCCTCTCTGACAAGACGCTAGCCGCAGGACAAGCAAGCACCTCCAGGGCATACAGCGCGAGTTCAGGCCACGTGTCCAGCTTCGACACCCAATAGTTGTAGGGGGCAGAGGCGTCACGGAGGACGGTCGTGCGATCGGCTACGTACTCCCTCACCATCCTTTTACAGTGCTCCTGCCAACTCAGCCTTGACTGGGGACCGGTGACACAGTCTTGCTGGGGAGCCAGAAAGCTGGCAAAGGCCTTAGAGAGTGTTCCCCTGCCTGCACTGTACATGCTGCCTGATCTCTGCGCCTCCCCTGCTACCTGGCCCTCGGAACTGCGCCTTCTGCCACTAGCGCTGTCGGATGGGAAGTTTACCATCAGTTTGTCCACCAGCGCCCTGTGGTATAGCATCATTCTGGAACCCCTTTCCTCTTCGGGAATGAGAGTGGAAAGGTTCTCCTTATACCGTGGGTCGAGCAGTGTGTACACCCAGTGATCCGTAGTGGCCAGAATGCGTGTAACGCGAGGGTCACGAGAAAGGCATCCTAACATGAAGTCAGCCATGTGTGCCAGGGTACCTGTACGCAACACATGGCTGTCCTCACTAGGAAGATCACTTTCAGGATCCTCCTCCTCCTCCTCCTCCTCTGGCCATACACGCTGAAAGGATGACAGGCAAGCAGCATGTGTACCCTCAGCAGTGGGCCAAGCTGTCTCTTCCCCCTCCTCCTCATGCTCCTCCCCCTCCTCCTCCTCCTCCTCAATGCGCTGAGATATAGACATGAGTGTGCTCTGACTATCCACCGATATACTGTCTTCCCACGCCTCCGTTTCCGAGTGCAAAGCGCCTGCCTTTATACTTTGCAGGGAACTTCTCAAGAGGCATAGCAGAGGAATGGTGATGCTAATGATTGCAGCATCCCCGCTCACCATCTGGGTAGACTCCTCAAAGTTTCCAAGGACCTGGCAGATGTCTGCCAACCAGGCCCACTCTTCTGTAAAGAATTGAGGAGGCTGACTCCCACTACACCGCCCATGTTGGAGTTGGTATTCCACAATAGCTCTACGCTGCTCATAGAGCCTGGCCAACATGTGGAACGTAGAGTTCCACCGTGTGGGCACGTCGCACAGCAATCGGTGCACTGGCAGATTAAACCGATGTTGCAGGGTCCGCAGGGTGGCAGCGTCCGTCTTGGAGTTGCGGAAATGTGCGCTGACCCGGCGCACCTTTCCGAGCAGGCATGACAAGTGTGGGTAGCTTTTCAGAAAGCGCTGAACCACCAAATTAAAGACATGGGCCAGGCATGGCACGTGCGTGAGGCTGCCGAGCTGCAGAGCCTCCACCAGGTTACGGCCGTTGTCACACACGACCATGCCCGGTTGGAGGCTCAGCGGCGCAAGCCAGCGGTCGGTCTGCTCTGTCAGACCCTGCAGCAGTTCGTGGGCCGTGTGCCTCTTCTCTCCTAAGCTGAGTAGTTTCAGCACGGCCTGCTGACGCTTGCCCACCGTGCCGTGCCGCGCAACACCGACTCCTGGCGACGTGCTGCTGCTGCTGACACATCTTGATTGCGAGACAGAGGTTGCGTAGGAGGAGGAGGAGGGTGGTTTAGTGGAGGAAGCATACACCGCCGCAGATCCCAGCACCGAGCTGGGGCCCGCAATTCTGGGGGTGGGTAGGACGTGAGCAGTCCCAGGCTCTGACTCTGTCCCAGCCTCCACTAAATTCACCCAATGTGCCGTCAGGGAGATATAGTTGCCCTGCCCGCCTGTGCTTGTCCACGTGTCTGTTGTTAAGTGGACCTTGGCAGTAACCACGTTGGTGAGGGCGCGTACAATGTTGCGGGAGACGTGGTCGTGCAGGGCTGGGACGGCACATCGGGAAAAGTAGTGGCAACTGGGAACCGAGTAGCATGGGGCCGCCGCCGCCATCATGCTTTTGAAAGCCTCCGTTTCCACAAGCCTATACGGCAGCATCTCCAGGCTGATCAATTTGGCAATGTGCACGTTTAACGCTTGAGCGTGCGGGTGCGTGGCGGCGTACTTGCGCTTGCGCTCAAACAGTGGCGCTAGCGACATCTGGACGCTGCGCTGAGAGACATTGCTGGATGGGGCCGAGGACAGCGGAGGTGAGGGTGTGGGTGCAGGCCAGGAGACGGTAGTGCCTGTGTCCTCAGAGGGCGGTTGGATCTCAGTGGCAGGTTGGGGCACAGGGGGAGAGGCAGTGGTGCAAACCGGAGGCGGTGATTGGGCTTCGTCCCACCTTGTGGGGTGCTTGGCCATCATATGCCTGCGCATGCTGGCGGTGGTGGCTCCCCAGCTGATCTTGGCGCGACAAAGGTTGCACACCACTGTTCGTCGGTCGTCAGGCGTCTCTGTGAAAAACTGCCACACCGTAGAGCACCTTGACCTCTGCAGGGTGGCATGGCGCAAGGGGGCGCTTTGGGAAACAGTTGGTGGATTATTCGGTCTGGCCCTGCCTCTACCCCTGGCCACCACACTGGCTCGGCCTGTGCCCACACCCTGACTTGGGCCTCCGCGTCCTCGCCCGCGTCCACGTACTCTAGGCCTACCCCTACCCCTCAGCATGGTGTATTACCAGTAGTGCAGAAACAGAACGCCGTAGTTAAATGTGCCGCTTATTGGCCTGTGGTTGGAGGCTGACTTCGCTTACGGAACGCCAGGAAATAATTTTGCGCAAGCCTGCTGTAACACTTAGCTGGCTGCGCATGCATTAGGAGGACAACTACACCCAGCAGAGACCCAGTACACTGAGGACAGTCACAGGCAGCACAAATAGATTTTTTTCCCCAAATGTTTTTGGAAAGGCCCACTGCCTATATACAGTGTATACAGTATGTCTTCTGTCCCTGCGTCACCAGTACTGTCCCTGGAGTATGTAAAATAACTGCAGACTGTTGCACTGTGGACTGGAATACAGCGGTGATTTAACAGCCAACACAGAGCCAGGAAATAATTTTGCGCAAGCCTGCTGCAACACTTAGCTGGCTGCGTATGAATTAGGAGGACAACTACACCCAGCAGAGACCCATTACACTGAGGACAGTCACAGGCAGCCCAAATGGATTTTTTTCCCCAAATGTTTTTGCAAAGGCCCACTGCCTATATTCAATAAATATGTCTTCTGTCCCTGCCTCACAATATATGTCTTCTGTCCCTGCCTCACAATATATGTCTTCTGTCCCTGCCTCACAATATATGTCTTCTGTCCCTGCCTCACCACCACTACTGGCCCTGGACTATGTATAATTACTGCAGGGCGCAATGCTCTGCACGGCCGATATACAAAAAAAAAAAAATGTGCAACACTGCAAAAAGCAGCCTCCACAGTACTGCACACGGTTAGATGTGGCCCTAAGAAGGACCGTTGGGGTTCTTGAAGCCAAAAATACTCCTAACACTCTCCCTATAGCAGCTCCGGCACCAACAGCACTTTCCCTCCTCTATGTCAGAACAAATCTGTGGCGAGCCGCGGGAGGGGCCGACTTTTATACTCGGGTGACACCTGATCTCGCCAGCCACTCACTGCAGGGGGGTGGTATAGGGCTTGAACATCGCAGGGGGAAGTTGTAATGCCTTCCCTGTCTTTGTATTGGCCAGAAAAGCGCGCTAACGTCTCAGAGATGAAAGTGAAAGTAACCCGAACATCACGTGGTACTCGTCACGAGTAACGAGCATCTCGAACACGCTAATACTCGAACGAGTATCAAGCTCGGACGAGTACGTTCGCTCATCTCTAGATATGAAATATGCCGAAAATGAATAGCTTTTCCTTGCAAGCATCAAACAACACTGATGTGAGTAAAGGCAGTCTAAATGTTACAAAACAAGAAAATGTCACCAAAAACAAGTGCTTAAAAATGTTGCAAAAATAGGGGAGGGATTTATCAATGGATTTGCAGCACTTTTCGAGTCTAAAAAAGTTGCATACTCTGGCACATGCTTTTTTTGTTCAAAAATTTTCATCTTTTTACATTTTTGCACTGTACTCGCCACATTTCTATAAAGTGTCCAATGCTTAGTGAGTGTACCTCTATTGTCACCCCCTATTTCTTCAGGGAATATAAATTCTTGTGTTATTACTAGTCTTGTAGTCTGGGGAGAAAAAATGTAATAGAAGTCTGCTCAGTACTCTATTAGGCCTTATGTCCTCGGTCGCCTTGGTGAAGCACTGCGGGTCTCCGCGCAGCATTTTACCATTGTTTGTTAGTAAATACTAGGTAGAGAAATGGCAGAGGCCACATATGGCTGAGAGTGTACTGCGCATGCCCACATAGTACACGAACACAGACATGTATAGTGTGACTTTTTTTTATTTTAAATTCCCTGCTCTGTTTCTTGGTGGGGATGCATATAAAAATGCTGCGCATACGCATTGTATTGCACATCGACAGCGTTTCATATGCTGCTCATACAAGTGTATAGGGCTCACACTGCATGGTATGGAGAGAAAAAGAGTATGCTGCGTTTGATTTCTCATGCGTCTACATGCCGGTATACATGGATCAATGAAAGTCCGTTGACTTTCATTGACTCCATTCACCTCGTATCACGCAGCCGTGCATCGCATACATAATATGCGGTGAAAAAACGCCCATGAGGTTCACACGGGAGTAAGTGTATTTACATGATGAGTGTGGTGTTTTTACATGCATGTATGCGTAGTTTACTGTATCTTTTGCACGGGCAAAAAAACTCAAGAATGCTCCCATTGATTCCAATGGACAATTAAGTTTAATTAGTTTAATTTGTGCTGTTTATGTTCACAATACGCATGAAACTAGGACATGCGGCGTTTTTTTTATGCAACCAAAATGCATGTGCAAAAAGTGCACATATGATTTCAACGGGTTCTATTCACTGTGCACAAATGCGTTCGTATGAGTAAGCCCTAAGACTGTGTTCACATCAGCATTTGGAACCCCTATTACTGATTTCCATGAAAATCCTAGATGAAATAGCACACCATGGTTTGCTACTTCATCCGAGAAAGTGCCGGACAGCTGGATGGAATCTAAGCAGACTTCATTATAGCCAATGGAGTCTGTTCAGCGCTGTTCAGTTCCGTCACAAAATGGATTCTTTTGGCCGAGTAGTTCAGTTTTCCTGCTCCTATAATGAAGCAGGAAAATGGAATTCATAGCCCAAGTGTAAATATACCCTAAGAACCATAAAAAAGTCATACTCATCAGATGGTCACATCACAGGGACATATGACCACTACAGCCAATTACCAGCTGATCCTGAACTAACTACAGCCAACAACTGCTTGTAGCAGTCACATGTAGCTGTGATGGGATGGCACTGTCGGAGCAGGGGCTGGAGGGAATCGGTTGAAGTATATATTTTTTATGAGTGAAAGAAGAGATGAACAACTCCTCAGTTGAGATGAAGAGGTAACAATACTCCTCAGTCCAAACAATATAAATGTCCAGTGAGATAACAGAGGATAGGCTACAATTAACCTTTGCAATCCAATTTTGGATTCAGGGTTTCCTAGGCGGCTTTCTCTTTCTGCCATTATACAATAGCACCATCTGCTGGTTAGAGCCAGTACTGCGGTAGGTGACATGCTGGAGAGGCCCCTGACAACAGAGCGGCCAGTAATCTACAGTAAGAATACCCTGCCGGACGTCTTCTGACATCGGAGCTGTACAGGCTTCAATCAGAATGTCTTTAGACGTCAGACAGTGGATTGGAAAGAGTTAAGGGCACAGTGTCCAAAACATGACAGGGGTCACCACATAGGATACATGTTGGCTTGCTTTTTTTTTTTATATGTTGGAATAAAGATTGAAGTTTTATCCTCTGTTATCACACTAAACATTTGTACTGTTGTAACTTTTTTAGGTTTTTATACTGTTCAGAGCAGATTTCATTAAAAATTTTCTCCCCAGAATAACCCTTTAATTAGATGCCATTACTCATCATTGTTTGATTTCGTTTGCACAAGAGTGCTGTTCAACATGTTGACACTAAATAAAGATTCTTTGTCATCTTCTTCTGCCACCCCTTTCCAGGGCAGGGTGGATTTAGCATTACACAGTGTCCATTCACATCTCTAGCAGCTCTTGCTTGGAGAGTGGAGGTCCTCTGCAAGGGGATTCCCTCTGTGATGTTCATATTCCCTCATGCTGTATATGGTTAAAGGCTGTTTGTTTCCTTAAAGGGTTCACAGTTAAAATAATGGCAATAATTATGTTACTAGGGTCACTAGAAATAATTAACCATTGCTCAACAGTGGATCATTTGTTGCTGTCAAGCTGCAGCTTTTTAACTAAGTTCTATTTAGCAAACTAGTAATTGCTATTAAGTTCCCAGCAAATTAGTAATGACATACTGTCAGACATAAATGATGAAACCTAACAGACAGTATTAGTCAGTGATTTGGTTTATTTCTTTATCAGCAGTGATATATATTATCCCGGGTCCTTATGTTAACAAGGAAATATCTTAAAACTTGTTTGTATCTTTCAAAAAGTCTCAGGGGAAGAATATATTTTCTTCCTTCTTTTGTTGTCATTCTAAGTGAATCCCCACAAGTACTAAATTCTGTCTGATGCTGTCAGCTTTATTAACAGGCATTTCCTGATCTAAAGGGAGAATCTAATTCACAAATATATCTGAGTCAGTCTAATAAATGGCTCTCAATTGCTATCCATTGGGAAGGGGGATGGTGCTACTGTATGCCAGGAAGAGCCATGGTGACTCAAAGAATGAATTACCAAAGATGTTTTCATTACCTACCACCCACCTAAAGTCAATACTATTAGCCTGAGCAGCCACCTAGAGAAAGTATATATAAGACAGGTATATGGATCGCAAAGGATGCTGTTACTGTAACCTGTCTACACTTGGCAAAGACTCCACATCTAACATCAGTGTTGGGAATAGGTTCAGCTCACCTTGGGTAAGTTATGAGAACATCTGGTATCTTTATACATTAATTTCCTCTTTTCTCAGTGCTCTGTGTATGCATGCTGTTCAGTATGATAAACCTTTATGATATACAATAATGTACTACACACCATACAGTCTTATCTGAGATATAATGTAACAATTTACTTTATACATTGAGTTTACACAATGACACATTGTATCTATTCATAAAAATAGACTAAATCCATGTCATACAGTACATACATGGACGAACATCTGCACCTGTAGATTTCAACAAGGTTATCCTGATGTGCCACTGACAGAATATAAAGGTTTCTAGGAATGTATTTGGGAGCTGCAATGTATTCAGATGCTGCCCAAGAGCAGGGATAGTTAAATGTGCATATAGTGAGTGGGACTATAAGTCTCATCAGTCAGGCTAGTTATCCAAGAGCCTTGTACTGACTTTTAGTTTCATGTAAACTCTGGAATGGATATGCATCTACTGAAATTGGGCTGACTGTATGCATTCTACATGTTTTAGAGTGAGATATATTCACACAGGCGCTTTTTTTCAGACCACTTTTTTGTGATTTTTACCCCATTTTTGCGTTTCTGTGATTTTTTTTTCCATGCAATTTTCATCCATTTGGTATCTGGTTTTTATGAGCGTTCCAAAAAAATACGCCAAATTATGTAATGAAGTGCTCTGCATACATTCTTTTATGGTTACATGCAAAAAAACGGATTGCAATTGCGTAAAAACAGTGCAATCTGTTTTTGACTGAGATTTTTGTCCAAAAACAGGACCTGCTGCAATTTATCTTTGCTCAGACGGTTCATCCAATAATTCATCGTGTGAATATAACCAGTTAAAATAATATGCTTTATTTGCATTCTACTTCAGTCCAATTTTAATGGACAGAGAATCAGACAGAAAAATCGTTCATGTGAATATACTCTAAGGAATGTGTTTGGGAGCTGCAATGTATTCAGGGGCTGCCTTAGAATAGAGTTAGTTAAATGTGCATATAGTGTGTGGAACTACAAGTCCCATCAGTCAGGCTACTTATCCAAGAGACTTGTACTGACTTTTAGTTCCATGTAACTCTGGACTGGATGTGTATATTTACTGAAACTGTGCTGACTGTATGTCATTGTACATGTTTTTAGAGTAAAACAAGTATGAAAGCTATCTACACATCTGCACACTTTACAGTCAGCTGTTACTTTGCACTGAGACTCAGGCAAAGGGCTCTTTGCAGACTTTGTGAGTTGCAGTTGTGTTTTACATTTGTCTTCATCAACCCGGCAATAATGATGGAGAAGAAAGCTAAGTAAATCCCAAACAAAGCCAGGATTGTATTATCTGTTCTGCATTGTTAATACCTTTTCTAATCCGGAGCTATAAATGTGCCCTGGAAGATGTGGGATGAGAGGCAGCCTGGAGGGTGGAGAGTCTGGCCACTCAATTAGGGAGGCTAGTCACTGACATGCTGCTATTAGTTGCTGTGCCCTGGGAGGAGTGTGTGCTAGTTGGATGGATTATAACAGTTGGAGAAAGGGATGAGTGCGGATTGTTTGATCATTAAAGTGAAGTTAGCAGTAGTTATTATCAGCAGCAGCTTCTGAGCCTCCTCTCCTCCCGTGATTTGACTTTTGCATTTCTTCTGACTGCTTGAAGTTCTTCTCAGGAACATCCAGGGGTCCTGCGTTGGCCAAGATCACCATGAGCAGGCAGAAGATGATGAAGGGCAGAAGCTAGCATGTGTAACCCTTGTCTTCCTCCCTCTCTCTTCCCCAGGATCGCAAAGGGAGAGATGCAGAGGGCGAGGAAATGGCAGGCAGTACTGGCCATCTCCTTATTGTTGGTCACTTCGTCTGTTCAGGGCATCAGTGAAGGGCAAGCGAGAGAAAGAACTCTTCTAGATCTTATGGTGCAGGTCATTGGGGACAGTAGTAGCTCTGGCAGAGAAAGTGGCAAAGTCATTACAAGGCGGTACACCGAGGGCACTGCTTACTCTGCAGAGTATGGTGGCAACCACAGACTGTCCTCCAGGGAGAGAACTTCTGCAAGGACCAGCAACAAGAGACCTTCAGGTAAGTGACTCTGCTCCTAAGATTCCTGATCTTTGCCTCTTCCTTTCATACAGAGAGAAATCACAAGTTTATACAGTATAATCCAATCCGTAAGACATCCAGTAGTTTTATCTCCTTTCAGAGTCTCTAATCGCTTTAGAGGAGATTTCATGCTGGTATCAGGCTTGGGTTCAGCTGTGCCTATCTAACGTATCGTCACACTACTGAGTGCAATGTGAATTATTTCTGGGGAAGAATAAATGAGTGCATAGACTAATCACATTAGTGTAATAGATTGTGTTCATCTGACCATACACATTGCAATTTCTTTTAAAGCCAAACATCACAATAAGAACAATTCTTGCAGGATAAAAGAAGGGTTATGTCTCTAGTGAAAGAGTGATTTGTAGCTAGAATTGTAACACTAAATGTGGAAATATTTATCTTTTGTGGTATTAGTCAGAAGACAATGAGGATACTATTTGCTAATAATTCCTGTGATGTCCTTCTAGCTGGATTTTATCAAACAGGTTTTGTGATTTTCCAAGAACTGTTGATGTTGTACTGATGGTGGGTAAACTGATAATAACTGATACTTTATATTTATACTTGTTTGTCCAAATGCAACATGAAGATACAATGTATCAATGTACGAAACAAACAATGGCATGAATATGCATAAATGTGACATATTTTTGTGATTTAAAGCTGAACTTTTCTGAAACTGACACTAATATGTATGGCTTGTGTAAAAATGCAACATTTTAATTAAAACTCCCTGGTGTGTTACTTGGGCTTTCTACATAAACTCTGGTATTTTTTTTTATATAGGTCAGGATGACTACACGCTTTTTAAGTTTAGAAAGTGCAGTATTCGGATATGCTGTGACTGAAAAGAAACATGTGAATTTCTATGCGCATATTACATTATCTGATACATTTTATATGTGTTTTTATGAGCATGATATTTGTTGTAAACACAGCAGGCACTAGGTGTTGAATGCTTTTTTACCGATATACTTGAATAGTAGAAATCATGCCAAAAAGCCGAATTTCAGCGTGTCCCTTGTTGCATGTTTTTTCTTTTTGCATTATAATGCTGAACACAAACATTTTTTAGATCAGGCTTTCATGGCGTTATTAGTGTTGTTAGTTTTTTGATTACTAAAAACTGATTGGCCAAAAGCAGAATATGAAGATCTGTGTCAGAGACAGCGTATCTATGGGGCAACTATTATAACACGCCAGGCTTAGATGCAGAGGCTCAGCTCTATGTTTGGTAGTATCGCTTTAAATAATGCAGTCACCAAATAATGGTCAGATTCCAGCTCTGAACTGTGAATGAAGTGCAGTAAAATCCAGTCACTCACTGGTGACCTCTTTTCTGATTGTAGTTGTCTGCTTTAGACCACCATGGATGCTTCTTCCAGACATGACTTGTATCTGCACACCAATTTCCCATTCTGCAGCTACTCCCTATGCCCCTCTTAGTGACCCATACACAATAATAATGTCCTCCTTTGTGGTCAAAATAGTGCTAATCCCCCTTTTGTACCCCACAAAGTATTAGTGCCCCCATACAGTAATAAATTCTCCCATTGTGCCCCCAGAAAATAAAATTCCCTCTTTTATGCCGTCAATAATAGTGCCCACATTTATGCTCCCACCCAACAATAATACCCACTACATGTCCCGCAAAAAAGTAATAATGTGCCTTTTCTGTCCAGCAGTAAGCCTGGGTTCACACAGGGCAGAGTTGCTGCGGTTTTGCCGCGGTTTTTCCGTTGCGGTTTTGCCGCAGAAGAACTGCTTCTGCTGCAAAACCGCTTCAAAGGTTAATTTGGACTTGCGTTTTTTGCTGCGGATTTTCGTGCGGAAAAATCTGCAAGCGTTTTTTTCCGCAGCGCTTTTTTACTTTTTGCCACGTATTTGCTGCGGTTTCGGCTGCGTCCATAGAGGTCTATGGACAAAAAAGCGCTGCGGAAAAGACCATAGAATGAACATGCTGCATCTTTTAAAACCGCGCCGCAGTTGCATTTCCGCACTGCGGCTGTGTGGAAAAAATCCATCCTATGAGAACAGCTTTTTGGCAAATCTCATTTGTGCTGCATTGCACTGCAAACGCAGCGGTTTTGCCGCAGTGTGGATATGCAACGGCAATCCGCGGCAAAACCGCGGCAAATCTGCCCTGTGTGAACCCAGCCTAAAAGTACTCTCCACTGAACTTCTGCGCAGTTATAATAGCCACAAAGTAATAGTGTTCCCCCTTTGTACCCGCACATAATAATATCCTTTTTTTAGCCCCCACTTGTAATAATTGACCTCCTAGATGGTGTTTAGTAATAATGCTCTCTTTTTGTGCCCAAAAGTAAAAATCCCCCCTTGGGCCTCCATGAGGCAAAAGTGCAACGTCTGGGCTCCCTACAAGTAATAATCATCATCTTTTTCCCATACAGTAATAATTCTTTACAGTTAGGCTGGGCTCACACAAAGGGGCCGGATTCCGCATGCAGATTTCTGCAATGGAAGACCTTTGGTCATTTGTGGAAAGTAATTGGGAAGAATTGCGGTAGATCGTGGATGCGAGCATTTTTCTGCGCTGATATACACTGGGCAGAACATATCGTCTACACGGAAGAAAGATTTCCCTCTCCCCTCCATTCCAGCTTTTCTGTCTATTTTCCTTTGATGTTGCAAGCTTTCCACCACTCATACGCAATATGAATTGTGTATGGGCGACGAAACACTCGCATCCATTGACTTCAATGGGGGCCATCCGTGCGGAATGCACTTTAAAAATAAGCATGCTGCGATTTTTCTTCCACTCATGGAATACGCAATTCATACCCGCGAGTGTGAACGAAAAATCGAAAATACATACCTTTCAACGCCTGCGTTTTACTGCATATCTTTCGCGTAGACAGCAATCATGGATTCCACAATTAAAATCCGTTTGTGTGAGACCCCATAAAGGTTTTCCTATTGTGCCTTCTTCCTTGTGTCTCTCACACAATAGTAATAAAACCTAATATTCCCCTAATCCCATTTCCATGTTATGCTGCTCCTATCCAGTGCAGTGGGTTTGGTGCAGGCAGAGTGCTCATGTCTCAGCATTGTGTCATCTGCACTGGGCTGTACATGGCCCCTAGCATCTTGTAGGCCACAAGTCCAAATGGATTGTGGCCTACTACAGTGAGTCGCAGGGCAGGGAGATGGATCTCTGTTCCACCCTCGTAATTTAAACATATCTGCATTCTGAGTTTGTAGATACAGTTGAATCTGACAATTACTCAAGGATTTGGGGCATTGGGACAAGAATCCATGGCATGGCCCTGCTCTACACACATATAATTATCAATGCTATTGCTTCTGTTTTTGTGTAGAAATAAAGGAGACATGGCTTTATGGTCCCATGTAGGGCAATGTATTGTCAGGAAAATCCTTCCATCTTTCTTCTGTGTTAGTGAGTTCTAACAGGTAAGACCTTAGCTTTCCCTGCCCTAACATGTCACAGCTCCGCATCTGTACTGTATTCGTTAACATGGCATGCGTTGTGCTCATGAAGACAAGCATGTGACATAGAAAATGAAGCCTGGTTCCTCACTTGGTGGAGCATCAGTATTCGTAAAAAATGTCCCAGTGTGTGTTTTTTTCCCAAAGTACAGCCTGGTCTAACAGTGGTGCGCCTTAACTCCAGTCATCAAGTACCCAAAATAGGCGATGATTTAGGGATTTCCTATGGAGAGAACACCTGTGTCAATTTCTGAGGCGCTGACAATAATTATATCACCCATGAAATACTAAGCAAATGCTTAAAATATGACTTGTTAGGGGTACTTAAAGGGGTTCTGTCACTAAAAACGAAAAATGCTCTACTTATCTATTCCTCCCCCATCAGTCTACTTACCAGATCTTCACCTCCCTTATCTTCTTCTGTCTCCTGCAGTCCAGGGGCTCACTTTACCTCCAGCTGCCTGATTCTTCTCCTTCCTGTGAGGTTACTACATTAGGTTGGCAGTCTGCCAATGTACGTTATGTCACAGCTCACAGGCCAGCAGGAAGACTGCCTATCTTCTTCAGAGATTGCTCATGCGAGCTATCTCTGAAATAGATTACAATTCCTTCCTAGGCAGTGAAACTACAGCACAGGGATGTGACCTTCACTGACCCAGCAGGAAGGAGTTTGTGATGAGCAGCCTTCATAACAAGCTGGTCCCAGCCTGCAGTGAGCTGACCTGGGACACTGGAGAAGCTCAAGCAGGAAAAGATGTGATAAGGAGACTGACAGGGAAGGAATAGGTAAGTTTAGATAATTTTATTTGTAATGACAAAATCCCTTTAAGAACTGGAGTTCAAAAAGTCTGATCTAGACCATACCAAAGACTGCAACCACCATAGTGTAGTTTTTTAAGTCGTTTCTAAATTATGTTTGGTACATTTTTTCAGATGCACCAAAGAAATTGGTGACTCAGTGGTTAGCACTGCTTCCATGCAATCCTGGGGCCCTGGAGTCAACCCTAACGAAAGGCAACAGTGGTACAGAGATTGTAGCTTATCCCTGTTTGTGTGTGTTTTTTTTTCAGGTTCTACAGTTTTTCTCTCACATTCTAAAAAACATTAAAACATTCCCTGAATTTAGGTTGAGGGCCCAGGAAGGTCAAGGACTGATGGAATTGATGACAATCTTTGTGAAACATGTGTTTGCTATATGAATGTGTGAAATAAATAAACATGTGCAAAGGAGGCTATAAAGTCGAGAATTTTGACATCGGGTGGCCGAGTTCAAGCGTTTGGCTGTTTCTGGTGGTTCCATTGGAATGAATGGTATAGTGTTGTACATGTGAGGCCACCCACCTTCAAAATAAGTCTTTCTGGATCATAGCCTACTAGAGTGAGCGTCCAACAGGGAGTTGGCGGTTCCCTGCTCTGCCTTAGCATTTAATTATGTCTGTATTCAGAGGATACAGATAGAGTTGAGTGTGACAATCTCTGGTGGTCCCATTCACCTTAATAGAACAGCTTTTGAACTTGGCGATCTGTGGTGGTCCCATTGAAGTGAATGGTGCGGTAGTGCAAATGTATGGCCACCCACCGTCAAACATTCAGGACCAGCCAGAGGTGATTTCTCTGGATTGATAAGGGTTTTAGAGGTTGGACCCTGACTGTGGATAGAGGTTAACTTGCCAAGATGGGAATACACCTTTAAAGCCCAATGTAAAATCATGTGTGAACAAGCCCTTTACTTGTTCAGGTCACTAAGTACCATTATAAATTCTATTTTGCATGGAAGGATATTCACTAAGATAAAGGAATTAAAATGATACAACAAAAACAATCATGCCATCTTAAATGGAATTTGTGTTACACAAAATGTGGAAATAGTAAGTTTCTTTGGCATACCTATTGTAAGTCTAATGCTCTTCCAAGCTTTCACATTAGTCTGTAAAGCATTGTAAAGTCATATTGGCTTCAGCTGCATTCTTCGTAAGTAAATATGATGCTTCACAGATGACTTTTTATATTTATGGATCACATTATTGTGCTATCCCTGGACCATGCAGGGAGAAGATATAATGGGATGTAACACAGTGGAAAAGTCTTTGTGCTGAATTGATGTAACCCCTCCAGTGAGTTAATTTGAAAGAAAAGCCAATAATGCTGGTCTAGTTTCTGCCTCACTTGGTAAAAGCCCAATTCAGTGCTAGAGAAGGACAAATCAATTACTAAGGCCCTTCCCCCCAACTAACATTTGTGCTGAATGCTCACCTAGTAAATTACACTGCAAGAGACATCAGCTGCCCATAAATATGTGATCTATTAGGAATAATTTGCTTGCTATTTATAATTAATTTGTCCAAGTGTCCAAGTGGAAGCAACTAGTTACTGAAGTTCAATGCATACCATATATGCAACAGTCCCTCCAATGAAATATGCAGATATATGCAACTGCATACATGTCATGTGGTATATGTTTTTTTTTTTGTATACTGTCATAGTAACAGGCCACTCTGGCGAAAACACATGGCTTGGCTTACAATTCCCAGTCATTATGATAAGGCTTGTCTAAAAATTCTGACATGCTGCCTTCTAATAGGTGGCGCTGCAGAGGTTTTGTTCCATCTTCCTATTTGCATATTTCCCAGAGGAGCATGCATGGCCTTGTAATTCTCATCATACACCATCAAGGTGCTCTCCTTAAAGGGGTTGTCCCGCGCCGAAATGGTTTTTTTTTTTCTTTCAATAGCCCCCCCGTTCGGCGCGAGACAAACCCGATGCAGGGGTTTAAAGAAAAAAACGGATAGTACTTACCCGAATCCCCGCGCTCCGGTGACTTCTTACTTACCTTGTGAAGATGGCCGCCGGGATCTTCACCCTTGGTGGACCGCAGGGCTTCTGTGCGGTCCATTGCCGATTCCAGCCTCCTGATTGGCTGGAATCGGCACACGTGACGGGGCGGAGCTACGAGGAGCCGCTCTCTGGCACGAGCGGCCCCATTCAGAAGACAGAAGACCGGACTGCGCAAGCGCGTCTAATCGGGCGATTAGACGCTGAAATTAGACGGCACCATGGAGACGGGGACGCTAGCAACGGAACAGGTAAGTGAATAACTTCTGTTTGGCTCATATTTAATGCACAATGTACATTACAAAGTGCATTAATATGGCCATACAGAAGTGTATACCCCACTTGCTTTCGCGGGACAACCCCTTTAAGGAGAAACAATACCCTCCCTAGCAATCATCCTAAAAAGCATAGCAAATGGCATATCATGCGTCATGAAAACTTTACTTCTATAGTTTCAGAATCTAAGAGATGGAAAATTAGGAATGAACATAGTGCTATTGGCTGTGATTAATTATTGACTAAGACCTCTATCACACTAGCATATATGGGTATGCTGACCATATTAATTAACAGATGGCACACAGCACCACTATAGACTATGGAGCCATGCACACTGCCATTTCTTCATGCAGACTGATGGTCTGTATGGAAATACTCATTCTATGTCCTATTCTTGTTCGTATCACAGATGAGAATTAGGACATGCAAATGCATGTAAATGTGTGGGCTGCCCTTATATCATATAGCACAAGGACACGTATCCATATGATGCCCAATTCGAGTTGCACGCAAGCCAATTTGGGCACAACTCAGGCATAGGGCAGGTATATTGGAGGCTTTAAAGGTAACAAAACTCTTGGATTGTTGTTCTAGAAGAGAATATATGACTAGCTGCATTTAATGTTAATTTACATTATAGATGAAGTACAGTATGCTTAATACACAGGGACAGCGTCTCTAAATTATTTTTAATGTTCGTGAATACTACAAATTTTACCATACTGATTTAAAGGGCTCCATATACTAACTTAAAGGAGATATTTAACGTTTATTGCTTATCCTTGCACGAACCATGCATACCTGCTGCTACAATAACTCACTCAGGGTTTCCACAACCCCCACAGGATTTTATCACCAGTGGATAGGTGATAAATACCTGCTGTAATACCTATCATAAATTGGAAAAATACTCTTAACAATACTGAAAACAGCCTTAAGAAAAAAAGTCCTTTCTTTAGAAAATTAACAATTTGAAGCAACCTGTGACATTGAAAATGTAATCCATCTTGTAGACAGGAGGAGCTGATTGATATATAGTTTTCTGGAGAATGATTCAGTATAACTTGTATTTCATTCATTTACATCTCTGCACATCCTTAGCTCAGAGGTCCAGTGGGCGGTCCTATCAGTGATTGAGAGCTATTTCTGCATGTGCACCCATATACAGATAACTGTCAATCACTGATAGCTCCGCCCATTGGACCTCAAAGCCCAGAATAAGCAGAGATATAAATGAATAAAATACAAGTTATACTGAATCTTTTGCCTCAAAACTATATATCAATCTGCTCAGCTCAATCTGAAGAATAAATTGCATTTTCAAGCTGACAGGTTCCTTTAATATGTCTCCTTTTTATAGCTATAGATCTTTTACAGAATCATTTCTGTTAGGCCTTATTCACACAGGTTAGTGCAATTTTGGTCAGTGAAATCCTGACCAATTTCACTTCAAGGGTATGTACTTTTTACATCAGTTTTTGTTAAGTTTTTGCGTTTTTAATGCGCAAGTGTCATTAGAGTCATCCATTTTTCACGTTCATTAAAAAATAGAAGGTGGCCCAATTGATGAAATTTAAAACTCTCATTGAGGTCAGTGGGTACGTAAAAAAATGGAGTGCACACATATGCCATGAAAGCACATTCTGCTTTTCTAACGCACCCATTGACTTGAATTTGCAATTCTGCTCTAAGTGCTTCTTCAAACGGATGTATTTGCGTGTTTTTGTGTACAATATGCAGAGAATAGAACCCATTGATGTCAATGGGTTCTTTCACATGAACAATTTATTTGCATTTCAGTCGTGTACAAAAAAAATAGGACATGCTCTAGCTTTCAGCATATATAAGAGGTGTTCAAATGCATGGAAAAATCTGCAATACGCTGCGTAAGGGCTTATTCGCACAAACGTATATTGGCCACCGTTTTCACGGCCAGCCGATATACGCTACTATCTGGTGCATCAGATCACACAGGTGTATTCCCGCAGCCTAAAAGTGCCCGACTCAGTGTTTTTACGCCGGGCAGGAAAGATAGCCCTGGAACTATCTTCCTGGCCAGACTATGGCCGCTGCCGACGGGAGGGAGTTTAACAGCGTGACTGCTTATCTCCCTACCCCTTCTCTCCTCCCCCCAACTCCCCTCCGGCTGTTTGCAATGGGAAGGGGTGGAGCTAAGCTTCGCCCCATCCCACTGCCTCCCATTGCTGGCTGAGGATGAGGGGCGGGGAGGGAGATTAGCTCTGACCCCGTCCTGCCCACTCCCATTGCAAACAGACGGAGGGGAGGAGAGAGGAGGTAAGCCGGCAAGGGAAGGGGGACACAGCTTAGCCGAACTAAGCTGTCTCCCTCTGCCTGATGGCATATACACCGGGCCTGTATACACATGGTAGCGTATATCGGTCAGCCGTGAAAACGTGTGAATAAGCCCTAATTCTGTTAAAAACACATCTGGACCTCAGGCTAAATAGCCTTTTAAATCAAGGTGGGGAGGTGTCACGCGCTCATATGAACATGCCCTGCGTATGCAAAAAAGTCACATTCTATGCTCAGACACGCATGCAAATCAAGCTCACTCACTGCGCAATTACGTTGCGCTGAGGAAAGTGTATTTGCACATTGACTCATCTGAAGAAGCCCTGAGAATCACACCAGAATAGGACATTCTGTGATTTTTTTTACACGGACCATCAGTCTGTGAAAAAGAATCGTTCATGTGAATACACATGTTAACTTTAATGGGTTTGTGTTCTGTCCAACTTCTGTCAGTTTCAGACTCAGATGTGCTTTGACTTTTTTTTTTTCCCAAGATGGATCTAATACATTTCTCCATTTCTTGAAAGCAATAAAAGATATTACATACTATAGGTAACTTTAGGTAAAAGTAAGGAAAGAATATTCTATCCTAATCTGTGAACGAAAACTCCCATAATATTGTTATGGAGCCAGAAACAAGACCAAGTGCAGGAAACATAAAACTCAAAAATCTGGTGCCGAAATTGAGGAATGTCTTGAAATCATATACAGATGATAAAACATGAAGCCACTTTTGCTTTACTAAATAGCTGAATCAGAACTAAAAAGAAAAATGATTTAGCACGTATCCAGGTCCAAACCTTTTTGAATTTTTAAGACTGGATCATATCAGTACAAAGTCAAGAGCAGAGCTAATGTAGAACCATACTATAATATATGCTGTACGGCTCATGGCGTCCCCTCTACATCATAATAGTATGTGTGACTAATTTACACCATTCACCAATGTACTCTTTGTGTGTGACCAAAAATTGTCAGAAATAGACAAAATTCATGTGTGATTTTTATTATGGATTTAGCTGCAGATTTTCTTTGAAAAGATTGCAAAATTGTGTTTTTTTTCTATTTCACTCCACTTAGAAATATTTTACGTTTTTCAGTGTGTAATATGGTATAATAAGTAGTACCGCTGAATAATACAACATGCCGCACAAAAAACAAATCCTCAGACAGCTATGTCGATGGAAAAATAAAAGAGTTAGGATTTTTTGAAAGTTGGGAGGAGACACTAAAAATTGAAATAAAGAAATTGGTCTTGTCCTTAAGGGGTTAAAGAGGTCTTTGTGATGATGGCCAAGCTACAGTATATGTGGATGAAGCTTAGTGGAGTATTGTTACTAGTATGCTACTATGTTGTTGTTGCAAGTTAAAGGTGAGTGGTCCTTTAAGAGATCCTTTTAATAACAAGGACTTGGACTGAGACTGTGTGACTACTTGGTGGTCTTAGGTTGTACTGTTGTTCACCAGAGAGTTGGGTGACATGTATGCTTGCATGCTTACAACCAAGAGGAGTTGGGAGTAGAGTTGACTGAACGTACTCTTCCGAGCTTAATGCTCGTTCGAGAATTCGCATACTCGATGGTGCTCGCTACTCGAGCAATCATCACATCGTGTTCGACCCCACCCCAGTTTTGGCCCCTCTCCGCCTCTGACGTGTCAGATTTGACCCCTCCCCACTGCGATGCTGCGCACGTCAACGGTAGTTTATGGCTGGCATGGTGAAGGAGAGAGAGAGAGAGAGAGAACACAAACACAGGGGGAAAAAAAAAAGCGTGTCCCATAGAAAAATGCTCGAGTCTCCCATTGAAGTCAATGGGGTTCGTTACTCAAATAGAGCTCTCGAATTTTACGAAAAGTTCAACTCGAATAATGAGGACCAAAGCATTTTGGTGCTCGCTCATATCTAGTTGGGAGTAAATTCCGAAAAAAAGTAGTAGTCTAGCTGTAACATAGCCCCTTGGGGGTGCAAGATAAACC
Organism: Eleutherodactylus coqui; assembly: GCF_035609145.1. Lineage (NCBI taxonomy): Eukaryota > Metazoa > Chordata > Amphibia > Anura > Eleutherodactylidae > Eleutherodactylus > Eleutherodactylus coqui. The sequence goes on along the minus strand of NC_089845.1, from coordinate 94,701,866 downwards.
TATATAAAGTGAGTGGAACAACCCCTCGAGAAAAGGCCAGTTGTGGCAGAGGGTAGCCTCTCCGGGTCCCACAGTGGCACTGCAGGATAGGCAAAAACCAGCAGCCACTTTAGGTACAACCTGACTCTTGGTGGACTGGTGGATTTTGCATGGTTCCTTGACCACAGTAGAGGATAGCTTAAAGTGAACCAAAGTGTTAGGTTCTGCAACTTTCAAGTGCTTCACTGCCAAGTATGGCCTGGAACCACCAAGCTTAGAGTTTCACCTCATGTGCTTCTTACTCATCACATATTTGTTGTTGTTAGGGACATAAAGTCATCTATGTAACCATTATATTCTGCAATTATTCTTAAAGCTGAACATCTCTTACAGAGAGAGCAGAATGTTGGGGTCAATGTTAAACACAAGTGTACACATTAATTATAGCATAGGGCTTCAGTGCATTTCAGTTCTCCTTGTACAAAGTAAATAAAGCATTTAATGGGAACTCTATAATTGCTCATTTATGTCCATATAGGGTGGCTCTGATGATGCAAAAGATAAATACATTGCTTTTTTTCGTCTGATACATTTTTTTTCGCAATTATAAAAGGGAATCAGAAAATGACCTATTCCTCACAACAAGTTAACATGTTAAGGATGTTTTTTTTTTACTTTGATGATTTTTTTAAAATTGTTACCATGCATATTTAAAAATGAATCTATCATTGTAGGCAATACTACAATGAAAGGCAGCATCTATATCTAGACAGCACAGTTTGCAATAGGTTCATGGTCACAGCTCACCTCCTCCACCCTCCACAATGACCTCTGCACAGGTCATAGTGCATGTCTAGAACACTCTTCCATGTTATTCATTGAGCATCTCTAGAATGCAGGCTCCTGTATTTCATGTGGCTGCTGTAAAGCATATCTTTGAATGCTGTTAACAGCAGCTCAGGCAAGATGGCCGCCCTCATATTCATATACGGACAATAGAATGAAAATTCTACAATCAGAAATAAAAATGGAAGAAAAAAATAATTTGCTTTACTCTCTAGTTTTAATTAGAAACAATATATAGGTAATACATTCCTTTTAAAGGGAACACGTCAGCTACTAAGAGCACCATAAACTAACTTATGGTGCTTATAAATAGGACCCGCTGAGTTTGGGGGTGTCATTTTTGTATCCTTACCAGACTCTCTGTTCCAACGCTGTTGCCACAGGAAGTCAGCCTGACTCTTCATTCAGTCTGTGCATTTGTACACCCATAGAGAACAGTTGAGTGCATGTGCATGAACTGAATGAAAAGCACTGCCTTTCTGGGATGACAACATGGGAATGGGGTGCCCACCAAGTACAAAAATTACATCTATAAAATATATACCCCTGGACTCAGTGGGACCTATCCTATAAACACAATAACTTATTTTATGGTACTTATAAGAGGTGATGGGTTCCCTTTGGTTGCTGCCTATTCTTGCATTTGCTCATATGTATGCTAAAACTGGAGTTCTCCTTTAATACATTAAGTGATTTTCCAGGAATACTATAGATATATCACTTATCCTTTATTAACATTTAATTAAACCTGTATTTACTATCCCCAAAGTTGCCATTGTTTGTCCCTAAACCAGGACAAGGAGGCTGCGTTAGAACCAGAACCAGTGTCCATATTCTCTGCTAAGGTATACGGACATCTTAGAGGGAAAATCTCTACTTGGGTCTCCCCATAAGAGCAAGAATGGTTAGCTGCTCCTTAAAAAAATATATATAGAGACATGGAAGCTTTAGAAGAGGGATTTCATAATGAAACCATTTGTGTCATACTCATCACAAGCCAGTGGGGTGTTTGGAGTAAATGCTTAGAGACTCACATAATACTTCCAATCTGGGGAAGTTTTAGAAAATCATACAAGCACAAACAGTTGTGGCTGTGTTGTGGTCAAAGAAAAAAGAAATTTCTGTAAAACCACAATAAAAATCGTATGTGGTCAAGTCAAAATAATTTAGAACATCAAATCTTAATGACATTTTTATGCAATGGAAAACATTTACATATTTGGTATTAGCCATTTGTATGTTGTAAAAAGGCTAGAATTCATGGTGGAAACATTTACTTTGGGAAGTCCAATCACAACATAACCAGCTTCATGTCCTAGATTTGAGTAGTTGAATGCTAGGTAAGCAATAGGTGTGCATAGAGGAGAGAAGATGACACGAATGAAGGACCCTGCCCTTTTTTTATGGTTGACACCATCATGTAGAGGAAAAGATCAGTGTGACTACTGACCTGTTCCCTTTAGGCTTCCTCCACACAGGTTTTTTGTTTTGTTTTAGTAAACTCCATGGGTATGGCCCAATGTCCTTGAGGCGGATCTGATTTGTAGGTTATCCGCAATTCAAGCCGCCCATAAGGAAGCATAGGCATTCACACATGAATTAAAGCATGTGGATTTGAAGTCAATGGAAGCCGTCCGATCCACAGCCCATCTGCAATTGAATTGTGGACGGGCCGCAGATTCCGATAGGAAAGTAGTAGGGTTAAAAAAAAACTCCACTGCGCATATGCGGTGGTGTGCCAGCCAGCGCTTCTAAACACATCTGCAGTGAAGAAAATAGAAAACCCAGACAGGCACGCAGAAGACCCAGACAAGTAAGCAGTGTCCTCGACTGCAGGCAGGATTGGATTCCTCTAAGGGCTCCCACATGCGAAATCCAATTTGCCTGTGGACATTGGGCCTATCTTGCACTTTTACAAGTATTTTTCTAATGGTATTTTTTAAATTGATATGTTTTTATATGAACTTTTTTCCTGCATTTTTCCAGTTGCATACAGATGTCTGTGGCAATATGCATGCAACAAACAGCACACCTATGGGCTAATGCCCACGGACAGATTTCTGCCGCGGCATCATCCCGCAGCTATTAGGTTCTATTGAACCTAATAGCTCAATGTTCATGCTGTGGAACTCTACCGCAGAATTCTGCAGCGTGAAAGAAACCGCGGCATGTTCTAATTGCTTCCATTATAGTCAACAGCGAAAGTATCACGTGATTACGCATCACAGCCCACCACCGGCCGCCTCATCACCCACTGCCGGTGTGTAATGCGCTGTACTGCACATGCACGCTGGCTCACCGGATGGGATTCGAATGGTGGATCTGGAGAGGTGAGTACGGGGTCTTTGGGGGGGCGCTGTGACGGACTACACTGTGATATTCCACTGGCGGAGTCTGTCACGGCCATGGGCATGAGGCCTAAGCGTGTTGTGTTTGGAAAAACACACCACTGACCCGAAACATGTACCAAAAGTGAAGAAAAACAAACAATATCTGGTCTTCTATTTCAAAATAAGCCTTGTATTAAAGAAAAAGGTACTGTTAGAAAAAGTTGTTAGTTTATGTTCACATACAGAGTCTGTGCCAAAATCCGCATCCCACTTATTTGAATGGGAATCTGGATGTTTCTATCCTGGATTTGAAACCCATGTTGCATGAAAAAAAAGAAGCGGCAAGTCAACTAATAACGATCCACATGGAATCCATTTCAAAAATTCCAGACATGGATTTTGCCCATTTACAAGGGATAAGGCCACTCTCACACAGGCGTTTTTTTACCACGATTTTCGAGTGCTGTTTGCTCTATTTTACTGTGCTTAGCGCACCTCATCATTCATCACGAAGATGGGGTGTGCTAAATCCCACTGTCGGAGGCAGGAACCAGCATCAGAAAACAAAAGTAAAACTGCAGCATTTTGCCAGCTACATGTGTGAAAGTGGCCTAAATCTGCATGCAGACCCACAACAGAAATACATGGCTTTAGAGGCGGAACCCATATGGAAATATGTGTGTCAGATTCCACATTGTGAATATGGCCTAATTGCTCTCATCAAGAGAAACAAAATAGTCTTGTACATACGATAACCTTTCGACAGCTTACAAAAAGAAATTATGTTAACCAGCAAGCTTTCATGATGACTTAGGTCTCTTGATCAGACATGGTATAACAAAGTATCTGAACAAACACATATCCATATACACAAAAGAGCAGAGACCACAGGTAATAATGTGACATTTACAATAAGAAAACAGAATAACACAATGAGCTTGAAACGTAAATTCTTAATTAGTCCACAAACAACAGTGTGAGGGCTCAGTCACATGGGCGCCGATCTGCCCGTGTCCCTACACGATAAGACGGCCGCACTGCAGGTACAGATGACTTTCCGCACCGCTGGAACAAAGAACACATGACTGGCTCCATTGCCGGCCATGTGTTCTTTCTTCCGGCGGTGCGGAGAGTCGTCCGCACCTGCAGTGCGGCCATCTTAGGGCTCAGTCACACGGGCGCCGATCCGCCCTTATCATGCAGGAACACGGGTGGATCGGTGCCTGTGTGACTGAGCACTGAGAGATATATTGTCTCTAAACTGATGTTCGTTCAGAGACCTGGGTGTCCCCATTAGCCCAGCACCAGATCTCTCAGATGCTAAACCCAGCCCTATCCCCGCGGGGATGAAGGAAACTCCTGCCACAGCTGTCACAGCTATGGCAGAAGTCCGTGGCATTCTCCATCTCTTTTTCAATGGGGCTAATGCTGCTGCTGGCCCCATTGAAAAGACTGGCGATATCCGGGTTTTTTCTCACACTGCGCTGCGAGACTTTACCTTTACTCTCGCAGCGCAGTGGAGAAAAAAACGGCAGTGGGTGTTCACCCTTAGGGCAACAACTGTGTGGAGTTTTTCAAAGTCTATGCAAATGTTGTATTTGATGAGATTTGAACCTAGAACCCCAGAACTGCAAGACAACAGTGCTAACCATTGAGCTATGTTTATTGAAGAGTCACCACCACCTCCTAAGGGGAGAAAACCCTCTTCACTTCTAGTAGGCTTCCCAAGAAAACAGATTTGTTTTATAGGCTGAAAATAGATTTAATCGATTTTTTGCCAGATCAAGTTTATCAATCCAACAAAAAAGCATTGCTTTCCATTTCCCTTCAGTTTTGCTGATTTCCATCCTTAGTAAAATTGGATCAGTCAAACAAAAAAAAACCACTAGTGTGAATATAGCGAGCATTGCCCTTAGCGAGTACCTGCCCGCTCAAGAGAAAAGGTTCGGGTGCCGGCGCGGGGGAGCGGTGAGTTGCGGCAGTCAGCAGGGGGGAGCAGGGGGGGGGGGGGAGGGAGAGAGAGAGATCTCCCCTCTGTTCCTCCTCGCTCTCCCCTGCAGCTCCCTGCCCACCGCCGACACCCGAACCTTTTCTCTCGAGCGGGCAGGTACTCGCTAAGGGCAATGCTCGCTCGAGCAATTGCCCTTAGTGAGTATCCTCGCTCATCACTAATTAGGATGAATTAGGTTGGTTATAAAGGACTGATACATCTGCAGCTTACTGACGTCTGTCAGGTTTAATTTTTCAGTAACCTTATTACGTTTTCCTAAATTTCAAAGTATACGGAAAAATCACCGCAACTCTCTTCTTGAGCATGTGAAAGGATGGTGAAGCACTGTTGGAGATTTTTTGAACGAATTACAAAGCTTTGTAACATTTTTTACATACATGGTGTGAAGTTTAAACTTTATAAATCAGTCAGTTGGCGGTCACTTTGTTCCACAATTAATTATTCACAGATCGGACAATAAATTCTAAGCTGGCCCAGGCTGTTTTTGCCTTGATGGCTGTTTGGCAGGAGGAATATTTCAATGCAGTAAGCTTGCTCAAATCATAGAAAGTTTTTTCACTTAAACAGTGGTTGATTGATTTTACCAATGAGAACAGTTGAACGTGAAGTGAAAAGCCTCTGTTACTGCTATGTTTTCAATTGAGTGTTTTAAATATTTTAAATTAGTTTTATTATGTGTAAAAATGTGGCTGCTAATGGACTTTCTCTGATATATACGGACTTCTAGACTTCTACATGTGCCCTTCAGCATCTTTGAATGTGTCCAATTTCATACAAATGCACAGAGGTTTTTTTCTCTTGGATTCTGAATGAATCTCACACAAAAATGTGGCATATTATTGTTCCTTGGAAGCACATGGTTCTATAAGAAATTTGCCTTTTCTGTATTACAATTCAGCTCTTTGTGGTCTGATTTCCTGGTGATCCTGGTAGACATGGCAGATGGGCCCACATGTTTTGATGAAAATGTGTGCTGAGTCTTGCATTGTTATGCGGTTAGTATAAATAAGAGTTGTACAGTTATATTCAGATATTAAATGTGTATGAGTGCTGAAGCATGTATTTCTGTTATTATTGGGTGAATAGAATGTATTTGTTGCAGCCATGGCTTACGTGCACTTTCAGATTTCAGGGAGAAAAGAACAGCAGACATGAGAAGGGACATGTGTCTCCCTAAACCAATGATGAGGCGGGAGGAGGGTCTTAGACTAATTTAGACTTGCTATAGGCACTGTAACTAAAGGCCCATTTACAGGTAATGATTATAGCTCAAAATTTATTCAAACAACTGAAAATGAGCAATAATTGTTACATGTAAACACGGGCATTGTGCACTTTTCATTTGAACAATGATTTTACGGTGAACTTAAACTCCATCGTTCAGATACTGAGAAGTAAAGCAAGCACATTTATCTCTCAGTGGACCGCATGCTGTTCTTTCCACAAGAGTTGGCAGATAACATTGTAATCTGCTGTTAGCTGCCAGCAGAACCATGTAGATGTGTGCACAGCTGGGTGTGTGATTAATCACATGCTGGGCTCTGCACATATTCTCCACTTATGCAAGAATCCTGGGCCGCAAGTTCATTCCATTCTTGAGGGTATCAAACGTGACAATAAATCTTAACTCCCAAATTCTTCTGTGACGCTGCAACTTGAAGTTGCCCTTCTGTATGATAACTCTCATCTGTTCTATGCTGTGTCCCTAAAAGAATTACCTGTGGCAAAACAGAATATGAAACGTCTGAAGGAGGTCTAGAGGGATGTCCTCTTCCCAATCATTGTTTTTTTTTGAGCTGCATAAAAATTTAGAAATTGATTTGTAAAAATGTTGTCATCCAATAGGTGGTGCTGTATTGTTTCATCTTCTTCTGTGTGCAGGTTGAAGGAGAGATAGCACACATCATAAAACTGTTACATTCCTGAGCTCCGTGGACTGATTAAGTATTTATCTCCTAGCTCAGTTTGGCTGGTGTTGTAAGTTTTTAGTTCAAAACAGTCTTAAATTTCTGTGTGTGAACATTTGTATTTAGATCTAGAGGGGTGTCCTCTCTGCATTTGTAAATTATATATGTGGCCCATCCAAACCAGTTTAATTCTGACTGATGAAGGGTCCATAGAAGACCCGAAAGCTTGCTGTAACATCATGTATTTTGTTAGCCATTAAAAGATATTATATCTACAAGATTACTTGATTACTTGGTTTCTCTTACTGAGAACAGTCACACTACATTCCCATGTGAAACACTGAACGATCGGTGTTTAAACTGCTCGATAAGTACTCGAGCCGGCATTCGTTTTTATGCTCAACATTCAGTTGTTGGCTTGTGTTTAAACTGAACAATTATTGTTCAGTTTAGTTTATTTGAATGATTATCTGAACAACAATTGTTCCATGTGAACAGAGCTTTACAGATATGTCCTTGTTAGCCAGGACCAGTGAAAATTTCCAGTTTACCAACAGTAACCTGTCATATACACGTTTAAAATAGCCATATACTTAAAGCTAACCATCAATATTAGGCATATTTTGATAATATCAGCTGACTGTCTAGTTTGTTACAACTACGAGATAAAAGAATGTTTAGCAGTGCAGTATAGAAATTTTCTATGGAAACAATCTATACCAGCAATGTTATCTGTATAGAAAACTGTAGCCAAGATCTATTAAAAGGGTTTTTCTAAGATTCAAAGCAGTACCCTCTCCACAGGATAGGAGAATAACTGATCATTGGGGTCCAACCTTTGAGACCTCCACTGATCACAAGAATGGGGTCTCAGGTACCCCTAGCATCCTAGAATCATAGAGTTGGAAGGGACCTCCAGGGTCATTGGTTCTAACCCCCTGCTCAATGTAGGACTCACTAAATTATCCCAGGAGGATGTTTGTCTCTGTTTGAAGACTTCCATTGAAGGAGAACTCACCACCTCCCATGGCAACCTGTTCTACTTATTGATCACCCTCACTGTCAAAAAGTAGATAGAGGATAATTTTTAATCTTGAGGAACCCCTTTAAGCTCTAGTTCTGGATTCTGATAACTTTGATGGACTAGGACTGTGTTTCCTAAACTCCAGTCCCCATGCCCCCCACCCAACAGGTCATGACTTGAAGATATCTCATAGAGAGAACACCTGTGACAAAGTCGGATGTGCTGTCAATAATTACATCTCCTGAGAAAAGCTACGTAAATCCAGAAAAATAAATTGCTGGGGAGTTGTGAGGACTGGAGTTCGGGAAACACTAGATATGGGTAATTGCTCTGATTGACCAAGGACAAACAAGATTTTACTGTGTGTTGCCAAGTATTTTTGGTTTAAAATAACCAAAATTAGCATTTGAAAGGTGATTTCCATGACTCATTATGATAGCAAAGCTGGAAATAATACTGGTGCTTATACAAAGATATTCGATTGGCTGCTATCGGTAACAGTGATACATTTTCTTAGTTTTTATGTATGATAACCAGTGAACTAATTTTGCAAACTCATCTGTAGTTATCAAACACTCAAGGCAATGGTAAACCACTGTGCAAAAACACTCTGCCAAGAAAACGGCACAATGTGACGTCACCCGAGGAGTCTGTCATGACTTGGTGCTTGCCTTTACCTTTACCATAACATTTGAAAAGTTTTCTCAAATGGAATAAGACTGATGATGAAGACTGGAATTTTTGATCATATTTTTTAAACTGTGATTTAGTGTTGCATGTTCCAAAGATGGGATCAGTTGAACAACTGCCATTAATTTTGGTCTTTGAAATAACACATCACATCCTTTGTGCCTTGGAATGTGACAAATAGAGACTCTTCTGTAATGTATTGCTGGTGTTTGAACAGCAGGGAAGTGAGAAACAAAGTAAAACTGTATGTTTATAATATTATTGTTATGAATAAGGAAAATATCACGTCACACAATTCCAGTTTTTGTCACGGGGAATTGCACTAGTACAGATGTTGTGGAGGGCCGTTTGAACACATTGGTGGGTCCAGTGCAAAGTCTCTTCCTGAATAAAGGGAATTTATGAGAAAATGAAAAGTACCTCAATGTAACTCTATCTTGTCCACAAGATTCCACCACAGTTCAGAAGCAGGATTTTTCTTTTTTCCTTTGACCCATTCTAATTAACACCCTCTTTTAGATTCTTTCAGGGTGTGCTGTGGGGAGATCATGCCAGCAGTGCCAAGTTAAATAAACTTTTAAATCCTGTGATTCCCTCTCACCATACAGACTCTGTTGTCGTCACCCACCATGGGTTGGACAAGCTCTTTTTGTCCCCAAAGGAAATGCATCATAATGCACCTGCTCCTCGCAGTTCAGGGTAATAGAGATAAAATATTGAAACAAGCTTGTGACAGTTACTATATTATTGAACAAAAATGAATGTCATGAAAGTCCCTGCATACACTTAGCATGTATATACTGCATAACTACATACACTGTGCAAAGCTTCTTTTCTCACTGTGCTGTCTAATGGGTTGAGGTGGTAAATTCAAGAGTAAGGTAATGCTTTGGAGAAATACTGGTGAGGATTATATGAGGAGCACACAAGGGGAACGAAGAGGAAGAGGTCTTCAAGTACCGCAGAATATTGGGCCTGAGATGCATGGAAGTGACATGTTGTACATAGCCTTGTATGTCAATGATAAGAACTTGAACTGGATAGCCTGGGGAATAGGCAGTTAGAGAAGGAATTGGCAGAAGAGAGAGGCAGGAGAGTTAAGGAAGGTTTGGAGGGGAACAAGGGCATTCAAAAAAGGGCCACAGAGAAGAATGCTAAAGAAGTCTTAATAAGAGATGCTGAGGGCATTCACTAGCATTTTTGTTGACTTGAGGTTGAGGGGAGCTCATATCTGAGAGATGTTTCTGAGCTGCTGGTGGCAGGACGTGGCTAGGGCTTGTATGTTCAGTTTGAAGGAGAGCGCAGAGTCAAATGTAACACTGAGACAGTTGATTTGTGGAACTGGTGAGAGTACAGTGATTGATAGGTTTGGTGGGAGTATAGTATGAGGTGGGGGAAAAATGAGAAGTTCAGTTTTTTTCCATGTTAAGTTTCAGGAAGCGAAATGAGAAGAAGGACGATATGACCGATAGACACTCTGGGATTCTGAATAGGATACAGATAGAATCTGGGCCAGAGAGGTAGATTTGAGTGTCATCATTGTAAAGGTGGTACTGGAAGTCATGGAATTGCATGAGCTATTCCAGACAATGAGTGTAAATGAAAAAAAAAAAGTAGGGGTCCTAGTATGGAGCGTTGGGGGACACCAACAAAGATGAAGCGAGGATCTGGTATCCAAGTGGGAGACACTAAAAATTTAGAGCTTTGACAATTTGGACAATAATGTGGAAAGTTTGTCCTCGGGAATGGTGTGGAAGCAAGTTAAAGAGGGAGAGGATGGTGTTGCTGTAATTTCAAGCTTTCTCTAATGTTGTCAATCTTGTCTTTGAAGTGCCTGGCAAAGTCCTCAACAGAGATGAGCGGCGGGGGAGAGCGGGGAGGAACGGAGGGGAGATCTCTCTCTTCCTCTCTCCCCCCGTTCCCCCCTGCTCCCCTCCGCAACTCACCTGCCACCGGCGCCGGCCCCCGAATCTTTAGAGACGAGCGGGGAGATACTCGGGTAAGGCACTACTTGCTTGAGTAATGTGCCTTAGCGAGTATACTCGCTCATCTCTATTAAAGACGCTTTGATGTTGTGCTTTGCATAAGTTACAAATATGCCCTCACAAATATGAACTTCACATAGAAAACTGTGCTACAGCTAAAGTAACTTTGTACAATTGACCCTTTTGGCCTTTGCATGCATTTATTGATTTTCACCTTTACCAAAATGCCACAAAAGACATGCTAACCAGCATAATTAATTAAGTCTGCTATAATATATGCATATATGTATCGCTTCATAATCTCTCATATGTACATGATGAATACCTTCAATCATAAATGAATTCCATATGCATTTTTATAAAGCAAGCATCAACTGTTGAAATGTACATATGGAAACTATGTAAATGGTAAATAATCTCAAGAGAAAAGATAAAAAATTCTTCTTTAAAGCAATGATCTGCACTATAGATGATAAATGATTGATCGCTGATTGTATGACTGCTGGGACCCCATCACAACCATGAGAACAGCGCATTCTAATTCTGCCAAATGAAGGGTACACATGCGTAACCATTGTTCCATTCATTTCTATGGGAATGACAGGGAAATCTATTGCCATAGACTGAATAGTATGGTAGTCACACATGCACACCACCACTCTATTCACCTAGCCGACTTAGGGTGCACCATTATCATGATCACTGGTGGTTCCAGAGTTTGGATCCATAGCACTCAATTATCTATCACCTATCCTGTGGATAGGTAAAAAATTATTTTTGCAGCCTAATCCAAGGGCATATGTAATATAGAGGCAGACAATGCGACTACCATGGGGTCCTTGCAGAGGGAAGCCCCAGCTGGAATTCCACCATCCTTTTTTCTACTGGGTAATATGAACATTTGCAGGACTTTCCTTCCAAGGGAAACTGCATTGTTAACAAACAAGGAAATGGAGAGTATGCTAAAGAGTCATTTTAAAGGGCATAAAAAAGTAATCAAACATGGGGCCCAACTGTCCTCGTTGCAAAACTGGTTGCCATAAAAGGGGACCCATTTAAGTTTTTGTTATGGGGCCCATCAGTTATATGTACACCACTGGACTATTCCTTTTAATTTGTACCTAAAATACGTAGATGTCTCTTGAGAATTATTTCTGTACACACCGTATATAATGGTAGAAAAAGTGAAGAAATGTTTTATTACTTAGTTATGACAAGGGTTACTGATCCAAGGAAATATGCTGATTGCCATATTGGGCTGAGAAAAGTAGATATCGCGCTTACATATATTCCCTTTACATAAGCCATTACCATTTTAGCCAGTTTTATAACTTTCAGTAAGGCTAAAGGCACATGGCATATTCTCGGCCTGCATAATTCCAGGGACAGCACATGGCTCCATTATAACCTATGAGGCTACACAGATGAGCAGTTTTTCACATGGACCAATGGTCCGCCTGTAAAAACTCATGGCATGTCCTATTTTTATTTGACAAGAGTAGTACATTCCAATATGCAGGGTCCATTACTTATCAAACAGCCCACGGGCAGGTGTCCACGTACTGTCCGATGTGAGTGGCACTTGAGTTGCTCAAGTGTAACGCGCTGTTATGGCTGTGTGCCTCTGAGAAACAAAACAATCCTAGTGATATGATACCTTTTAAGGACTGCTAAAAAGTAAAAGATGTTAAATAGCAAGTCTTTAAGACTGCTTAGGTGTCTTTGTCAGGCATGGTATAACAAAATATATTAAAAAAATACACAAAAGAATAGACATAGTGTAATAAACTGATATATTAAAGAGGACCTGTGGCATCTCTTGGCATTCCAATTTTAGTAAAAACTTATATTTTACTTGATGTAATGATTCTGGAACATCTTCTCTTCATGCTCTGCATTGTGCCTTCCCCATGTTATCCCTTCCAGAAACTGAAACTGGGAAACAGCTGATCAGGGGGGCTTTCAGATGTCAGACCCCCACCAATCTGTTATGTGGATAAGTAATCAATAAAAAAGCTGGAAAACCAAGAAAACTGAGACATTTTCTTATGGCAAAGGGTTGTATAGTCTCACTGCTCTACACTGAACCCTTCCCTGCTCTAGACGTTGAGATTGCTTCCTTGTTACAATCCTGGGTATAAATAGATTATCAAAAAAGTTCTCTGTATTTCTGGCTGTTTTCTCCCAGGCTATGACCTCAATTGAAATAAATGAACATTTTAAGACTTAGCATAACTAATCGTCAGGATGCATGTGGGTTGTCGTGTTGGTGTTTCTTACTTGATTGTCATGTCCTCTTATACAATTTCAATTAGTCACAAAAAAACTATGGGCTCCCTACCTTAATGTGGCAAATACACATGCACTGCTATAAATTTGCACATTGTCTAAAGCAGAGACACATATTAACGAATTAGAGGAAAAATTGCCCCTATGCCAGATACAATTAGTAAATGTGAGCAGTCTATCCATACTTTGCAATAGAAGAAGTAGTAGATAATCTGAAAAATAGACTTTGGCAAAATAATTCGCGACTGGTGGGGGTTCCAGAAAAGGTGGAAGGGTCCTATTCTAGAAAAATTTTTGAGAGATGGCTGAAATCAGTCATTGGGGGAGATATTTTGTCTTCTTTCTTTACGTTTGATAGAGCCCATAAGGCTTCTGCTAAACTAGTGAGAACTACAAAAAAATGGATGCAGTTTGATGTTAAGAGAAAGTTGCTATATTTGCAGCTGCCTTATGCTTTTTTTTATCAGGCACGGCTGAGAGTTGTGTTGCAGAGGGGAATTTTTTCTTTGATAATTCTATGGATGCTGCATCCCGCATTGATAAAAAATGAACAATATTTATACAATAGTAATAAGTAGCTTATTTTAATGGTGGATTACTGGTGGCTATTGAATGGCTTAAAATTATTTGCTGGATAGGTGGGAGGTTCCTGGGTGCTGCTTCTTATAGCAATCTTACAGTGATTTCGGTCTTCCTTTTTGACCATCATAACTACATCTAGATGATTAAAGCCTTGTGGGATATAGGCTATATGTGTATTGGTTTGTATGCATTTTTTTATTCTCTTTTTTTTATTCTCTTCCTCCATGTCTATCATGCAATGGAACAAGCATCTCAAATTATATGAATAGGTGTGTGACATAACAATGAATATCATTTACCATGGTTCAAGAGGTTAATATAATTATGTGGAATGGGCAGGTTACAGGGAATAAACTAAAAGCTGTTTTTACATCTTCCCAGCAATTTTAACCAGCTATTGACTGTTTATTAGAAACTCATTTAACAAAAGATACTGTTCACCTGCTTCACTATACCTGATGGGCACATTATTTTCATTCTGTGCACTCAAGCTACGCCTGTGGAGAAAGTGTAGTGATTCATAAAAACATCCCTTTCAGATGTGAGTCATCCTTTATGGATCCGAAGGGGAGATTTATTTGCCTCAGATGTGCTATTGCTCAGAAGAGTTATTTTTTGTGGCAACATACATCCTCCCCCTTGTATTCCAGCGACTATATTACAAAGGTGATGAAATTTATGAGTACATGTCCTGCTGTTCCCACAACTTCCTGGGTCCCTGTTTAGACATATTTACTAAAGGCCGTATAGTGGCTTCTCCTTCCACAACTGTTATCGTAAGTTTATTAATGGAACTAGGTTTATGTGATCTGTAGAGGTTGAGAAATCCAGAAGGTTGACAATACTCTTGCTGTTCTAGTTCACATAAGACCCTTTTTAGAATAGATCTCCCGATAGGTACTTCATCTATGCTTTCACCTGTATATAGAGTAGAGTGGAATGTCTGCTGAAATCTGTGTCTGATCACTCTCCACTTCTCTGGTTGTTGACAACAAATAATAGGATATTTGATTTGGACAGAATTTGGAAGTTAAATCTCTTCTGATTTAATTTTCTTAATGACAATGCTAGAACAGAAGAGGCTTCGCTGGAATTATTTCACTATAATATTGGTTCTTCCTCACTGTTTGTAGTGTGGGAAGAATATTTACATAAGTCTAAATCATGGGATGGTATGGGTCTTCAGCAACAGGCTTTACAAGCTGAGGAAATGTATATATATTCTCCCACTAATCAGGTGGACATTGATTGGAAAGAGGCACAGTCATACCTTGCGGATCATGTGAAAGGTATTTCAAAAGGCAGACGTCTTTTTATGAGGTGGAAGATTTTCGAGGTGGGTTAAGCAGGGGGTCCCTTTTTGAGCCTCCATAATTAAGGCACAAGGATTGTCATATTATGGAACAGCAGTGAGAAGGCCTGATAATTCTCTTGTTATAGGGGTGGATGAAATTTGGAGACATTTTCCCTCCTGTTCCATAGGATTGTCATATTATGGAACAGCAGTGAGAAGGCCTGATAATTCTTTTGTTATAGGGGTGGATGAAATTTGGAGACATTTTCCCTCTACTTTGAAAATTTGTATGCCTTTAAGATAACTACTTTGATGGACTAAGACAGTGTTTCCCAAACTCCAGTCCCCAGGACTTCCCTTAACAGGTTATGATTTAAAGATATCATTTAGAGAGAACAGCTGTGGCAATGTCTGATGCACTGACAATAATTATATATCCTGTGCAAAACTATGGAAATCCTGAAAAAATAACGTGCTGAGTGGTCATCAGGATTGGAGTTTGGGAAACAGTGGATTAGGGTAATTGCTCGGATTGATCAAAAACAAACAAGATGTTTTTCTGTGTTTCCAGGTATTTTTAGCTTAAAATAACCAAAATTACCATTTCAAAGGTGCCTTCCAAGATTCACTATGATAGCCAAGCTGGAAATGATATTGGTGCTTATACAGAAATAATGATTCAGTTGGCTGCTAGGTTTTTATGTACGATAATGTGATTAACCAGTGAAGTAATTTAGCAAACTCAACTTCACCTATAGAACAATCATGACATCTGTAAAGTTTTTTTAAATGCAATAAGATTGATGATGATGAAGACTGACTGGAGTTTTTTTTATCATGTTTCCCTATTGTTGCATATGTTCCAAAGATGGGATCAGTTGAACAACTGCCATTAATTTTTGGTCTTTGAAATAATGAATCAGATCCTTTGTGCCTATGCATGTGGCATTTGGAGACTCTTCTCTAATGTGTTGCTGGTGGTTAAACAGCAGGGAAGCAAAAACAAAGTCAGACTGTATGCTTAAAATATTTCTGTTATGAATAAGGAAAATATCACGTCACACAATGCCAGTTTTTGTCACGGTGAATTGCACTAGTACAGATGCTGTTTAGGACCGTTTGAACACATTGGTGGGTCCAGTATAAAGGTTTCAGTTCCCTCTTGAACATTGTTAAAGGGATCTTCTGAGATAATAAAAAGTGTGTGCCTCTATGTTGTCCACAAGAAGCAGGATTTTTCTGATTCTTCTTTTGATCCATTCTAAGTTGCACCCTCTTTTAATTCTTTCAGAGTCTGCTGTGGGTAGGATCATGCAAGCTCTTTTTGTCCCCAAAGGAAAGGCTTCAAACTACACCTGCTGCTCCCAGTTCAGGGTCATAGATATCAAATACTAAAACAAGCTTGTGAACCTACTATATTATTGAACAAAAGATCAATGTCATGAAAGTCACTGCAAATGCTTAATTAATATATATATATATGCAGAGTGCCATTAATTCCAAGGTGCACAATACGGGGGTTAAATAGCACCACGGGGGTTAAATAGCACGCCAAACGGTGACTGTTACATCTTTCCTTTTCTGATTTATTTTTCTGATTTTTCTTTGCTTTTGTGATTTATTCAGCTTTATCAGAAACATGGACGACTGGGTCTCCAGAATAATAACTTTTGCAACACAACGTCCTTCTTAAAGTCCCTTCAATATAATCCTCCACAGGAATAAAGGAACCAGCAATAAGTCCATTGGTTTTCACTGACCTGTGGTTGTCCAGGGCACAGCTGGTCCTTAAGTCCTTAGTATCTCCGGACCCCAGTCCGAGGGCAGGTGTTCCCCAAGGGTCCTGTTGGAACCACATAGCTCCTTGAGTCCACAGCATCTCTCTCTCTCTGTATACAACAGGAGTTCCTTTTCAGCTTCAGTCTGGCTCTCCCAGACACACACACACACCTCTCCCGGGTGTTGAGGCTAGGGGGGGGGGGGGGGGGTCACCCTGTCAACCTCTGGCCTTCTTGGTCTGCACCAGACCCTGGGCTAGCAGCCCTCCCAGCTCCACTGAGCTGGCTCTCTCTGGCTCTCTCAGCCACACACTCACTTCAGCAGGAACAAACCTTTTTATCTTACTGACCACACCTGTGGGTGCTTTTCCTCTTGCCTCAGGCACCAGACTGATTGTCTGTTGCCCCCTACAGGCCATCCTCTGTAGCGCACCCCTACTATATATATATATATATATATATATATATATATATATATATACATCAACAGGAAACATCAACTAAGTGACAAACAGATTGATATAGAGGGGGAGAGGACTCTAGCCACAAGGGCGTACAGTGTACAAGGGGATAGGGAAAAAGAGACAGTAGGTGAGGGTGGGGGGTGCCCGTGTTGTGGCAGCACGGTTTCTTCAGGTTGCAGGCATTCTGAAGAGCTGGGTTTTCAGGTTTCTTTTGAAACATTTTTAGGTCACAAATAGTCTAAGGGGCTGAGATGGTGTGTTCCAGAATATAGGCGACACATGGGAGAAATCCTGGTGACAATTATATGATGAGCGCACAAGGGGAGCATAGAGAAGGAGATCTTCAAGGACCACGGATTACAAGTGGGGAGGTATCGGAATATTAGGTCAGCTGACATGTTGTAGATAGCCTTGTATGTCATTGATAATAACTTAAACTGAATTCTCTGGGGAATAGACAGGCAATGAAGTGGTTGGCAGAGGAGAGAGGCAGGAGAATAATGGGCGGAAGAGGTGGGTAAGCCAGACAGCAGAGTTGAGGAAGGTAAGGAGGGGTGCAAGGAGAATGTTGCAGATGATGAGGGCATGCACTAGCATTTTTGTTGACTCTGGATTAAGAAGAGATTTTTTTGAGCTGGAGGCGGCAGGATGTGGCTAGGGACTGTATGTGCAGTTTGAAGCAGAGGGCAGAGTCAAATGTAACTCTCAGACAGCAGACTTGTGGAACTGGGGAGAGTATGGTACCATTAATAGTAATTGATAGGTCTGTTGGGAGTATAGAGTGAAATGAGGGGAAGATGATGAGTTCAGTATTCTTCATGTTAAGTTTCAGGAAGCAGGGAGAGAAGAAGGAGAATATGGCCGATTGACACTTTGGGATTCCGTATAGAAGAAAGGTACCATCTCGGCCAAAGAGATCAATTTGAGTATCATCAGTGTAAAGGTGGTACTGGAAGCCACAGGATTGCATGAGCTGTCCTAGGCAATTAGTGTAGATGGAAAAGAGTAGGCGCCCTAGTACGGAGCGCTGGGGGACACCAACAGAGAGAGAGTGAAGGGAGGATGTGCGAGTGGGAGGCACTAAACATTTGTATGTCTGAGATACTAGAAGATCCAGGAAAGGCTCAAGTTTGTGATGCAGAGGGACAAGAGAGGGAATGATCAACCATGGGTCTGATAGATGCATGCTTGAAGGACAAAGAAATTATGCTAATAGTCAGTGAGAGGTTGAGCAGGTGGGTTAAGGCTTGGATGAATTTGGTGGTGAGGTTGGGGTGAGGTGGGATGGGATTGGAGCAAGCGCATACTTAGTGAGGTGTGACTTGGAGAGTAAGGTGAAAAACATTTCCGCAGTAATGGTGGGAAAGCAGGTTACACAGGAAGAGGATGGTGTAGCTATGTGGAGGGGTTGTGGGGACTGTAATGTCAAGCTTTCACTAATGTAGTTAATCTTGTCTTTGAAGTGTGTGGCAAAGTCTTTAACAAAAGTGAGATGTAGGGGTTGGCATTGGGAGATGGAGAAGTGAGTTAAAAGTGTTAAATAGCTGCCTGGGATTATGGGAGATGGAGGATATGAGAGTGATGAAGTAGTGCTGTTCAGCAGAAACAAGTGCAGATTTAAACTTGAGGACAGCAAGTTTGTGCACGACCAAGTGAAGGCAGCCAAAAGTTCACAATATTTGTACAAAAAAAAATTAAAATAGGTCAGCATTACCCAATGGAAATATATTTCAATAGAAATATATAGGTGTATGTTTTTGTACAAATATTGTGAAGTTTTGGCTGCCTTCACTTGGTCGTGCACACCTGCTGCCCATTTGCCTTCTGTCCCTCCTACTGGAGTATTTGAACAGTATCCTACCTTCCCTGGTTTTATTTGTAGGCTTAGTCCCAAGAGAGGAGTATTCTGAAAGGTAGGAACTCAGCTTTCCCAGCTTGAGATTTACCACCTGGTTTTAGTGTTAGGACCCATCTGAGAACTTGGTCACCTGGACGTTGGTAGATGGGCCATTGTAATTCGAACAAATTATTTACCAAGAACCTTGCATTATTTAATGTGATTAGAGTATTGATTATAGGTATGTATACCTCTAATAGTAAAATTATTTTGCGTGCTGTTGCCATTTTTGGTTTCTGCTTCCACTGTATGTTGCTGCCATAGTTTAACAGGCACCTATATATTTCTATTGAGATATATTTCCATTGGGTAGTGCTGACCTATTTTATCTTTTTTTGTTTCGTCTCAGTTTCCTTGTCAGATCAGTGTGCCATGGTTGCCTTGTATATGGATGGAAAGCAGAATGAAAACAGCCCCGTGCAGGAGCACAATTTGCTCTGTTGTTAATAGATGCTGTGCTTTGCGTATATACATATGACATATGTCCTCATAATTTCACATGGGAAACTAATTAATTAATTCTACTATAATATATACAGATATGTATTGCTTCATCATTTCTCATATGTAAATGATAAATACTTTCAACTACAAATGAATTCCATATGCACTTTTATAAAGCAAGCATCAATCGCTGAAATGTACATATGGAAACTATGCAATGAATGGTAAGTAATCTGAAGAAAAAAAAGGTAGAAAATTATTCTTTAAAGGGATGATCCTACAGAAATCATTTATCTCTTATCTGCAGGAAAGATGATAAATAATTTATCACTGAGTGTATGATAGCTGGGATCCCCTTGCCACCATGAGAACAGTGCATCCAAATTCTACTGGATGAATGGAGCATTAGTGCACATGCGTGATAACTGCTGCATTTACTTCTATGGGACTGATAGGGATATCTGATCAACGTGCTTGGCTATTGCCAAAGACTACGCTGATGGTGCCATCTGCAAAGATTTAGATTTCTAGACCATAGAGTGAATTACTTCTATGATGGACTATTTGCTAGAGATGGGTTGCAACTTACAAAAACAGGTAAGCATATATTTGGTGGGCACCTTACTTCACTCATTAGGAGAGCTTTAAACTAGAACAATATGGGAAGGGAAATGAAAAGCCAGGTAAAAATATACATCTAATTAATATATTTGAGAACCCTGGTATTAGAAGTGGAAAAAAAGAACATAGACAAAAAATTCAGAAGGAAAGAAGAGGAGTAAGAGACACTGATAACAAACTAAATGTTTCTACACAAATGCACAGAGAATGGGAAATAAACAAGGAGAATTGGAGCTCCTAACACAAGAAGAGAAATATGATTTCATAGACAATACGGAAACTTGGGGGAATGATACACGTGATTGGAATACAAGGCTTGAAGGATACAACTCATTTATAAAAAACAGACCTAAAAAAAAGGGGAGGAGGTGTTGCATTGTATGTTAGGAAAACATTCATCTCCACAGAGATTCAAGCTTCAGAGCATGGTAGTTCTGTAGAAACTGTTTGGGTAGGAATACAAGGAGAGAACAATAGAAAGGACACTATTGTAGGCATTTACTATAGGTCACCTGGACAAGCAGAAGATACTGATAAACTCTTTCTACATCAGATGGCCAAGCTCTCCAAAAAGCATGACACAGTGATCATGGGCGATTTTAACTATCCAGACATTTGTTGGGAATCTCTCTCGGGTAAAAGTCATGGATCCAACAAATTCTTATCTGCTCTTGCTGACAACTTTATCATCCAAAAGGTAGAAGAGAAAACAAGGGGATCTGCTATCTTGGACCTAATTCTTACCAACAGAGAGGAAATGGTTGAGGAAGTAAGAGTGGCTGGGACCTTAGGAGGCAGTAATCATGCTATCCTTGAATTTTGTATAAAAAGGGAAGAAAGAAGTGAGAAAACTCAGACCTCAAGGTTGGATTTCAGAAAGGCAGATTTTAATGGAGTCAGAAAGAGGATAGGAAGAATCCAATAGTTGGATGTTCTTAAGGACAGAAATGTCCAAGAAGGTTGGGAAATATTGCAAAATGAGATTCTCAAAACACAATCGTTAACAATCCCTAAAAGAAGGAAGAATGGGAAGCATTTAAAGAGACCAGGGTGAATGAACACAGAACTTACACACATGGTAAAGACGAAGAAAAATATGTTTATCAAATGGAAAGAGGAGAGAATATCTGAAGAAGAATATAATGTGGTCTGCAGAAACTGTAAGTCAAGTGTCAGAAAAGCTAAAGCTGATAATGAATTGATGCTTGCAACGGACGCCAAAAGCAATAAAAAAGGATTTTGATAGTATGTCAAAAGCAAAAGTAAAGTCAAAGATGCTATTGGATGCCTTCAGGATGAAAATGTTGAGTAGGTTAAGAATGATTTGAGAAGGCCTAACTTTTAAATTCCTATTTTGTATCTGTTTTCTCTCAGAAAGTAGATGGAACATCATACATCAACTTATCTTCCCTGTGCTATTGTGGGAATAAAAACATGCAAGCTATCTATAAGCAGAGAGATGGTGAGGGAACATTTAGCTAACTTAAATGAATTCAAGTCTCAAGTTCCAGATGAATTACATCCTAGGATACTAAAGAAAGCAACAGAGGTAATTGCTGAACCACTCGCCATAATCTTTGAAAATTCCTGGAGAACAGGAGAAGTCCGAGAAGATTGTAAAAGGGAAAATTTTGTCCCTATCTTCAAAAAAGGGAAGAAGGTGGATCCACAAAACTATAGGCCTGTGATCCTGACTTCTATACCAAAAAAGATCTTTGAACAAATTATTAAACAGCATGTATAAATTGATGGGAAACTGATCACATTTACCGATGACACAAAGCTAGGAGGGATAGCTAACACTAGGGAAGAGAGAGAGTATTCAAAAAGATCTAGAAAAGCTTGAACAGTGGGCAGTAACTAACAGAATGGTATTTAACCAGGAGAAATGCAAAGTCCTACATCTGGGCAAGAAAATGAAAAAAGCACATACAGAATGAGAAGAATTGGGCTAAGCAGCAGCACATGTGAAAAAGACTTGGGTATACTAATAGATCATAGACTGAACATGAGTCAATAATGTGATGCAGCAGCCAAAAAGGCAAACACAATTCTGATATGTATTAAGAGAAGCATAGCGTCTAGATCATGTGATATAATTATCTCCCCCTTTAATCTTCCTTAGTCAGACCTCATCTGGAATACTGTGTCCAGTTTTCTGGGCACCCCACTTTAAAAAAGACAGACAATCTGGAGCAAGTTCAGAGAAGAGTTACCAAGATGGTGAGCGGTCTGCAAACCATGTCCTATGAGTAATGGTTAAAGGATCTTTAAATGTTTAGCTTGCAAAAAAGAAGGCCGAGAGGAGATATAATAGCTGTCTACAAATATTTGAAGGACTGTCATAGTGCAGAGGGATCAGCCCTCTTCTCATTTGCACAAGGAAAGACCAGAAGCAATGGGATGAAACTGAAAGGGAGGAGGCACAGATTAGCTATTAGAAAAAAATTTCTGACAGTGAGGGTGATCAATGAGTGGAACAGGTTACCATGGGAGGTGGTGAGTTCTCCTACAATGGAAGTGTTCAAACAAAGGCTGGACAAATATCTGTCTGCGATGATTTAGTGAATCCTGCACTGAACAGGGAGTTGGACCAGATGACCCTGGAGGTCCCTTCCAACTCTATCATTCTATGATTCTATGACTGAACATGCGGTAGTCATGCATGCACACCACCGCTCTATTTACCTGGCCTACTCACCATTTTCATGATCATTGGGGGTCACAGTGTTCGAATTCACAGTGATCAATCATCTATCACCTATCCTGTGGATAGGTAAAAAAAGGATTTTTGTTGGCTTTTCCAAGAGTGTATGTAACATACAATCAGACCATGAGACTGCTTCAGGGCCCTTGGAGAGAGGATGTCCCAGCTGGGATTGCACCATCCCTGTCTCTATTGGACAGTGAGAACATTTGCAGGACTTTTCTTCAGAGAGAAACTGCATTGCTACCAAACAAGCAAGTGAAGAATATGCTAAAGGGTCATTTTAAACGGCATGATAAAGGAATTAAACATGGGGCCCTACTATCCAAGTTAGATAAATTGGATGCCATAATAAGGGGCCTATTTATAATTTTGCTATAGGTCCCATCAGTTCTATGTATGCCACTGAACTAATCCCTTTAATTTGGAAGTAAAATAAGTAGATGCCTTTGAGTAGTGTTACCGTATATACAGTACATAATAGTAGAAAAGGTGAAGAAATGTTTAGATAGTTTTGAAAAGAGTTACTGATCTAAGGACAGTGGTGGATTGACAACTCAAAATGAAAGTTGAGAGGAAAAATGAGGGAATGGAGCATATACTTGGGAGTTCAAAGTCTATAAACTCGTGTCTTGATTTATGCTATATGCATTGAGAATGCTCAATTCCTGATAAATATGAAAGGGTGCAGCCAGTCCACAAAATGTCACACCTAAGAATCTAAGATGTAGAATCAATAAGAATAGATCTAATTTCAAGAATAGTTTTCTAAAACACAGTGTGTCTAGACACACAACACTAATACACAATGGTGACTTTGATGTATTCTTGATCATTTTAATCGAACAGATCCTCATTGAATCCCCTGACAGATTTGAGGCACTCAGGTAGAAAGAAATGTATTGGATATACAATGGGTCTAAATGAAGCCTGTGGAAATATTTAATGGATTAATGCTACTTCTTCAGCTTTACATTAAAGTCCTTTATCATCAAATCATATTTCACTATTTTTATTTATATTTTTAGACATACATCTTTCCATTTCCTAAACAATATTTATTATTATTAATTTAATTAACATTGCAATTATTTTATCTGCAATAATCAAATTCATAGTTAAGGTGATTTTATGTATAAAACATTCCTGATGCAATAGATGTGCTGTAGACTAATACAACAATAGAAATATTTGTGTTTATTTGAATAACTATTTAATAATATTATTTAATCAACAGCAACTTGTAAATAGACGTATTCATGTATAATTTATATCCACTGAAAAGAAAAACAAACAGAATCCTTATCAAAAGAAAGGAAAAGCCTTCCCCTTAAAGATGAGCGAGCATACTCCTCCGAGCTTGATGCTCGTTCGAGTATTAGGGTGCTCGAGATGTTCGTTACTCGAGACGAGCACCACGCGGTACTCGTCTCGATTAAACGAGCATTGACCATTGAATTCAATGGAGCCGGCAATACAGCCGGCTCCATTAAAAGCAATGGGCTGCCGAAGATCGCGGGATGAATTGTCGGGAAGGGGTTAAATATATAAGCCCTTCCCTGCAATTCATCCAGAAATGTGTAAAAATAAAAAATATATATATACTCACCTGGTCCCGGCAGACGGAGTTCAGCGCGGCCAGCGGCAGTCCTCCTGAACTGCTCTGAACAGCTGTGAATAGTATTCAGCAGCCGGGGATTTAAAATCCCCGCCTGCTGAATGAGCTGCCTCTAATTGGTCACAGCCTGACCAATCAGAGGCAGATTCCACTCACACACCCATTCATGAATTTATGAATGGGTGTGTGACTGCTGCCTCTGATTGGCTCAGCGGGACCAATCAGATGAGAGGCAGCAGTCACTCACCCATTCATAAATTCATGAATGGGTGTGTGAGTGGAATCTGCCTCTGATTGGTCAGGCTGTGACCAATTAGAGGCAGCTCATTCAGCAGGCGGGGATTTTAAATCCCCGGCTGCTGAATACTACTCACAGCTGTGCAGAGCAGTTCAGGAGGACTGCCGCTGGCCGCGCTGAACTCCGTCTGCCGGGACCAGGTGAGTATATATATTTTTTTTATTTTTACACATTTCTGGATGAATTGCAGGGAAGGGCTTATATATTTAAGCCCTTCCCGACAATTCATCCCGCGATCGCCGGCAGACCATTGCTTTCAATGGAGCCAGCTGTATTGCCGGCTCCATTGAATTCAATGGGCTAACATCGTTCTTCTCTGCCACAGCTGTTACAGCTGTGGCAGAGGAGAATGATCTTTATGCTGACAGTGTGTGTGTGTGTGTGGGGGGGGGGTCTCACTCTTGCCACTATTGTGGCTTAATAGTGGGACCTGGGAACTTGAGATGCAGCCCAACATGTAGCCCCTCGCCTGCCCTATCCGTTTCTGTGTCATTCCCATCACTTTCTTGAATTTCCCAGGTTTTCACAAATGAAAACCTTAGCGAGCATCGGCAATATACAAAAATGCTCGAGTCGCCCATTGACTTCAATGGGGTTCGTTAATCAAAACGAACTCTCGAGCATCACTGAAAGTTCGACTCGAGTAACGAGCACCCGAGCATTTTGGTGCTCACTCATCTCTACTTCCCCTCGTTTACCACCTGTTATAAACACTGAAGAAGGAGACTTTTTCTGTGCAGTAGCAGCATTCCCACGGCCGTAGGTGTAAAACACTCCGCGGATCACGAATGTAGCAGCCGGTGGTGAGCCGGCTATTGCACTGAGCATGAGAGCATATTTCATGCACGCTGACATGCGCAGTGTGACTTGTTTTTTTTTTAATTCTCTGCTTTGTCTCACACAAACGCAATGTACTGTTTATGGACAGTGTTGAATACACAACCCATAGTGGCTTAATATTGTAGCAGGGCCTAAACCAGCAGCAAGTGGGGCGAACACGAGAAAGTGGTGGTCAGTGAATTCCAGCTGCAGCTATGTTGACTGTAGTAGGGGAGAAGCTGGCATCGCCACTTCCTCCCCTGTCCTCTTATGACAATGTCCAGCCTGCTGTCCAGTGCTTGAGAAAGGGGAAGTGCTTTATCCTAAACCCTGAAACCTGTTGCATCATATCCCTTGTTTTCATCTCATAATTTTTATTGTTTTTAGTCCATTTATTTTATTTGATTTACTTTTAATTTCATTTTATTTGCTTATTTTAGCCCCACAATTAATTGTTGTCTCTGGTCTGCACTTCCAACTAAACCCTAACAATAATTGTACATCTGAATTGCGCACTTCTGTCCTCTGAATCAACAATACAGATCGATGCACTTCTCGATACAGACAGTTGATGGGAGTCCACCCAGGATCTATGCACCTCCTTGGCAAGGGCTCAGTCAGACAAGTGTTTTTGTGCACACATTTGGGTGGGGGAAATGCATTCGCAAAATGCATGTATAAAATTTGCGTGACCGAAACGGCAGACGCATTTTTAAATTTGCACTTGTGCGGTCACATAATGGCAAAATTCACACATAAAAGTGTGGTCCCATTGCTATCCCCTGCTGCAGATGTGATAGCTGCAACAGGGGATTTCTTTGATGTGAAACCCCTGGATTCTGTCACATCCAGGGTCTTCACCTTGTTGGCGGCAGCAGTGCCAGCCCTATTAAAAACAAAAGGAGAAGATTGCGAACCTCTGCCACAGCTGTGACAGCTGTAACAGGGAATGCCTTCATCCCCCCAGGAGTCCCCTTATCACTGAACACTGTGACAAGGGAACTCCTCATGGGGATGAAGAATTCCCCAGCCACAGCTGTCACAGCTGTGGCAGAGGAGCGGCTTATTCTCCTCCTGAAGGCACTGCCTCTGATTGGCTGAGCACTATGACCAATCAGAGGCAGTGCTCAGCCATTCATTGAATGACAACTGACCACTGCCTCTCATTAGTCACAGCGCTCAGCCATTCAGACGCAGTGCTTTCAGGAGGTAGGGATTTTTAAATCCCCGGCCAAAAAAAAATGCTTCAGAACAGTGCAAGTGAGCTGGGGAGAAGACGCACCAGAGCTGGACAGTACCAGAGCCGTAAAGTTTTTTGGTTTTTTTTTCAAGCAGCTAGGGCTTATTTTTAGGGAAGGGTTTATATTCCAAGCCCTTTCCTGAAAATCCCTGTGGGGGTTGCCTTCATCCCATTGCTTTCAATGGGCCGGTAGCAGCACAGGCCCCATTGAAAGCAATGGGAGAACATTGGGGTCCTCTGCCTCAGCTGTGACAGTCGTGGCAGGGAAATTCTTTATCCCTGCGGGGAGTCCCCTTGTCACTGAACACTGCGACAGTGTTGTCTGAGTGTTCAGTGATGAGGGGGCTACCCACGGGGATGAAGGCATTCCCTGCCACAGCTGTCCCAGGTGTGGCAGAGGATCGCAATCTTCTCTGTATGTTTTCAATGGGGCATGCACTGCTGCTGGCCCCATTGACAACAAGATGAAATCCCTGGATGTGACATCATCCAGGGGTTTCACATTCAAAGAATCCCCTGCTGCAGCTGTCAAAGCCGCAGCAGAGGATAGCGATCCGCTCCCACTGCTTTCAATAGGGCCGTACTATATATGTGTATTTTAGGAGCGCGTGACCGCACAACAAGTGCGAATTGCAAAACGCTGTCCTATAATTTGCAGGTGCAAATCTTATTCAAATGTAGAAAATGGATATGTGACTGCTTTCATTGGAAAGCATTGGTTCTAATAGATGCGATTCGCAAACCCACCTAACATGTGTGCACAAAAACACTCGTCTTACTGAGCCCTAAGGGAAGTTTTTTCAGATTTTCTTATTCTGTTATTGGTCACTGTATGGAAGATTGTCCCTGAGCACTTTCTGCGTTTTTTGTTTTTACATACTCTCTCCTGGTCAGGACTGGGTGTGACATGAGTCCCAAGTGGCAGACCTTCGTTTGTCAATTACTGATGACCTATCAAGGGGAGTAGGTCATCAGTGAAAAAATAAGAGAGGTATTATTATTACTAAATACAGGCCAGGAGTGGTATTATAACTGAGTGTTGACATAAAAAGGGGCACCATTACTGTATAGAGAGCACTAAAAGTGGTACTTACTATGTGGGGCCTACAAGGAGCACAAAAAGGAGATGTAATTACTGTGTCACTATTATTGTTTGGGGCAATATGCATGGGGACATTGTGCAGACATATATAAAATTAAGGCAGCGGCTGAAAAATTGAGGAGTCAAAGTTGTCTGTCTATCAAATTCTGCAGAAACAAGTTGTGTCCAGGAGAAATCATGATGGTGGTCTGAACCGGATGGATAATAAAAGGGAAAGTGAACAACCTCAGTCAGAGGGGACATCATCAGTGGTTACTGGAGGTAACGGTACTGTAAGAACGTATACGGTTTTCAGAGCACCTGTGCACTAGTACTGTGGACTGGTATCTACCATTGTATAGTCACTGTATGGGGGTAATATTGGTCTTTGTATATTTTTTTTCAGTAACATTATGGGGACATTTTGTGGTCACAGTCTGTGGGTATTATTTGGATCTCATATATTGTATTATTCATAATATAAATGTGTGTAGTAGTTTTTATTCAGTAGTAGTATAGTCATATTATTCTGTCACTATGTCGTGGTAACGTGATCATGGTGTGCAGTGTAATTTGGTTTATTTTTTGGAATGTTAATCTTTGTTATTGTCTTTATTCAGTAACAATATGGTGGTATTTTTCCATCAGTATTTGGGGTAATATGTGATTGTGATTTTGCGGTTTTATTTCACCCTTATATAGTGTTATTACTAGTAATGTTGGTCTTGGTATAGTGCGCTTTATACAATGACAGTATGGAGGTAATTATAGGGGACATGATGATTGCAGTAAAATTAAAAATATATGTTTTTTTTACTTTGTACATTTTTTTATAAACTTTATTAATATTTATTCTATTATTTATTTACTCCAAGTAGGGACATCACAGTGTGATTGTTTGATTCCATTTATAATGCTTTGGTATACTCAGTATTGTGAGTCTAAAACTGCAAAGCAATGTATTATGCCTAGCTGAAGACATGGCCTCATGAGCTTCACTCCCACTGAAATCAATGGGAGAGGAACTCTGCCATGGCACTTACTACCCCTCTCCTAGTCAGGACTGGATGTGACATCCTGATCATAAGAAAAGCAGGAAGTGGAGCAGGATAGGTCATCAGTGAAAAAATGGACAGACAATCTGTTTAAGTAATAGTGCCCCTACTGGCCCCCTTCTAAGTAATAATGCCCCTCCTAGCACCATAGTTAGTAATAATGCCTCTCATGGACTCCTGTTTTTTGTAATAGCTCAAGAGGTTAATATAATTTTGTGAAATGTGCAGGGTACAGGGGATAAAACTAAAACATGTGCTGTTTTTTCATCTATTCAGCAATTTTAACCAGCTATTGTCTGCTTGAAACCAAAGACTCGAAAACCAAAGTGGCTTCTCCTTCCTCAACTGATTGAATTTATTAATGAAACTAAGTGTATGTGGTCTGCGGAAGTTGAGAGACCCAAAACTTTCACAATTTGACAAAGCCCCTGCATTGGCCCTAGGCAGAGGCGTAACTGATAGCTCCCGGGCCCCAATGCAATACTTGTAACAGGGCCCCCAACTATAATGCTTTACTTATAGTACTGGGTTCCCTATATGGAGAAGAGAGGCCTTATGGGCCCCCTAAGGCTCCTGGGCCCGGGTGCAACCGCATCCCCTGCATCCTCTATAGTTACGCCCCTGGCCCTAGGACTTGACATGCCCACCAGGTTTTTCTGGGTGGATTCCATGGCCAGTCTGCCCCTGTCTAAGAAAATATGTTGATTGCCATATTGGGTATCAGAAAAGTAGATATCCCCTATATGTATATTTCCCTTACATTAGCCATTACCATTTTAGCCAGTTGGAAAATTATTATTACTCTCAGTAAGGCTAAAGGCACATGCCATATTTTCGGGCTGTGTGCTGCCTTTGTAATTCCAGGGACAGTGCATGGCCCCACTATAACCTATGAGGCTACACAGATGAGCAGTTTTTTACATGGACCAATGGTCCGCATGAAGAAGCTCACAGCATGTCTTATTCTCATGTGTTTTTATGGACAAGAGTAGTGCATTCCAATGTGCAGGGTCCATTACATATCAAACAGCACACGGGAAGGTGTCCAAGTGCTGTTCGATGTGAGTGGCACCTGTAACATGCTGTTATGGCTGTGTGCCTCTGTCTTAAGAGAAACAAAATAATCCTAGCAATATGATACCTTTTTAGGGCTACTAAAAAGTAAAATATGTAAATAGCAAGTTTTCAAGACTGCTTAGGTGTCTTCATCAGGCACGGTATAACAATATATCTAAAAAAAACACAAAAGAATAGACAATGTAATAAACTGATATATTAAAGAGGACCTGTGGCATCTCTTGGCATTTCCATTTTAGTAAAAATGTATATATTTTCATTGATATAATGATTCTGGAACATCTTCTCTTCATGCTTTGCATTGTGCCTTCCCCCTGTTATCCCTTCCAGAAACTGAAACTGAGAAACAGCTGATCAGGGGGGCTTTCAGATGTCAGACCCCCACCAATCTGTTATGTGGATAAGAAATCAATAAAAAAGCTGGAAAACCCAGAACACTGAGACATTTTCTTCTGGCAAAGAGTTGTATATCCTCACTGCTCTATGCTGGGCAGAAGAAGCCGTCTCTCCTCTAGATGTTGAGACTGCTTCCTTGTTACAATCCTGGGTATAAATAGATTATTAAAAAAGTTCTCTGTATTTCTGGCTGTTTTCTCCCAGGCTATGACCTCAATTGAAATAAATGAAGTTTGACAATACTCTTCCTATTCCAGTTTGCATAATACCTTTTCTAGAATAGATCTCCTTCTATGCTTTCTCATGCTCCTCCTGGGCCCCTTTAAATAATAATGCCCCCTTTGGCCCCCTATTCAGTAATAATGCCCCTCCTGGACCTCTCATAGTAAGAACACCCCTTTTGCTTCTTTTTTGGTAATAATAATGTTCCTTAGATCCTCCTTGCGGTGCTGCCCATTATATTCCGGTTCTGGGCCTCTGCTGTCTACACCACATGGGTCAAGAATGACTTCCGCATACAATGATCACCTAATTGCTACACCCAAGCATTAGCCTCTGAGGCCAATGATTAGACATAGCAATCAAGTGATCTCTGTATGCGGAAGTTGGTGTGGGTCCCTGCAGCGCAGACAGCAGAGGCTGGGACCCGGGAGAAGATATATACAGTAGGTGTATATGTTTTTCTCTTAATTTCACTTCTGCAAGTCGCAGCCAAGTAAAAAAAAAAATCAGCATTGGCAACAGGACCTGACATGCCCACCAGGGCATATTTCTTGCTTTTTTCTCCCAGGCTATGACCTCAATTGAAATAAATGAACATTTTAAGAGCTTGCATTACTAATCGTCAGGGTGTATGTGGGTTGCCGTGTTGGTGTTTCTTGCTTGATTGTCGTGCCCTCTTAAGGTCCAATTACAAGGATCGATGATTTCTCAAAAATCGCTAAAAAGCGATCGTTTGAGCCATAATCGTTGCGTCTAAACACGCGGCTATCGTGCACTTTTCGTGCACTGCTAGGTGATTGTTAAATTCAGGTCAACCTAAAAATCTTTGTGTGGTCTTATCAGGACCGCACACTGATACCTGTGGTTCACCATCAGAGCCACAGGCTTTAGACCTTTCTGTCCATTTATTATTTTCTTATTGTTTTGGTGTCTCCTTGGTGCTATGTCCTAATAGCTATTACAGATAGCTGTTAGATTAGATGCGCTCCTGTTCCTTTAGTCTAATTTTACTGCAGTATCAGTGCGTAGACATCTAGCAAATGCGGACAGAAGCTAGCATTTAGACTAAAACAGTTCAGCTTGCGTTCAGATAGGGACGAGGGCGGCAAATTTTGCTAGCACTTAGACCATTCCTGAAGCAGCTTTACCTATATTCAGCTGGGGATTGGGACTGCAAAATTAATCAGAGGATAACGGCGGTTATTTTGGTTTTATGACCATCAAACTATTTGATTCCGCTGCCATCTATATCCTCTGTAACACTCTGATTTCAGAAAGCAGTCCTTGCATATTATCAAAGAAAACCCTCCTGAAAGATAGTCTAATGCAGTAGTTGATTCCGAAGGCTTATTACCTTCATACATCTTACTCAATAGTCACGAACTATTGGAACTACATTATTGAATACAAGCACCTTGTGTATATAAGATTTGAATCTATTATCAAATCTGAGCCACCATACAACAGTATCTGAATCCTCTATACATGTCGGATCTATTATGATCAAAAGTGCTGTATTACAGACTCACTGCTTTATCTACGCTCCTGATGAACCACAGTTCTAACTGTGGGGAAACGCGTCGAGCTTTTCGTATATAAGAATTCTCGATTGTGAGCTTTTTGACATCTAAAAGCCATCTGTACCTGTGGGAGAAATCCCCTTTGTTTACGTGTCTCAAACAATCTGGGACATTATTTCTTGTTGTTTAGCAGTAACCCTGATAGATCTGCAACGAGCCACCTGTTACACCCTGAAAGGGTAATTGGTCAGCACTACTGCCATATTACCACCAGGGTCAATTTTACTAGGAAATCTATATGAATTCACCCCTGCATTTAAACATCGTTACTGCATGGTGAATGAATTCATAAGTCCTAGTACTGTTCTCAATAGCACTTAGTTATGATCAAGTCTCCTTCATGTACCTATTAAAAAGTGGAGGCTACTATCAAGGAAGGGTATCTGTTTATCCTTTGTCTTTTACGTTTTGTATGTAAGTCAGCCCATATATGTTTTTTAGAGCATCTTTAACCCCTTCCCGCTCCAGGACGTACCGGTACGTCCTGGGAGCCTGGTACTTCCCGCAACAGGACGTACGGTACGTCCTGGGGATAGCACGAGATCACATAAGATCCCGCGCTATCCCGCAGCGGGAGCCGGCCTTCAGTCACAGCCAGCATCCCGCTGCAACAGCGGGGGGGCATCGGAGATGCGCCCCCCGCTGTTAACCCCTTCCCTGCCGCGATCTAAGTAGATCGCGGCAGGGAAAGGGTTCACAGAGGGAGCGCCCTCCCTCTGTGTCTCTGGCCGGCTATCGCGATATCATTGCGAGAGCCCAGCCTGTCACCATGGCAACAGGACGCCAGACACTGGCGTCCTGTATTGCCTGTGCCTATAATCACTGTATAAGCGATAAGGCATGGCAGGGCAGTAGCTCTGCCATGCCTTATGACAGCGATCATAGGCATAGTGCTGCAAGTCCCTCAGAGGGACTCAAATTGTGTAAAAAAAAGAAAATAAAAACGTAAAAAAAAGAAAAATGTAAAAAAAAATGTAAAAAAAACCCTTTTTTATGCTTTTTCTAATATTAGCATAAAAAAAATTAAAAAAAAATTAAAACCCCACATATTGGGTATTGACACGTCTGTAACGACATGTACAAAAAGTTGAACATGCTTTTTATTTTGTACGACAAAAAGTGTAAAAAAGCCCGCTAAAAAACATCACTTTTATTGCATTTTTTGGGAAGCAAAATGCTAAAAATTAGCATTTTGCTTCCCAAAAAATGCAATAAAAGTGATCAAAAAAGCCGTACATTCCCCAAAATGGTACCAATAAAAACTACAGATCATCTCGCAAAAAATAAGCCCTTATAGAGCTCCGTACATAGAAAAATAAAAAAGTTACAGGACTTTGAATGCAGCTATAGAGAAAAAAAAAAGATTTCCAAAAAAAGGGGGTTTTATTGCAAAAAAGTGTAAAAACAAAAAAAAATATAACAATTTTGGTATCGTTGTAACCCTACCGACCCGCAGAAAAAATTAAGTTTGTCATTTATGCTGCATGATTAACGCTGTAAAAAAAAGGGAAAAAAATCTATGGCAGAATTGATGCGTTTTCTCTCCCTGTTATCATAAAAAACATAATAAAAGTTTTACGATATAGTCTATGTACCCAAAAGTAGCACTGTTAAAAACTACAGCTCGCCACGCAAAAAAACAAGCCCCTATACGGCCGCGTCCACGGAAAAATAAAAAAGTTATGGCTTTTGAAAAATGGAGATGGAAAAATACCAAAAAATTGCTTGGTCCTCAACGCCAAAATAGGCCATGTCATTAAGGGGTTAATAAAGAATCCTCAAGTTTTTAGTCTGTAACTGTGAAAGGGCTTTTCTAAATTATTATAGACTTTTCCGTCTCTGTGAATAACACACTGAGTTCTCTGTGGGTAGTACTGATAGCATTTCCCATTGGAGAACAAAGGATCTGAATGGAGATAAGAGCCCTCTGGCTATTAACTGCTTTCAGCTAAGGCTTTATTTGCACGCTAATAAGCTATTAAGTAGCTGAGTAGCTACTTAATAGTTTATGCAAAATGATCGCTCAAAGGTGTCACTCAAACTGTCATTTGAGCGATCTTGGAGCAATCATCGCTCAGTGTAAATGGGCCTTTATACCATTTTAATTAGTCACAGAAAAACTATGGGCTCCCTACCGTTGCACAAATTATAAAGCACGTGAAAAATAAATAAACTTAAATTTTTTAAACAAATGTCACTTTCATGACAGTTTCCTCTTCAAGCAGGAAAAACTGGGAAGATTCACCCCAAATTTTACAGCACTAGTTCTTCTGTGTTCAGCAATACCCCCATTGTAGCCCCAATCTATTTCTAGGACACATGGCTAGGCCTATAATGGAGGGAACATCCAGTGGATTTCAGGGCACAACTGAATTAATTCCAGGCCCCATTGCATGCTAGTGCAGAAAAGAAATTGACTCTCTAAAAAGAATTTCTCCTACCCAACCTTTTTGGCATTCTCTAAGGGCTCCAACACACTTGCGATTGCGTTTTTTGTTAACGCGATTGTCAATGGGACTTTCTATTGTAAAAAAACGCAATGCACACAACTGCATTTTTGGTGCATTGCGTTACGTTTTTTAACATTAGAAAGTCCCATTGACAATCGCGTTAACAAAAAACGCAATCGCAAGTGTGTTGGAGCCCTTAGGGTGCCTTTCCACTAGCCTTTTTTTATTGCTGCGTTTTTTTATCGCTATTATCAATGGGATTTTCTAATGTTAAAAACACATTGCACAAAAATCGCAAAGCACAAACTTGCAATTTCTGTGCGATGCGTTTTTAACATTAGAAAGTCCCATTGACAATAGCGATAAAAAAACGCAGTGATAAAAAAAGGCTAGTGGAAAGGCACCCTTAGGGCTCCTTTCCACTGGCGATAGCGATAATCGCTGCAAGAAAATCGCAATGTTAAAAGCGCATCGCATCGCTGCAAAATCGCAAGTTTTTGCGTTGCGATGCGTTGCGATGCGATGCGAGAATCTGTTTTGCCATTGCACTGTATGTGCGAGAGAAAAACGCAAAACGCTGAAACAATCCCCCTGCTGCGATTTTTAATCCTCGCCTCACAGCTTGCCCTTAAACATTGCTAATGGAAAGGTTGTCATAGAACAACATGTGCAGGACTTTCCTGCGAGAGCTCACTCTCGCATCGCACTGAAAACGCACGATTATCTCGCCAGTGGAAAGGAGCCCTTAATTTTAGATAAAAGTAATAATGTAAAACTGTGGGGTATGTCTCAAAATAGGGGTAATTACAGAGGCCTGGTTGGAATGGGCACATGGGACAATAAAACCGGGTATCCTTCCTCCTCCCATGCTTGCGGCAAACCCGACACTTTTTTGGGGGGTATTTCCTGTCCTCAGTGGCAGGGGTGCGATGTAGAAAGTGGCACTCTGTGAGGCTTTGTAAGCTCACTGGGATGCGGTGGTCTCAGACAGAAGGCGCACAACAAGCTGCTCCTGGAACTGCAGGAAGGGGTAATAACAGATGCCTGGTAGGGATGGGCACATGGGGCAATAAAACCAGGTATTCTTCCTCCTCCCATGCTTGCAGCAAACCCGACACTTTTTTGGGGGGTATTTCTTGACCTCAGTGGCAGGGGTGCGATGTAGAAAGTGGCGCTCTGTGAAGCTTTGTAAGATCGCTGAGGTGCGGTGGTCTCAGACAGAAGGCGCACAACAAGCTGCTCCTGGAACTGCAGGAAGGCGAGCGTTCACTTAGTGATGACACTGTAGACGCAGCACATACAGAGTGTAATTGCCTATGGGATGCGGGTATATGGAGCATGGAGCACAATGGGCTCTATGTTGTGGATATCCGCAGTAAAATAGAACATGCTGCATTCTGTTTTCTGCAAGTGGATTACGTAATTCTGACTTGCTAATGTGAGCAGAATTGTGTAATCCAATGCCCTTGATTGATCTGTGGATTGCGGCAGATCAAACGCATGTGGAATCCGCAATTTCCTATCCGGTCATGTGAGACCTGCCGAAGGTAGATCGCTACCTTTTTATAGCATTGTATAAATGCAATTACATTACTCGGGACCGCTCATTGAGGCTACCAGTCACTGCTCCAGGCTCTCGGTTACCTTTAGTAACCAGGAACAAGGAGATTTTAAATTTCCCAGGCCCTCCTCGGCTTTTGCGCTTGCATCCACCATTTTGCCGGCGTCGCATATGCAGAAGCTGGAGAAAGGTCTATGGATAAAAATCCCATTGCGGGGCCTTAGGTAAGTAATTTAATCTCCCCTTACTTTAAGGGCTCCCACCCACTGGCGATATTTTCTCCACTGTGATGCGATTCTAAAGTTAAAGTCTCGCATCGCAGTGCGAGAAAAAAATTGGCATGACGCTGGGATATCGGCATCACGCCGACATATCGCCAGTCTTTTCAATGGGGCCAGCGGCAGCAGCGCTAGCCCCATTGAAAAGAGAAGGAGAATGCTGTGGCAGAAGTCCCCGGCATTCTAGCCCATTGCTTTCAATGGGATCCGCACTGCTGCCGATCCCATTGAAAGCACTGCTTTCTGCCAAGCCCCGCAGAATGATTATCGGGGAAGGGCTTAAAATATAAGCCCTTCCCCGATAATCTGCCAAAGGTGTGTTTAAAAATTAAAAAAATTATTACTCACCTCTCCTGCGCTCAGCAGCGTCCTCCTGCTGGCTCCCCGTCACTGCTATTAAGCTCTTTCAGCAGTCGGGGACTTGAAAATCCCCGCCTCCTGAAAGGGCTGTGCAGATTGGCTGAGGGCTCAGCCAATAGCAGCTACTGCTTAGCTATTGGCTGAGCGCTCAGTCAATCACACATAGCCCTTAGCTATTCACTCATGAATAGCTATATCTTGAAAGCAATGGGCTAGAATGCCGCGGACTTCTGCCACAGCTGTCACAGAGCATTCCTTCATCCCCACGGTCCTCGCGGGGATGAAGGAAACTCCTGCCACAGCTGTCACAGCAGTCACAGCTGTGGCAGAACTCTGCGGCATTCTCCCTATGCTTTCAATAGGGCTAGCGCTGCTGTCGCTGGCCCCATTGAAACCACTTGCGATATGCCGGTTCTATACTGGCCTCTTTCTTGCGCTGTGATACGAGAGTTTTCTCGTGCTCTTGCAGCGCAAGAAAGAAAATATCGCCAGTGGGTGGGAGCCCTGACTTTTTAAACAACTTTTTTTATACGTTACATAATTGCCAATTTCCATTGGATAACTGCGATCACATAACCGGTAACTCCAGACCACAGCCCCCCATGAAATCTCCTGGCTCTCGGCTACCTTTGGAAGCCAGGAGCAAGGAGATTTTTAATTTCCCAAGCTGTCCATGGCTTCTGCGCTTGTGGCCGCCATTTTAGCGATGGGCACGTGCGCAGAAGCTGGGGAGAGGTCCAGGGATAAATTATCTGGGGAAAAAGTTTACCTGTTATTCGAAAGTTCGCCACTTCACATGAATGTGGATGAAGGACCTCAACGAGCTGTAGATTTGTTGAGGGTATTTTGTTGGATCAGGAGCTTTGTAGAAAATCCCCATTTATAAGGGATTTTTGCTTTCATTAAGGAGGAGGCAACAATGGCAAATGCCTTCCTAGATTGTTGATGTGCCCTGTCGATGATGAGTTCCTGAGGAGAAATTGCTGGTAATAGCTTTGTCACTAGTTGGGACAAATAATTTTTCAGGTCTTGAGAGCTAATATTCTAGGGAATTCCTTCAGCTTCTATCCTCTAGGTCCACCATTTTAGTTTTTATATCCGCCCCTTATTCTCCCGAAGCAGAATAATCTTATATTAGATCATTATGGGATTGCGTAAATTCACTCATTTAAAGGGGTTGTCCTGCAGAAGCAAGTGCAGTTATGCACTTCTGTATGGCCATATAAATGCACTTTGAAATATACATTGTGCATTAAATATTGGCCATACAGAAGTTATACACTTACCCCCTCCGGTGCTGGCGTCCCCATCTCCATGGCGACGACTGAAGCCTTCTTCTCTGGTCGCCGCAACAGTCGCGTTTGCGCAGATAAGAATCCTCTTCTGGAAACTCCGGGCTCACGAGCTGCGTCTTGGCTCCTCCCCCTTCTCAGCGTCATCTCGTAGCTCCGCCCCCGTCACGTGGTGCCGATCAGCCAATGAGGTGGCTGTAATCGGCAGTGGAGCTCAGACTGGAGAAGAACATCCACGGTGCACCATGGGAGAAGACCCGCAGTGCACTATGGGAGAAGACCAGTGGTGCACCTTAGGAAATGACGGCGGCCATCTTGGAAGAAGATTTTTATAACTTCATGAAACAGCTTCATGGTGAGTAGAAATGCTCTTAAAAAACGATTTACATGGGTAGTTTGTAATGGTTGCTTAACATGGGGGACTGGGGTGTGAAAAATTTTTCGTTTTCGCCGCGGGACAACCCCTTTCATTTTCTGTGATTGATCCTTACCCCCAATTCAGTTATTAAAGAATTAAGATTGGTAGATAAGGAGTTCTGTAGGGAGCCTTTTAAAGCCTCATGTAGCGCAGAGTGCTAAGGCAGCATAAATTCAGTCCTAAGCTCTCGCTCACAACCTGAAGGTTACTAGTTCAATCTCCGCGTGGTTCAAGTAGCCGGCTCAAGGTCAACTCAGCCTTCCATCCTTCTGAAGTCGGTAAAATGAGTTGGGGGTAATAAATAAATTAATTGAAAGCGGTGCGGAGTAAGTTGGCGCTATACAAATAAGAAGATTTATTTTTTATTTTATTTTTTAAAGCCACTATAACCTCTTTAATAATTCTCTCAGAAGCTGGCTGATCAGAAGAAGGAAGCCTATCTATAGGGTCCTTTAACTGCAAAGGTTTTACAGGACTTGTTGTGGGAGATGTTTCACTGTGGGACCCTGCACCTTGTGTGCTTCAGCGTGGTCGGGCACCATATTGGATATTCTGCTAGGATTTTCCAATCAGATCTCCCTGCCTGCCCTCACCTGCTTGGGGTCTGCAGGGCTATGGTCAGCTTGTAGACCAAGTGGGGGTGGGAAAGGGGAGCCCAGTGGTGCATTGGTGAGCACCCCCCCCCCTCCCCACACACCCGGGGAGCCACCTCAGAAGGAGGAAGGAGTAGTGCTGCTATCATAGCTGCAGCTATAGTCATGAGAGGGGAAAAACTCTGTCAAGCGATTAGGGAACATTTTCGACATTCTCCGTTTTGTCATAGAGATGTCTGCAGGCGATCAGCTGTGCTCCGGGGTGTGGCGAGTGACATGTTGTCTTTTTATTTTTGTTGCTTAGAAGAACTTTACCAAGCATAGCTCACTCACTAGCAAAAGATTTGTCTCTTCCTGATTCTTATCGTACAATGTTTTTATTGACAACTGATATGAAAATTCTGTTGAAGGTACTTGTGAACAGATTATTTTTGGTTATGACTCATTTAATACATGAAGATCAGTCTGACTTTATGCCGAACACATCAACCGCTATAAACTTAAAGAGTGTATATGTGAATATCCAGGCTGACCACCGAGTCAGTGGGAGCAGGGCTGTTCATTCACTTAACGCTGCCAAAGCTTTTGACACCATTGATTGATATTATTTATGGGATTTTCTTTATAGAATCAGCTTTGGTGATTAATTTTGGAATAAACTAAACTGCTTTATTCAAAGCCACAGGCCAGAGTGAGGATAAATGGTCGTCGTTCGGTGCGGATGGCGTTAGAGAGGGGAACAAAACAGGGGTGTTCCCTGTACCCTCTTCTCTTTGCCTTGGCAATTGAGCCCCTGGCTGCTTTGATAAGGCAATTGCCTGATATAGTTGGATTGCAGTGTGGAGAAATTGAGCAATGTGTCTCATTATATGCAGATGATCTGTTCTTGTATACGGGGGGACATGAGTAAATCTATGGGTCCTATTATATCTATCGTTGATATATTTAGTAAGATGTTGGAGGAAATCTCCCATTCCAGTGCATTTTTCTTTGGAATATACGAAACTTGAGGGAATTTAAGTATTTGACAAGTATGGTATCTTCTAAGCCCCGAGACTTTATTTCTACAAATTTGCTTCCATTCATATGAAAGTTTGAAGATAAGGTTAAGGTTTGGAATCATCTCCCGTTATTATTGGCAGGGGAAATCTTATTAAAATGGTTTTGTTGACACAGCTCCTTTATATATTTCAAAATTCTCCAGTTTGGATTGCATCACAATATTTTTTTAGAGTTCATACGATATTTAGGAGATTATTGTGGAATAAAAAAATCCACTAGAATTAAATTGAGTCCTTTCAGAGCTAAACAATCTGGTGGGTTGGCAATTGTTTCGATATATTTTTTGGCGTCTCAATTGCAACAGTTGAAGGAGTGGAGAGGAAGAAATAGGCTGAATAATAGATTACTTTCTAAAATGACAGGTTGTAGCCTCCCTATAATGATATGTGAGAAAGGGATATAAAGGGGGAGGAAAAAAGGGGCTTCTATCCGAAAATTATTTTAATTATATAAATTCTGCTTACATTTATTCCATAATTTAAACTATGGATTTACTATATACACTTTCATTTGGAAAGTGTGTTGCGAGAGGCACAAATCTCTCACGAATGGGGTCTTACATATGAGCAATTTTTTTTCGCCCACCACATCCTATGTTTGGGCATTGTTTTTAATGGGGCTGGCGGCAGCATTGCTCCCTGTGCTAGGTGCATACAGTGCAATGCAATGGGAGGTTTCCCCATTGAAAACAATGGGAGACACTCTGTGATTGTTAAAAAATCCCTGCCTTCTAAAAAGCACTGGCTTTGATTCTCTGAGCGCTGTGACCAATCAGGGGCAGTGCTCAGCCATTCATTGAATGGCAGCTGAGTGCTACCTCTGATTGGTCGCAGCACTAAGCCAATCAGAGGCAGCGCTCAGCCATTTATTGAGTTCAATGAATGGCTGAGCTCTGCCTCTGATTGGCTGAGCGCAGGGACCAATCACAGACATTCAATGATTGAATGGCTGTGATTGGTCCCTATGCTCAGCCAATCATAGGCACAATTTCCAGGAGGTGGGTATTTTAAATCCCCGGCCAGAAGAAAATGATGCAGAACAGTGTCGGGAAGCTGGGGAGAAGCTATGCTGGAGCCTCGTCAGTACTGCTAGGTGAGTTAAGTTTTTTTTTGTTTTTAGCAGCTAGGGGTTATTTTTAGGGTAGGGCCTATGCTTCAAGCCACCCCCAAAAATCCCTGCAGGGGTTGCCTTCATCCCATGAAGCAGCAGCGCTGGCCCCATTGAAAGCAATGGAATAGAATCCCGGTCCTCTGCCACAGATGTGGCAGGGGATTATTTCCTCCCCAAGGGGAGTACCATCATCCCTGAACAATGTGGCAGTGCTGTCATAGTGTTCAGTGATGAGGGGATCTTCGTAGAGCAGCTGCTCCAGTGAATAGGCAAAGTTTCATGCACAAACTTTGCCGTTCACACGTTTTCCACAAAAGCGAGGAGCAAATTTTTTTTGCGCACATAGGTGCGCAAAAAAACACACTCATCTTAATGAGGCCTAATGCTTACATGCACTTTCCTTGCAGTGCAGTGTGAAGTCTTTAGATGTGTCAGATCAAGGTTAGCATAGTATTGAGCTGACCTTACTAGATTTTCTCCTCCATCAATTGCAGAGTACAGTAAAGGCAAGGAGTAGGATGAGCTACATAAGTGCCATATTGTAGAATTAGTATAAAATGACAATATCTTCAGGGGCCAATGAGGCTCTACAAACAATTTTCACAAAGCGTATCTACACTAAACTGTCAGATACACGGCAGTATTCATGAATATGTAGCTTAGATCCCTGTATATCAAGTGTATAACCCTTATTCATTAATTTATTGACTATATATCAAGATACATATACTTGTGTATATAATTGCATCAAGAAGCAACATTTAAGTTAATCTCTGTACTCTACATTAAAAAAGCACTGCATAAAATACAGTAGCATCTGATAGTTAGCACAGTCATGTGAAACGTAAGTCACAATGCAAGTAAGCAATCAATTATAATTATTTCTGGTCAATCCAATTTCTACTCTTATTTTAGGAACTGTGTAATGAGCACACAACATGCTATCACCAGTCATATGAAAGCGGTTTATATTTCTGCTCTCAGAAGAACTGCATGCTTTACAATTAAACTTCAGTGGGTTAACCCCTTAACTTTCAAGCCAGCGTTGGTCTTTAGAACCTGAAGAACTTGGTGGTTACTTTATCACATTGTAGCACATATATCTTTATATTTACCTATTTTATGATGAGTCAAATGTTTTGTACCTTTTCATATAAAATTTTATAATTATGAGGACTACAAATATATATATATATATATACATTTCAGCAGCATCAATCCACTAGAGCAGGGATGGACAACTCCAGTCCTCAAGAGACCCCAACGGGTCATGTTTTCAGGATATCCTATAGTAAGAACCCCTGTGGCAATGTCTGAAACACTGATAATAATTACATCACTTGTGCAATACTGAGGAGATCCAGAAAACGTGACCTGTTGGAGTTCATTGAGGACTGGAGTTGTGTAGCCCTGCACTAGGCGGAAGGTCAGTAGGTGGGGATCACAAGAACTGGTGCTCTCTCCCTAATATAATCCTACTTCTTACTGCCTACAGGTAGGGCACCTGTACCAATAAAGGCAACTCCACGTCTTGGTGGCTAACCCTTAAACTGCCCACTGTAAAGTCCTAAAAACATCCAACTTTATAATATAAATAGTTCATCAGGTAATTGATAGGTGTGTCCGAATTATCCCGACAGATCCCGAGTCCCAGCCAATGGAAATAAAATCTTAAAGACACCAATCCAGTTGACAAGATGCATTTTCTTTGAGATCCAGGCAGACACCCTTACCCTACAGGCCTAGTCACAGTTGCACATCATTTGACCACAATCATTATGCCATTGTCTAAAACTGCCAGTTTTTGTAATTCATAGCCTTCATCTGGCAGCTCTCTATTCACTCTCATTGCCATTTGCCACATGTACCCAACTACATTCACATCCACTGGAGATTTCATGCGGCACAGATCCTGCATGAAATCCCAGACAAAATAGCAAAGCATCTGGGATAATGATCGGTAGTATGCATTATAATATGCATTATAATGACCGGTAATATGCAATATAATATGTATTATAGTCAATGGGCTTCATCCAGAGCATTTGTGTTCAGTATATGTCCGATCCAGCATTTCCAGGCTTCTGCTATTCGACTCCAAGCACAGAGTCGAACACTGTAAATATAAGTGCATATGTGAAAGGGGTCTTGCCAAAGTTAAGGTCTCATGTGTGCATTCTGAAAAATGTGATTACAAGTAATGTATCATTCTATAATTAAGTCTATATATAAATTAATGCTACATAGCCTAATTAAGGCTATATCATAGCAAAATAAATGTCAATTCCCTTTTCTTATTCATATATATATGCATTGGCTGGTAAACAGTACTTTGCTATCGCTTTTAATTGAGTAATTCACCTTCTATAATCCCAGTAAACAATCTGAGATAGACAATTCTTAACATATATATTAAAGGGGTTGTCCCGCGAAAGCAAGTGGGGGGTATACACTTCTGTATGACCATATTAATGCACTTTGTAATATACATCGTGCATTAAATATGAGCCATACAGAAGTTATACACTTACCTGTTCCGTTGCTAGCGTCCCCGTCTCCATGGTGCCGTCTAATTTCAGCGTCTAATCGCCCGATTAGACGCGCTTGTGCAGTCCGGTCTTCTCCCTGGTGAATGGGGCCGCTCGTGCCGGAGAGCTGCTC
Organism: Eleutherodactylus coqui; assembly: GCF_035609145.1. NCBI lineage: Eukaryota > Metazoa > Chordata > Amphibia > Anura > Eleutherodactylidae > Eleutherodactylus > Eleutherodactylus coqui. The sequence goes on along the minus strand of NC_089845.1, from coordinate 94,657,847 downwards.
ATCGTAGCTCCGCCCCGTCACGTGTGCCGATTCCAGCCAATCAGGAGGCTGGAATCGGCAATGGAATGCACAGAGCCCACGGTGCACCATGGGAGAAGACCTGCGGTCCACCGTGGGTGGAGATCCCGGCGGCCATCTTAGCAAGGTAAGGAAGAAGTCGCCGCAGCGCGGGGATTCGGGTAAGTACTATCCGTTTTGTTTTTTTTAACACATGCATCGGGTTTGTCTCGCGCCGAACGGGGGGCCTATTGAATAAAAAAAAAAAAACGTTTCGGCGCGGGACAACCCCTTTAAGTCAGATTTATTGTTTGTTTTTTTTAGAATCATTACTTTATTAGATAAAATATTCCCTTTTACATAGAAAACTGTTTATACAACATTTAACATGAAAATGCAAGAAATGGATTAGCTTTTCCTCAATTAATTTATTAGTAGTATAATGAATGTTGAGGATAGAAGAATTTAAAACATGAATTCATTCATTAGGTAGGAAAAGGATGTGAGTAATTTTTATGAAATACTTTCTTTATATAGAGTAGTTGTTGCTGTACGTGTAATTTATTATACATCAGAGATGGATATAAAGATTACATTCTGCAGGAAAATAACTAAGCCTTATGATCCATACAGTCGTATTCTTCTCAAGTAGATGTGGAGCTCAAGTTGTTTATCCATGGAAAAATAGTCTGTGTTAACACTTTTAGAACACAAACTTGGCCAACAGTCTACTTAAAGGGGTTGTCCCGCAAAAGCAAGTTAAGTTAAGCACTTTTGTATGGCCATATAAATGCACTTTGTATTATACATCGTGCATTAAATATTGGCCATACAGAAGTTATATACTCCCCCCCCCCCCCCAGTGTTGGCGTCCCCGTCTCCATGGCGCCGACCGAAGCCTTCTCCTGCCTCGATTAGACGCGCTTGCGCAGTCTGCTCTTCTGTCCCGTTGAATTGGGCCGCGCAGACCAGTTGTGTGGCGTGAGCACACCGGAGCGGCCCCATTCAACGGGACAGAAGAGCAGACTGTGCAAGCACGTCTAATCGAGGCAGAAGAAGGCTTCGGTCGGCGCCATGGAGACGGGGACGCCAACACCGGAGGGGGTAAATATATAACTTCTGTATGGCCAATATTTAATGAACAATGTATATTACAAAGTGCATTTATATGGCCATACAGAAGTGTTTAACTTAACTTGCTTTTGCGGGACAACCCCTTTAACTATGGAGACTATGGTTGTCATGTTTCAGCAAATGGGTCCTGAAATGAAACAAACTTTCACAGCTATACATTGCTTGTTTGAATCTGATATCACAAAATAGGTGAAAATCTGTTGAAAAAAGCACAACCTTCCCCAACAATGTCAGCCTGCATAACGCCTAAGAAGAGTTCCGCAGACATTCACTCATCAACAAAAGTCTGTACTAGTAACACCTCCACCAGAAAAAGATTGTTGTTTCTTTTGGGCACCCACTCATGTATTTGAAGCAGCAACTGCTGGATAATGATGCATTCAGTTATGGCCTTAAGCCACAGTTCTTTGAATATCTTACACCTCTGCTGGAAGAGTCACCATACAAGTATTATTTTATGTTTAATGAAAAACGTTTGGTACCATGTTAGCCAGTAGAGCACAATGTAATTGTTCTCAGTATGCCCGAGGAAGGACCCTGCGAGGTTCGAAAGCTTGCAATAGCATCATGTATTTTTGTTAGCCATTAAAAGGTATCATATCTACAAGATTACTTGTTTTTTCTTGCTGGTAACAATCACAGTATTATTTTAAAAAACACTGTCCGACACAAGATAAGACTTCAATACATAAAGGCAATTAAGATTTCATAACTGAGTATAACTCTTCACATTCCTTAACATTATATGGAATTTAGACATAAAAGGAATGGCCAACCTTATTTAGTCTGGAGATTAAATGCATTAAAATTAGCTCAGCATAATGTATAGCTACTCATAAGAAAGTAAAGAGAACAGGGAAAGTGCGAGACAACATAAAACGCAGACCTGGAAGGGCAAAATAGAAGAAAACGAAGCAGTGAGATTGATAGACTGATAAAAGATGCAGTATTTTTAACCTAGACTTGTTATTAAAGGGGTTGTCCCGCGAAACAAAGTTGGGTTATACACTTCTGTATGGCCATATTAATGCACTTTGTAATATACATCGTGCATTAAATATGAGCCATACAGAAGTTATTCACTTACCTGTTCCGTTGCTAGCGTCCCCATCTCCATGGTGCTGTCTAATTTTCAGCGTCTAATCGCCCAATTAGACGCGCTTGCGCAGTCCGGTCTTCTCCGTGTTGAATGGGGCTGCTCGTGCTGGAGAGCTGCTCCTCGTAGCTCCGCCCCGTCACGTGTGCCGATTCCAGCCAATTAGGAGGCTGGAATCGGCAATGGACCGAACAGAAGACCTGCGGTCCACCGAGGGTGAAGATCCTGGCGGCCATCTTTGCAAGGTAAGTAAGAAGTCACCGGAGCGCGGGGATTCGGGTAAGTAACACATGCATCGGGTTTGTCTCGCGCCGAACGGGGGGGGCTATTGAAAAAAAAAAACCGTTTTGGCGCGGGACAACCCCTTTAAGTATCCATATAACATAAAAGAAAATGAGGATGGAATTATTTGATATACACTTGATATTGTCTCATAGTGGATATAAAAAGTCTACACACCCCGGTTAAAATGCCTTGTTTTTGTCATGTTAAAAAATTTGACAAAGATGAATCATTTCAGATTTACTTTCACCTCCACTGTGACCCGTTATCTGCACAATTTCGTTTAAAAACAAACTGAAATAATTTAGGGTGAAAAGATAAAAATAACACGACTAAAATAATGGAGTTGCATAAATGTGAACACCCTCTTATATTTGGGGATGTGGTTGTGTTCAGAATTAGCCAATCACATTTGAACTTATGATAAATAGTAGTCAGTACTCCGCTGCCATTATTTACAGTGATTCTGATTTACCCCATATAAAGTTCATTTATTCTAGTGGGATATTTCTGGCATTCTCTTAGTTGCATTTCTCAGCAAAAGCAGTAAATAGCTTACAACACATCAAAGGGATCTGATTGTTGAAAGGCATCAGTCCGGAGAAGGGTACAAAAAAATTCCAAGACATTACATATACCATGGAACACAGTGAAGACTGTCATCAATAAGTGGATTAAATCTGGCACAACAGGGATATCACCAAGAAGTGGACATCCCTCAAAAATTGATGAAAAAAACAGGAGAAAATTGGTCCAGGAGCCCGCCAAGAAGCCGACAGCCACATTAAAGGAGCTGCAGGAGTCTCTGACAAGTACTGGTTGTGTATTGCATGTGATATAACCATCTCTCATAGTCTTCATATTTCTGGGCTGTGGGGTAAGCTGTAAAGATGGAAGCCATTTCAAAGAAACAAAGAACATCCAAGCCTGGCTGTGTTTTGCCAAAGCCTATGTCAAATCTGTCAAAAGTATGTGGGAGAGCATGTTATGGTCTAATGAGATCAAGGTTGAATTTTTGGCACTAATTCCAAAAGGTATGTTTGGTACAAAGCCAACACAAAGATACCACACCCACAGTGAAGATGGTGGACGCAGCATTATGTTTTGGGGCAGTTATTTTGCTGCTTGAACTGGAACTTTATTCAAGGTGGGGGGAATTATGAACAGTTTCAAATATCAGTCCATTTTGGCAATAACCTTCAGGCCTCTGTTAAAAAGCTGAAGATGAAGAGGAAATTCAGCTTTCAGTGCGACAATGACCCAAAGCATACCTTCAAATCACCAAAAGAATGGCTTCACCAGAAAATCATCAAAGTTTTGGAATAGCCAAGCCAAAGCCCAGACCTGAATCCCATTGAAAATCTGTGGGTTGACCTGAATAGGGCGGTAGACTTGAGATGACCTCACAATCTGACCCATTTGGAGTGCTTTTTTCAAGAAAGAGTGGGCAAAGATTGCCAGGTCAAGATGTGCCACACTGATAGACACCTAGCCAAAAAGACAGAATGCTGACATGAAGTCAAAGGTACATCAAGAAAGTATTAGTTTTAGGGTGTGATTATTTATGCAACCAAAGTATTTTTTATCCACCTGAAGTTATTTCAGTGTGTTTTTCAATGGAATTGTATAGATAACGGGCCACATTGAAAGTGGAAATAAATCTGACATGATTCATCTTTGGTGGATTTTTGAACACGACAAAAACGTGGCATTTTAACAGGGGTGGGAAGACTTTTTATATGCACTATATGCTCAATTTGCTCTAGCAGTAAGTTACTATTTAATTTATGCGTGTTCAGATTTCCAAATACATGCCACAGTAATATACACTGAATGTCTACTTCATTAGAGGCACTCATCTACTAACACATTGGACCTCATTTGGCCTTCAGAACCACATCAATTCATTGTGGCTTAGATTCCACTAGTTGTTGAAATTGTTTGGCAGTAATATTGGCACATGTAGATGGGTAACTTCTTGCAGTTGGCACAATTTAGATAGAGGTACTGACATGCTCTGAGCAGCTGATAGGAAGTATTCATCAATTTATGCTGTTTGTGCCAAATTCTGACCCTCTTGTGAGCATGGTGCAATAGAAATCTGGATTCATCTGACCTGGTGATGTTTTTTCACTGCCCAGTGACACAATTTTAGAATTTGTTTGCTCACTGGAGTCTTGTCTTTCTGTTGCTCTTAGACAGAAATAGCAGCTGAACTGGTCATCAGCGGTTATAGTTCAATCATACTAAGAAATAACGAATTGTGCATTCAAATACATTAGTTGGAGCAGCAGTGTGGTAATTGATTGCAATTGAATTGCACTGCATGTTTAGCAGAACAATGCTTGACATCCTCCTCTCATGCCTTTTATCTATGAGCTATTTATGTCCACAGATTCCCCTTTTGCTGTATCTTTTTCCTTGGTTACACTCAGTATACTCTTGATTACATTGCACACGAAAACTCATAAGGTTGGCAGTACAGGAAACAATGGTCCCACCTAGTCTAGTACTGATGACCATGTCTCCTTCAAAGTCACTCAGATTGCTTGATTTTCCCATTTTAATGTGGATTCAGACTGGACCTGTTCTATCTATCTATCTATCTATCTATCTATCTATCTATCTATCTATCTATCTATTTATCTCATATCTATCTATCTATCTATCTCATATCTATCTATCTTCTATCTATCTATCTATCTCATATCTATCTATCTATCTAATCTATCTATCTATCTATCTATCTATCTATCTATCTATCTATCTATCTATCTATCTATCTATCTATCTATCTCATATCTATCTATCTTCTTTCTATCTATCTATCTATCTATCTATCTATCTATCTATCTCATATCTATCTATCTTCTATCACATATCTATGCATGTATCTATCTCATCTCTATCTATCTATCTCATATCTATCTCTCTTTTTATCTATCTTATATGTATCACATATCTAACTATATCTCATATCTATGTATGTATCTATCACATATTACTATCACATATATCTATCTATCTATCTATCTATCTATCTATCTATCTATCTATCTATCTATCTTCTATCACATATCTATGCATGCATCTATCTCATATCTATCTCATATCTCTCTCTTTTTATTTATCTCATATCTATCTCTCTTTTTATCTATGTCATATCTAACTATATCTCATATCTATGTCTGTATGTATGTATCTATCTCATATTTATCACGTCTATCTATATCTCATATCTATCTATCTCATATCTATCTATCTATCTATCTATCTATCTATCTATCTATCTATCTATCTATCTTAAATGAAAATACATTCTACTAAGATTGTTAAACTAGAAGTTATTTCATTTGTCTTGCCATTTGGTTATTGTTATCAGTGATTTATGCAAAAAGGAATCACAGGAGATAATTTCTCTGTTCTCTGCACTTCCTTCATGTGATATATTATTCGTATGCACAATATCTGGACCAGTGGACAGATAAAACTTTGTGCTCTAACTCTGGTCACAAGTAGTATGGCTTGTCTTAATTGGCTGCGTGATAACATTGACCCAATTTTTGCAAAATCATATCAGGCCATCCCAACCTGATTTTTAGCAAACATTGTCTTACAAAGAGTGAGTGAGTATGTCCAGCTCTGAAAGACAAGAATGCTAGCATAAAAGGACA